>NW_026704998.1:0-600000 GCF_029867415.1 Vicia villosa
TACTAAATCATGTTTTTGACACCAAAATCACAAAATTCGACAGGTGAGTTTTTGACAGAGGCAATTGGAGGACTGAAGTTGTTTTCAACAGCAGTAGCGGTTTTGCAGTAGTTCAAGAACGAAGACGTGTAGAAGCAAAACAGAGGACAAAGCTCGCGTAATAGTGGACGTGTCGAATTCTGAGGGTTAACCGTTGTTGACGGTTATTGATGTACATGGTATAAAAGTAGATTTGATCTCTGGGGCAAGGGTTCACATTTTTCATTGCTATTCTCTATAAAATTTACACATCCAAGTTACGTAGATAAAAAAATTGTGAGAAATGTAGGAACTTTCGTCCCACTTTTAATTCAATCAGTTTTATACAATTGCTTTACTGTTTCCCTTTGTTTATTTTTGTACATTTACACACTTATGCATTTACGTTTTAGAGTCTTTTACATTGAAAACCTTTAAGCACAAATATACTTTCTCAAACATTTTCCACAAAATGTCCTTATGGTTTTTTCGAGTTTAATCCTTTGAGTGAATTAAAACTTATGATTTGTTTACTAAAAATACCATTAAAATCAAGTTAAAGACACCAATATTTTTTACCCACTTCAATCCAAATGTATCCATGTTAGGAGAGGAGCTCTTAGATCCACCATGTGATAGATCGATTACAAGAGTTACAAACAAGTTACAAGAAATTTGTTTTTCATGTTTTCTAATAACAATTCCTAATTTCTACCACTTACTCTTTTCACAGAACCTAGAAGAAGATCCAAATAGAATTCAAGAAATAAATCTTAGATCTTTCCTCTAATAAATCTCACTACCTAAGGTATTTTCAATATATTTCTGATCTAAATAATCTTTCCTCAAAAGCACTCAACATCCAGCCTTGATTTCTTAAAGTTCCCTATTTCAGTGTCACGAGATTTTCCATAAAGAATAATACCAAAGCTTGTATTTGGTTCAAAGTTTGAGGCCACGACTCGCAAATGAGGTCATGGTAAAATCACATAAAATGTTTTTCAATCTGTCTTATGAATGAGGTAGATTAAAAATATATGTCTTCACCTTTTTCGATGATGAGATTTTAAAGCATGCACAAATATCTCCACATATCCTTTAAATAGATGTTGATGTCAATTTAATCATCAATCACATTGTTGCTGTCTCTAATCTAGAAATCCTCTTCAACAAAAACTATCAAGTCCAAGCAATGCTTAAACTTTGGTCTAGGTAATGACTTGGTAAACACATCCTCTAAGTTGTCTTCTAATGCAACTTTCTCTACCATATTCTCCTCTGATTCAAGCATTCGTTTAACAAAGTGCAAACAAATGTCAATATATTTTCTCCTTAATATGTAAATAATTCCAAAATATAATTCGATTTTCCTTTCAACTAAAAGTTGTCCCGAACAATGTAAACACATAATTCGATAAGGATTTCATGGTATCCACATTTTCAACATAGTTTACATTTGTATATATATCCAAAGTGTCTCCATCTTGACGTCTTTAGGGAATTTGAAACCACCTCTTAAGGATCCATTAAATCATATAAAAATTCATTTCGAAGCTTATAAATGCACATGATCCAAATTGTCCATAAGTTGAATCATTATTCTAATCGGATTATGCTAAATCTGACCTAAAAGAAACCATGTCATACATGATGCTTCCAAATCACTGGAATAGAAAATACTCTCAATCTTATTCTTCTCATCCTCAGATTGAGGACATTGCATAATCGAAATCTTTAAGTGATGACCCAAAGGAGGGCTCATGGTATTAACATCACTCATCCTAAGCAGTTCTACCAATTTCTTCAAGTATCTATTAAGATAATAATAATTACCTTTCTCTCAATTTCTCAAATATCCATCTCAACCCTAAAAAGGTCACATCAAAGTATGTTGATCCAATTTGATACAAATTTATCTAATATGGAGGAGGGAGTAGTTATCTAATATGTTATGTAAAAGATTGATTAAAAGCGTTGCAAATGTGTTACAAGAGATTAGCTTCTCATGTTCTCCAAGAACAACCCCTTATTTCGAATGTTTACTCTTTTCACATGATTCACGAGAAGATCCTAAAAGAAATAAAAAGAAAAAGTTTAGATTATTCCTTCAATAAATCTCACTATCTAAGAGGTTTGTAATGTGTTTCACATGCAAAGAATATATCCTCAAAAAATATCAACCCTTAATCTTGAATCATAAAAGTTCCTCTTTTCTTTTATCCAAAGTATGACCATGTGCCTCATGTATTAGTGTAACATCTCTCTAGGTGTCTCGTGCATGAGCTCATCTGCATCACATATGAGATAGTAAAAACCTATAAATAAATAAAAAGAAAGTAAATTCTATCTACCCTACTCAAAAGTTGGTAAAATTACTTCAATGTAAAATGCTTTACAAACAACAAATAATTATACTATTTAATAAATAATTAAATATATTAGAATTAAATAATATCATGTGATTGCTTGAAAATACACTACCCAACTTTTTGTGATGGTTTGAGAAGTTGTCCACATAAAAAACCTTCTGCCAACCAAAATATTTTTCTTCATCTTTTAAATTAAAAAAAAAATGAAAGGCATACACGACCTAATCTTTAACTCATAGAAAGAGATACGACTTGGCGATATAGAAAAAATGGGATGATGTGACAAAGAAGGTACTCCTAATGTCATCTCGGAAATAATCACATTTACTTATAAGGATTATGAAGGCCAAACGCGCCTCCACAATGTTGCACATTAGAAAACGTACTTGAATTTGAGATTCATCTCCTCCTATCTTGATTAACAGATAGAGTTGCATCTATCTCCCTATTAACTTGATTGCAACGGTTTGATGAAGAAAAATAACAATAATCAAAAGTGTGCATAGCTCAAATACTAAATAAACATAGGATCACCTCAAGTATGATCATTCACTTGATATTTACTACGCTATCTTACTTTGACATTTTAATGTCTTTACAAATTTACCCTTTGTATTTCATACAACAACAAAAAATTTAAGTCTTTTCTGACTTTTATATGTACAAATACAATCTACTCATTCTGATTTATGAAAGTGTTTCATTTTCATTTTTTTTCTGTTTTAAAGTAAATGTCTCTTTACCATACTAATACAATATAATATTACTTTTTTTTCACTTTTATATTCATATTTATTAACTATCATTCAATTTAACTATTTCACTAACTATAGTTAATAAAACCATTTTAATAAATAATACTAATCAATCATATCATTAAAATAGTTTTTTAAGAGCATCGTGTAGGTTAAATAAGAGACGAGACATAGAATAATATTTATTAAATGTCATTATAATTACAACCAAACTTCTAGAAGGAAAATCGTAATCAACAAACAATGGTATCTTTTGTCATACCATTCATTTATTCACTCTGTATTTTATATTCTAATTTCTAATATTAAATCATTTTAGAGTCTTAAAACCAGGTAACATAGACCCTAGATTTCAAACAAAACCAGTTGCTTTCGTGCGTGCGTATTTTGTAATTGCTTCAAAAGAATACGAAGGGTTTAATTTAACCAAAATCATATAAATTTCCATATTTGCATCTAGGCTTCGCTATAGCTTATGCAAGTTAATTACAACACTATACAATTATGTCTTATTGTTTGCCGTTGTTTCTTCTTCTTCTTCTGTTTGTGTTGTGTAGCTCAGGAGCAGAGGTTGTGACTATTGATGTACATGCCGCCAAGAATCTCATCCAGACATATCACAATTATCTTGATGTTAGGTAGAATTCAAAAAAAAATATATCTTCATGTTAGGTAACCTAGCTATATATATATATATATATATATATATATATATATATATATATATATATATATATATATATATATATATATATATATACCATTAAAAATATGCAGCTCAAATTTTAATCTAAATTATTTGGTAACTTATAGGACGGTGGAAGAATTTTTGAAAGGGCATGTGGATGCAGCTAATATCTTTAATGTTCCATATATATTGGATACACCAAAGGGTAACAAACTTTTCACTCTCTTATCATTGATATAAAATTATTATAGAGTCTTGTCAAAAAAAAAAAAAATTATTATAGAGTAATATGTTTTTAGTCCAACAATATGTTTAAAAAATAGGTTAAATATGGTTTTGATATTATAAATTTTTAAATTTTATTTTCGGTTTCTATTAAAATGATATTCAGTCCGTTTTTTTCTAAGTGTTAGAAGAAAAAAAATTGTTTTTATTTAAGTATCGTTTTTATAGTTTAATGTTATAATTTATCAATTATACCCTTACTTTCTCAATAACTCCACTTTACATTTTTAATAAAATTAATTATTTTCTCTATTAGTCATTGAAAAAAAAAATGTATGATTGAATTTATTGGAAAAGAGAAAATAAATGAGGCTATAATAGGAATAATAACTCTAACAACCCACTATCTTAGTTGAAGAGTTATTTGCTAAAACGACACTTAAAAAGAAACGGATGAAGTATATGATTTAGTCCCTGCAAAATTATTATGCATATAGTTTTTGTCACTGCTATTGAATTAATGTGTATTTTTGCAGACATGTTTAAAACGTTATAAAAAGGGTTTGAAAAAAAAAAACCCAAAATCAAAATTTGATTTATACGTCAAAATTTTTATTACGTTTATTTTTTTTTAAATTTAAAAAATATATATTTAATGTTTCTAATTTTAAAAAATTTTAAATTTTGATAAATAAATATTTTACAGGATCCTAAACACGTATGAAAAAATTATTAAAGTTAAAGGGTAAAAAAATAATTTTCAAAAATTTTAAAAATAGCAGGAACAAAAATCACATACATAAAAATTTTATAGAGATCAAAATATATTATTTTTTTAATAAAGACTAAAAGTAAAATTTAAAATATTTATGAGAACTAAAAATATATTTAATTTTAAAAAACTTTAAGATGTACATTGTGTTTTTGGAGACTAGGTAAGGTGAAGAACCCTAATTTTCTAAAGGATGTTTCATTTGTATTCAACAAAGAAGATCATATCATTGTGGTGAGTGGAAAATATCTTTTTTTTTGGGCATTTACATTTTCCAATTATTTCACTTACAAATAAAAAAAAAATACAATTTTAGGGGTGCCAAATTGGGGAGAGATCTCAATCTGCAACTTCTGATCTACTAGCTGAAGTAAGTTAATTAATTCTAATGTAGTTAATTAATTGTACTTATTTTTCAATTAAAATAAACTAACATGGATTGGTTTGATGATCAATAGGGTTTTAAGAATGTGAAGGACATGAGAGGAGGATATGTGGAATGGGTTAGAAACAAGCTTCCAGTGATACATAAGTGGCGAAAGAACAACTATAATAAGATCTAGAGAGGTGGCTTGAGTATGAAAAACACCTATCAATATAGAAATGTTTATCTCAATATTTGTTTACATAAATAATATGGGTAAATTTAAGGAGTTTAGTAAAGACACTTTTATAGTTTACCTTTTTTCTTATTTGTATTTTATAACTCAAATCATTGACTCTCTTAACATAACATTGAGTCATTGAGTAATATAGAATAAATTTAAAATATTATTCTATAGATGATAATTCTATAGTAAAAATTCAAAATTATGAAGAAAATATAAAATATTATAGTTGTTATTCTTTTGAAGAAAAAAATATTTCAATTAATTAAAAGTTAAAATGTTATAATTGTCATGCCGGCTAATTGTTTAGTTACATTGTACAACAAACCATGTAATTTTTTTATTAAACTTAAAAGTCATGTTGATACTACTCCCCATTTTTTTTTAAATATTGTTTTAGAAGAATTTTTTTGTTTTATTAAAGTTTCGTTTTATAGTTAAATATTATAACTTGTCAATTATATCTTTACTTTCTCAATAACTCCATTTACATTTTTCATAAAATTAATTATTTTTTAATTAGTTATTGAAAAAATAGAGAAAATATTATTGAGTTTACTGGGAAAGAGGAAATAAATGAGGGTACAATAGAAAAAATAGGGATGTGTTAATGTGCATAAGGTATATATATCCTTATGCACGGTGCATAAATACTTAAATATTGTTTATATTACTCAAAGTATTATATTTATTACTCAAAATAATATACATATTACTCAAAATAGTATAAATATTACTCAGAACAATGAATATATTATTCAAAATAGTTAAAATTCGATATTATTCAGAATGGTGTAAATATTACTCAGAATATTGTACTCATTACTCACAATTAATAATTACTCATAATTAATAGATGTGTACAAATAATGCATATATTATTCATGGATTATCATATTATTACTCGTTTCTAACAAAAATATTACTCGAAACAATTTAAATATTACTCGTACGAGACTTATGCACCGTGCATAAGGATATACCTTATGCACATCAACCTGGCCCAAAAAAATAAGTCTAACAATCCACTATCTTGGTTGAAGAGCTTTATGCTAAAACGACACTTAAAAAGAAACAGAATGAATAATTGGTAGAGCCGACCTTTAGCAACTACCGTATGTGTTACAACATTGAATCTCAAATTTTGGAGGATGCATTTCTTTTTAAGAAAATTTTTTAGGTAGTATATACATATATAAGAAATTCTTACGATCAATTATAAAATTTTAATTAATTAAAATATAAATACAAATTTTTTTCTCTTTTTCATAATCACAACTACCTCATAAATTCAAATAAAAATGAATATGGATTGTTCCTAAGAATATAAATTTATAGTTGTTTTCATGCAAGAATTTCTCTCTTTTTAATTACTAAAGCAATATATTTTATATTTATTTTTAAAAATAGATGTAAAATTATAAGTTTTTAAAATTTATTTTACATATGTTTTTTAAAAAGAACAAATAGTAAAAACCACATCTAAAGAACTGTACCTAAACTTTGTTCTTTTAAAAACAGGTGTAAAATTATATTTTGTTTTCACATAAATACAATTTTATACTGATTTTTTTAAAATTTTTGTATAAATTTATATTTTTAAGCATATTTTTTAAAATTAAAACATAGACTCTGAATTGAATGGTTTGACCTTAGTAATTGAGTCATTATTGAAACTCATAAAGTAACTGAGTCATTAGCGCAACTCATAAACTGTAGACTTCGTATCCATGTTTTTTTTCTTCCGGAAAGAGCAAAGAAGCTAATAGCTTTATGAAAGCAATGCATAAAAAATGCCTTGAAAAAAAGTTTTACATCATTCAAAGTATAAACACACTGCTAAAACAACATATTGGTGCACACCCAGGCGCTGACTAAAACACTCATGCCAAATACTCTCTCCGTTTTTTATTATAAGTCGTTTTGGAAAAAAAATTTGTATTTTAATATAAGTCGTTTTACAATTCCAATGAATAATTAATGCTATTTTTCCTATTATATCCTTAAATATTTATTATTCTCTCTCCTTTCAATTATATAAATTTATCTTCCACATGTCATTAATGAAGGATAATTTTGTAAAAACCTTCATAATGTCTCATTTTCATACAACAATTATTATTTTTCTTAATCTGTGTGAAAAGTCTAAAACGACTTATAATAAAAAACGGAGGGAGTACAATTCAACATAAAAAAAAAAACTAGCCTCTATTACAATGACAAAGGCAGACTAATCAACTGAAAAAATAGGTAGATATCCTAATACATAATATGTATTGGTTAAAAATTACAAGTGTACGTGTTCCCCCTACAAAGGCAGGAAGACCCGTAGGCTTTTGTAAGTATATTACGTTGTATGGTGGTTAGGGCTTGTCCATGGCAGTGAGAAGCCCTATACAGATGTTTTACAATGGTTTTAGGAGCCCTCCTACTCACGTGAGGTTATAGGCTCTGAAGATGACCTGAGGCAAGTCCTTTGACTAACGTCTTTACACATCATCAACACCCCAGGCGAGTCTCCAAGTTATCATCTGGGCGATATGATTTTCAGGAGAGGGTGCCATAGTTTAAAACTTTCACAAATATAACACTACATAGTCCTTCAAGCATGAGGGTTTTGCTAAGGACGAAGTATTTTTAAGCTTTTCTTTCATTCGAAGTGCGCCCCTCACCTTACTAGTGAGTCTCTTAGTTAAAGGCAATTATATTTAAAGGGAGTGTCCCTCAGCTAAAGGTGATTATATTTGAAGGGAAGGTCTATATGATAAATTGATAATACATCCTATTTATTTTAGGTTAGGATTTGAGATGTCAAAATGTCAATCACTATTGAAATCTTGAGTGCTTTAGAGGGAAAAAGAGCATGGGTGGCATTTAATACATCTCAAGATGGAGTTTCTAAGGAAAACCAATTTGTTTCTCTTCTTACATGCGTCTTCCAAGTGTAGAGACTTTCCCACTTCTAGTGGCATTTACCCCATTGGGTGAATGTATGGCTTGTGCCATTGAGTTCCCCTTATATTATTTCATAAACGTTTTTTTTTCTTCCTTTTTTCTTATTTCCCTTTCTCCATAAACGTTCATGGGTAAAAACATCTTTTCTTATACTCCTTCGCTTTCATCGCTCATGGGAAAGAAAACCAAGCATGTTCATGTTCGTGAGAGAGACGTGATTATGGAACCTTGCTCAAAGGAGGAGGAGGAGAATATGTTGGCAAGCGATCCGCTCCCTTTTTTACGTCCACCTTCCTATTATTCATAAGATGAGGGTTTTAGTTCCCTTCACTTCTTTTGAAACATAGTTTGTAGCAGTCTAGGCGTACCTTCTGCTATCAAATTATTTCTTTATTTCTTCAGGACATAAATCTTTCCTACCAATGGGTTGTGCCCTTTTCCTGGTGGTTGCATGCTAAAACCCTTTGCAAACCCTTACGAGGACTTGAAATACAAACTCATGCAGATTATAAGGCGAGATAGTGCTTCTCTAGTTATTGCGGGGGCGGGGGGCCAACCCTTTTCCCTCTACCATGTTCGCCAGACCCACTGATTACTGAAAGGGTGGACCCGAGCGTCCCGTCTCCCCTTGATCACGAGGTGATTCATATTTTAAGGTGTTTCCGCTCTACGTAGTTTAACACCCTCGTTAACTGGCATCATGAAGATGGTGATGAAGTGGAAGCATATGTAGGTCTGAAAGAACGCTTTCTGACCTAATTTTATTTGTTAATATTTTATAACGATATTTTTTACTTGTAGGGGAGATGGCAGGGATCCATCTCGACGAGAGGAGGGAGTGCTTGGTAAAGTTGTAGATGGCTCAACAACGGGCGAAGCTTCCTCCTTTTCTTCCCCAAGACATGGCTGACGCTAGGGAGGCAATGCAATGTGAGTCTTCGTGAGCTGCTAAGGCTATCCCTTCCAAGGTTCATCGGATGGAGGAGGATCCTTATTCTTCCCCAAGACATGGCTAACGTCAGGGAGGCGATGCAATGTGAGTCTTCGCGAGCTACTGAGGCTCTCCCTTCCAAGGTTCATCGGATGGAAGAGGATCCTTATGGGTCGTCAGGAAGCCGTGAGGCGGGATTAGACAAAGAAAGGGCAGAAGGAGAAACTTTCCCTCCTGAGCCCTCTTTGTTGAATAACCAAGCTTTTAATGTGGTCGAGTTTTCCGATCGTTACTTCTCCCTCCCTGAGAACTTTCCCGCTGACTATCAGTCACTCCTTGATATGTTCCCTGCCCAGTTATCCACTTTGATGAAATCTCAGCTTATCAGGTACCTCTTAGTTGAGAAAACATAGAGGGAGAAATATTAGTGTACTCTCGAAGGGTTATAGTCCAGGATGCTTCATGTGAATAAGCGTAATCGCGAATGTGGGATGGAAATAAAACTACTAATGGGGAGACAAGATGCTTTGAAGGTGCTTACCCAATAGGCAGTCAACCAGGCTCTCACTCAGTTCGAAGAGGTGGAGCATTTAAGGAAATCACTCTAGAGGACGCGTATAATCTAGGTATCCTTGAGGAGAAGGAGTCGCTAATCGAGGATGAAGTCGTGGCTGTAAGTTTAAGAGTGCGCTTAAGAGGGGGTGAATAAGGACTTAGAAAAATTTATCTGGTTTTAGAATACTTGTTCTTATTTTTCTGGTTTGGTGTAAGAGTTTTGAGACGTGTTACTTTCTTTTCTGGTTATGATTTGTGAAAGCGGTAAATGTAGAAAAGTAAACAACACAAGGATATATCCTGGTTCCCCTCACAATCCGAGAGTACTCCAGTCCACTTACGCAGTAAGAGATTTTACTATTGTTGGTAACTTGTACAAGACAAACCAAAACACCAAGAACAATCCTCTTGGATTTTTACTAAGTACACTAAGAGAACAATCCTCCCTTAATGACTTACTTGTTTCCAACAATCCTGGACAACAATATTTCAACCACCAAGAACAATCCTCTTGGATTTACTAACTTGATTATGAGAACAATCCTTTCACTAATCAAAAACCCTTGCTTCCAACAATCCTGGATAGCAAGTCAATAATTACCAAAATCAGGAAATATATTTGAGTAGTAAAGTTGATGAACATATATAAATCACTGGGATTGGTCTTCTCTTTCAAGCAAGACAATTTACAATGATATAATAGTGCTCAAGTGTTTATGAGAATGATATGAATTTTCTGGAATGTTATGAACATACATGCAGAAAGTTCTTTATGAAATATTAAGAACAAAAACACTTGTTTGAAAATGAATGAGAATAATATGATATTAAATTGTCATGGTAGAGGTGATTAAAAAAGTTTTGAAAGGCTTATATACATGTTATAAACCCCTATGAATGAGTGTGTATGAAAGGAAATGATTCATGAAGGTTACCCATTCAAAACAGACCCATTGAATGGTGAAAATCTGCACCTTTTCGTGTGGTAATCGATTACTGATAAGTGGTAATCCATTACCACCAGTCAACAGCTCTATTTTTGAAATTTGAATACAGGGTAATCGATTACCAGTTTTGGTAATCTGTTACTGGTAATCTGTTACCAATTTCCAGTAATCTGTTACTGACAGGATATTTAACACATGCATTTTTCTAAATGAATGAGATTTTTAATTTGTAATGCAACTAATTTGGATCATGCGTGCAAGTGGATATTTGGAGTAATTTGAGCACTAAGTTATCAATATATATTTCATGCTTGTACCTCAATAAATCAAGATCAATGTTAGTCTTCAAAATATAATTCTTGAATAAGTTGAATTCTTTGATGCTAGCTTTTACACATGATGAATCTTGAGTACTTAATTTGATTAAATGCACTTGAGGCTTTTTCCATACTTTTGCCATGATCATTTGATTATTACTTTGTCTTCATCAAAACAAAATAGATGGAGAGTCTTGACTTCATAGTGGCGACCTCCGTCTATCACTTTGAGAAGGCGAGAAGGGAGGTTTCCTTTCTTTATCCTGATATGGACTTAAGCCGGATGGATCCCTTTCAAGTAATCTAAGATGGACAGCTAGTGGACAAAGAATAGCCCTTGTATTTACTCCTTTTTTTGTCGTTTTCTTATGCCCCCCAAAATGAGAGAATGGTTTTTGTAATTGTAATGAACGGTGGTGTCCCTCGAGGGCGCCTTCTATGTTAATTGTTCTTATTGCCTTGTAACTATTTTTTCGATGCTAACCCTTAAGCGTTTTGATGAGAGCGTTAGTTATTATTTCCTCCCTTTTTGCAATAATTTTATCGCTTGAGAAGGGTTTTGACAAGGATCCTGTTTTAAGAATCTGACATGTAGTTGTCTCCCAGGATGGCCATGATTCCTTTTGAGGACTCTACAGAATGATTACCCTTGTTGGAGGCAAGGATGCCACTTGAGGATCCAACAAGGTGATCGCCGCTATGGGCGGTAAGGATCCCACATGAGAATCCAGCAATATGATCGCCTCTATGGGCGTCAAGGATCCTACATCAGGATCCAACAAGATGATCGCCTCATGGCCTTCCCGCTTCTCCTTATAATCAACTTCGATGATATAAGGTTAACCTCAACTTCAAAAGTCTTCCTAACTAGTGTAACATGTGGCATGTCTTGGGGAAAACTGTTTTGGGTTGACGAAAGTCCCAATACTCACAAGACTCAAGAGTTAATCTCTATGATGCAAAACTCATTAAAATTATTCATCATATATAATTGACACACGTGAGACATAAAGTACATTCTCTCATTTCAGATTCACATTTTTACTCATTTAGACTCTTAATTAACTTGATCATTGAAGTACTTACATTATATATCCATATGTGTACTGCTGCATCGGAAGTCTACGTCAGCGTAACAGGAATCATCATTACCAATCAATCACAATTTTAATATATATATATATATATATATATATATATATATATATATATATATATATATATATATATATATATATATATATATATATATATATATATATATATATATATATATATAAACGGCGAAATGAAACAAGGATAAGCTTCAAAATCCAACTAATAAGTTTATTGAATCTTTTGGTTCTTTTATATATAATGGTCAACTTTTATGTTGAACATTATAATTGTTAAATGTTAAATGTTAAATCTACTTACAACCAAACCAATAGAAAAACAGTACTCAACAAACCGTGTCCTTCTCAAACAGCAGCAACAACACTGTATATAATAATTTTTCTCATACCATTTATTCACTCTGCTTTTTGTATTCAAGAGAGAGAGACCCTAGTTTTGAAACAAAACCAACGCGCTGCTTAAATATAAATACCATACGTGCTTGTATTTTTTTTTTTTCATACCAACAAAAGAATTTGAATGTTTTTAACTTTTAACCAAAATCACATAAATGACTCGTTGTTTAGCTTTTCTTCTTCTTCTTCTTCATTTTCTGTTTGTGTCGTGTAGCTCAGGAGCAAAGGTTGTGACTATTGATGTACAAGCAGCCAAGAACCTCATTCAGACAAATCATGTTTATCTTGATGTTAGGTGACCTACATATATATTTTTTAAGATTCTTAAAAACATAATTATTTAAGGAACTTTATAATTATTGATTTTTGTTTGTTTTGGATTTTGTTGGTAATTTGTAGGACGGTGGGAGAGTTTGTGAAAGGACATGTGGATGCAGCTAAGATCATTAATATTCCTTACATGGTAGATACATCTAAGGGTAACAAAACTTCAATCTCTCATAATTATAATAAGATTATTGCATATGTTTTTTAATCTTATTTAATAATAATGTTAAGATTTATTGGAAATTCTATGGTACAAATTTTAAGATATTGTGTTTTGGGAGACCAGGTAGGATGAAGAATCAAGATTTTTTAAAGGAGGTTTCATCTACTTTCAGCAAAGAAGATTATGTTGTTGTGGTAATTAATATTTTATTTGTATATTTAATTTATATTTTATAATTATTTCACTTACAGATTAGTAAAAAAATTAAAAAAACAATTTCAGGGTTGTCAAAGTGGGGTAAGATCTCTATATGCAACTTCTGATCTTCTAGCTGATGTAAGTTAACAAGTCATGCTTCAAACAAATTTCATACCTCATTTAAAAAAGGTTTTTATACATATTAAATTTTAGTTTTTTAATCATTTGTATTGATTTGATTTGAATTGAAATTGATAGGGTTTTAAGAATGTGAAGGACATGGGAGGAGGTTACATGGATTGGGTTAGAAACAAGTTTCGAGTGAAAACACCAGAAGCCAAAGAAGAGCTATAATCAATTATGTTACAACTTTTAAAGAGTTAATAGAATCTACTTTTTGCTTACTCCCTCTATTATAAATAAATTTGATATTTTATATTCAACAATTAATTTATTTGATCATAGAAGAGAGTATCTATGAGCTAATTGAAATTCATCGGAAGAACCTGTCCAAGAAAAGGCTTACACTATACTTAATATGGATTGAATTATTAATGGATAGATATTTTATTAATTCACTACATTTTTTTAAAAAAATTCAATACAACCAATTAAAGATAAATTAATTCAATACATCTATTATCATTAGTAAATTAATATCCATTTACTCAAAAAATTAATTTAAATATATTAATTTAATGTTTTTATAAAATGATCTTTATAAAAAAAAATCAAAGAATTTCTCTTTTGTTTTTATAAATAAAAATTGATTTGTTTTAATTTATGAAAAACTGAAATTTAAAATATAATTTTTTTAAAAAAAAGAAAAAATATCACTTTTTTAATTTTCGAAATAGCGAATTTTTAGTTTTTTGTATTTTTGGAAAAAAAATCGATTATTTATTTATTAAAATTGATTTTTTTAATCAAAAAATTGACTGTTTTCTAAATAAGATGTTTTTTAATTTTTGGGAAAAATTTTATTTTTTATTTTCGAGGTAAAAATGATTTTTTTTTAATTTTCGGAAAAAGTTGATTTTTTGTATTTAAAAAAACCAAATTTTGTTGGAAAATTTTGATTTTTGTATTTTCGAGAAAATCTATTATTTATTTTTTAAAAATTGGTTTTTTATATTTTTTGGAAAAAACAATTTTTGTATTTTTGAAAAACTTTTGGTTTATTGTATTTTTGGAAAAAAAAATTTTTTTGTATTTTCAAAAAAAAATTTTGTAGCAACTGTTAAGCAGTTTTTTTTTTAGTGGCAAGATGTACAAGCTTATCAATGGTACCTTTGTGTCCTTAATCTCAAAGAATTAGGATATCAAAACTATCAAAGACTATAGGCATATATCTTGCTGCACTACCATTTATAAAGTGATTTTCAAGGAGATGGTTGATAGAATTAGCAAGGTGTCAACTAGTATTATCAACAAGAGTTGGGCTGCCTTTGTGCCTGGTCAAAAAATCCATGACCATATTCTCCTGACGTATGAGCTTGTTAGAGGTTATGTAAGGAAGGATAGAATGTCTCGATGTATGTTACAATTGAATATACAAAAAGCTTATGACACAGTTGATTGACATGTTTTGGAGTCCATTTTAAAAGAGGTGGGATTTCCTAGGCAGTTCATAAGATGGGTGGTGGTTGTTGTGACAACTATGATTTACAAATTAAATGTTAATGGTAGTTGTGCTAAAGAGATGAAAGCTAGAAGGAGTTTGAGGCAAGGGTGTCTCATATCCCCTATTTTTTTGTTTATTAATATGGAGTAGTTACATAGGAAGCTAACAAAGCTTGCCAAAGTTCCTAATTTCAATTATCATGCTAAATGTGAGAAACTAAATATCATAAATATCAATTTTGCTGATGATTTGTTGTTGTTTTCCAGAGGTGAAACTAGATTTGTGCAGCTTATCATGGAAACTTTTGAAGATTTCTCCAAGTCTACAGGGCTCTATGTTAATCCTAACAAGTGCAAAATCAACTTTGGTGGCATGAATGAAGACACTAATAAGGAGATCAAGAAAATCCTAACAAGGGCTCTATGTTTGTTGCTTGTTATTGGGAAAGTTTCTCCTTTGTGTTAGGAGAAGGAATTAAATTGAATTAAAAAGAAGACAGACAAACAGACTGACTATTTTTGGTATTTTATTAGCTCGCTGAGATTCCTTGTGAACCTCATGCCTACATATCCCTAATGGAAGTCAGAGCTTAATGTAGTTCGGGGAACTAATTAGGGAAATTAATGATTTTCGGTGCCTTGCTTGAAGCTAGTGGTTGAAGCTCAAGGTTGAAGCTTGAATTAAATCGCTGTTTACAGTAAAGAGACATGAAATCATCTTTACAGAGAGGTATTTCTACTATTCCACCATAAACATTTTTAAAGTGACAGAAAAGCTAAAATGATGTTTCATTAAGAGAGTGGGCCTACTTGGTTGATCAAGTATGACAGCAACATGCCTCTTGAATGAAAGATTCTCAACCAAATTAGGGAAAGGGTCGTACAAGTCTGGGTGTGTTGTCAGAGCATGCCTTTCACGAGTCCTAAATGGGAGAATGTTTGAAATGATTGTTGTTTGAAATGATTGTTTGAAATGATTGTTTGTTTGTGGTGAGATAAGAGAAATATCTACCTATGAAGATGAGCTATGTCTATCTACTGTTTGAAAGATTTGATTTTTTGAGCTGGCTTGAATGAGGCCCAAGCTTGAGGCTTTGTGATTGATTTTATTATTATTGATCTTGAGAGATAACTCTACTAGGGATTTACTTAAATTAAGAAGTTTTTGTGTTATGTACAAAGCCAAGAATTGTGGCTGACTCTAGTTGGGGAGTGTTTATTTGATGGATTTTATTTGGTGTTCTGTACAAAGCCCAGAATTGTAGCTGACTCTACTTAGGGAGACTCTTTTTTTGTGCCTTGTATGAAGCCCAAGGTTGTGGCTACTCTGGCTAGGGAAAATATTGTTTTCTGCCTTGTACAAAGCCCAAGGTTGTGGCTGACTGTTGAGGAAACTGAGTATGGATGACTCTATGGGGAAAAGATCCTAGAGGTTAGGAATCTTTGACACAGGAAATGTGGTTTATCTGCCTTGTACAAAGCCCAAGGTTGTGGCTACTTGATGATGAAGGACTCACTGGGGAGACTCTATTATCTGCCTTGTACAAAGCCCAAGGTTGTGGCTGACTCTTAACTGGGGAAGTTATTATTTGATGCCTTGTATGAGGCCCAAGGTTGAGGCTGACTCTTTGGGGAGTTTTACTCTGCTTGAGGATTTATCTATTAAAAGACTGATTTTTGGAAGCTAACCCTTTCCAGGGATTTTGACTTAGCTGGGGAAATTATCCTTTGAAAGAATGAATTTTGGAGGCTAACCCTTTCCAGGGGTTTTGGATTTAAAAAAGTGATTTTGGAGGCTAACCCTTTCCAGGGGATCTTAACTCTTTTTATTGACTGAGATTGGAGGCTGACCCTTTCCAGGGGATTTTAATGATGGCAGAAAGATTATCTAATTGAGACTTCTTGTTTTAAAGCCCAAGATTAAGGCTGACTCTTGCTGAGGATAAGCAAATATGGATCCTAGACTCTGCTAAGGAAGATTGATGAAGATAAGGGTGACAGAGACTGTCCATGTCTCTCATTCCAAAAGGTGTGCTTAATATGAGATTGAGACAATCTTAGCTTGTTTGAAAGTCTGGTTTTAAGAGTGGAAGAAACTCACAAGGGTAGGTTGAAAGGTGACTAAAGACCTGTTCCTATGTTTATAAGAAACCTGAGGGGTCCTTGTATACAAGCTCAAGAGGAAGCTGGAAATGCTTTTAAGAAGCCTGTGGGTCCTTGTACAAAGCCCAAGAGGAGGCTAATCGAGGGTCATCGAGGGTCCTTGTTATAGCACAAGAGAAAGCTATGTGGTTTTGAACTTATTTTGTCTCTAAGCAAATGGTTAAGAGGTTTCACCGGGAATAATTCCTCTTGGGTGGATGTGTCCTAGTTTTTGGATTCTAAGGTTTTTCCAAGATGTTTCACCGGGAATAATTCATCTTGGGGGGTTTGAACTACAGATCTCTAATTAGGAAAGAGCCTTCACCGGGAAGACATTCTCAATCCTAGGCCATATTCCTATAATATATATATATATATATAGTTTAACTGTCTTAAGGTTTACACTCAGACGCAGTTCTAAACAATGTATGTACAGTTTATATTTGACAGTAATTTAAATAAAGACTGTAAATGGAAAGCTATAAAGCCTAACCTGGATGGAGTGGAGGTCTTTGAAGATGTATGTACAAAGCCTTACCAGCAGTTGATTGATAATAGTTTGAATATTTATGATAAACAATTAAAGGTTTTTGAAAACAGAAGAAGTGAAGATGGACATATGTCACATAGGTATCTGAAGAGTTTCCCCGGGAATAATGCCCTTCAAATACTAGAAGAATGTTTTGAAAATAGAAAGAGGATTTTGTAAATACAGTTTTTGAAAACAAACTAAGAAAAGAAAGAAGGTGTTGGGTCTTACACTTTATTAGAGGCCCAGAGAAAATGATTTACTGTTTATGAGAAAAAAAAACAGTTGAGAAGATGCGAGGTTTTGTTGTTTGAAAACCTCGATCGTCTATTTATTTTTGAAGCTTGAAAATAGTTTTGAATTTTGACAAAAAGTCAACTTAATTAGAGTAAAGATCATATCTATACCTAATTAAGACCTTAATAATTAGGATTTTATCACTAATAATATTTATGAGATATTAGGTTTTGAAATTTCAATGAAAACATGTATTAAAATATATTTAAAACACTTAAAAATAATACCATTTTTAACCTAATAAAAATATATAAAATAAATAATATTTTTTGTGATTTTTTGATTATTCATAATATATACATATTAATTAATAAGTGTGTGAAAAATGAAGTGAAAATGATTTAGTTTGATAGGTGAATTAATTATGTGAAGTTGTGAAGAAAATAAGTGAGAAAAGTGATAAAAAATAAGGATTTGTCTCTACCAAGGCTTGAACCCACGCCCTTTACGTTACCAGCCCAAAACAACACCACTGAGCCAACGCGCGCTTGGTGACAAGGTAATGGTTCCATTGCAATACATATGTTATTCAAGTGTATAGAAGCAAAAAAAGAAATAAAATCAAAAGGTCTGGGGCGAGGGGGATTCGAACCCCAGACCTTGGGCACGCGCAACACACAAACACTCTTTACCACTGGGCTATAACGATTTAGTCGTTTATGAAACAACCACCATTCAAAATAAAATAAATTTCAGCCCTGAATTTGAATTTTGCGCGCCACCACCATTGTCATCTTCAACCTCAAGCTTTCATATTTTTGAAATTCTGAACTCTCTCAATTCTCAACCATTTGCAAAGATGTAAAAACCAAACTTGCTCTAAATTCTATCACGATTTCAAATATGTAGCTAACATGAATTTATCTTAACTACATCTACTGAATTATCTAAAATACGTGAAGAACCCTAAAATTTGAATTTTAAATTAAATTGCTATACTGAAGTATAAATGACTGATGATAGAGGGTTTTTAATCCTCTGATGATGCTGAATGAAATGGTATTGAGTTTTAACCAAAAAGGTACACAAATTAAAGAGGTGGAGTTGAGAAACTTACCTCTGAAAATGGAGGTCGTGAGGATGATAGAGAACACCTGGGCTTGTATGAATGATCCTAAAAGCTTCCTTGGGACTCAGTGATGCTAAATGAATACTTATTATGACTTGAATACCTCAGAATTGTTCTACCCGAACCCTTCGATTTGAGCTTCAAGTGAACATGGAGGTTGATGAATCTGCAGTTACAGATGAGCTGCGACCATCTGAATAACTTCACTACACCCTAAGGAATGTGTTTGGATGCTTGGCTTTGCTTGACACCTTCTGAATTGCTCTATGGACCTCCAACTGCACGAGCTCCAAAATGAAAGCAACAATGGTGTTCCTCCACTTACAGAAGTGATCCAAGTGCTTGGATCAACTCAAATGAACCCCCTTGAGGTGTTAGAATGCTTACTTTCCAAAGAAGAGCTCCGGTTTGAAGAAAACGATTCTTCTTGCCAAAGAACTTTGAAAAACCATAAGCATGAGAGAGAGAGGGACAAAGCAAGGAATAGAGTTGCTTTGGTGTGTTTGATACTGAGGAATTCACTTGCATTTATAGGCAAATGGTTCTGTACAGATTGAGGGAGTGAGCTTGCTTAATGAGAGAGTTTTGGTTTCTTGGTCATGAAGGAATTCAAGGAATATCCAAAATGTGATCATTGCATTTTCGAGCTAGATCCCTATCCATTGATTCCATCTGATCTTAGGGAACATTTCTGATGCAGAACGAGCTCTAATTGGTTGGTGAGAAGATTTCTTTGATGATTCATCCATTTGCCATAAATTCCCAAATGTAATCATTACATAATCACATGTTCTTGTTTTGGGAATCTTCCTCAATCCTTATGCCATGGTGAAAATGAATGCATGGCATGTTTGCAGATGTGTTATGGGTCGCGTAGCATCCATTTGTGAGGTCATATGCAAAAAATTGCAAAGTTTCAAAATGATGCATGATCTATAATTTTCCTTCATGAGGCCAACTTTGAACAAGCATAACTCTTAGCTCAAAGTGAATTTGGAGAAGGTTGAGCATAATTTGGAAATCCCTACACATCTACTTCAATTCATTAGTTTGGGGTTTCTTCAGAATCATTTGGGAAAATTGTGAAAAATGAGCCCAAAGTTGGAAGAAAACTAGGTTAAAAACACTTAGAAAAATTTCTAAGTTTTTATGACCTAAAGCTTCAAAATTCCAAATCTCTTAAATGGTTGATTTCTTGAAAAAAGTTGCATTGTAAGATGTTGTCTTATTTTGCAAGATCTACAACTTTCATGTTGGAAGTTTTTTGAGTTGTGTAGGTGAAATTTTGAGTTCCCACAATGCCCTTAAAAACCCTAATTCCCGACTTTTTGATCCTTGGTGAATTTTCTTGAATTTCTTTGGTCAAATGACTTTAATAATCATATATTGATGATATTGATCCTTAAAAGTCATGATTTGACCAAAAACCCTAAAAGTCAAAGGTGGTCCTGTACAGTTGACTTTTTTAGATGAAGTGAGATTTTGGACTTTTGTGATGAACCAAGTTCTTCTCCTCAAATGGATTATATGAATGGACTATGTTGAGGTAATAGAAGTTCTTGAACCATGTTTTGAGTTTTGGATTCCATGTCCTGATTAAAAGTCAACTGTCCAGGTGAATTAGGTCAAAAACCCTAATTGTCGACCAGATGAAATTGATGACTGTGGATCTTGAATTGAAGTGTAATGCCCAATGGATATGGTTATATGGTTCATTTGAAGATGATTGAAGCCTTTGATAGATATCCTGGAGCTTTTTTAGGGTTTCCCAAATGTAATCCCTGATTATAGCCTTTGATGGGCTCAACCCTAGTATGGTGACCTGGGTAAATCTGAGCTCAGATGATTGGGTGTCTAATCAATCATAGGTGAATAAAAATTAAGCTTTTGGGTCCCATGATTGTATTAGAGACTAATCCTTCTATTGATTGATCCTTTGCCTGAGTTCTCTTGTTTCTGAACATCCTCGATTGAGCACCAGATGAACAAGTGACTGTTCTGAGTATCTGTTTTGATCTGATGAGAATCCTGAAGATATGACATCTCAGGGGGGGTCAAAATTAGGGTATGACACTTTGCCTAAAATCATTATAAAAAAGTGGAAGCCTACTGTAGATCTTTTCTTTGGGCTGGTAAAGGGGACATAAAAAAGAAAGCTTCTGTTTTTTGGAAGAAAGTTTGTATTCCTAGAAATTGGGGGGATTAAATATCATTGGCATCAGTGATTGGAATCAAGCTCAAATGATCAAAATACTTTGGAATCTGAGTGGAAAAGTGGACAGTTTGTGGGTTAATGGATTCACAACTACTATGTGAAGAAGGAGACTAACATGACTGCGCCTATTAATTTTATGTGCCCTTGGATTCTCAATGCATTTCTTAAACAAAGGAGTGTTGTGCGTGGTATGAAGGAATGACATGAAGATGTCCAAAGCAAGAAGTTCAAAACTAAAGAGTGATATGGAGAAAGTTGTTTTATGATAATGTTTCCAGACCAAGATCAAGGTTTATTATGTGGTTTGCTTGCCTTGATAGGCTAGCAACTAAGGAAAGATTATTTAGGTTTGGTCTGATTAACAATGACAGATGCGTATTTTGTAACTAAACTGACACCCTTGACCATCTAATATTCGATTGTGATGGTGTAAAGTAGGAGTGGAGTTATGTTCTAGCATGAATGAACATTCATCATACTCCCAGTAATTGGAAGGAGAAATTGAAGTGGGTTATCCAAACTAGTCAAGGTAAGATTTGTAAAGCCAAAGTCCTGAAAGTTGCATTTGCAAAGACGATTTATGAGTTCCAGATGTATACAAATGAGAAGATATATGACAATAAAAGTAGCTATAAAAACATAGGTAAAAATATTATGGACATAGTTGTTTATAGATTGTGGACTAAACCCAAATTGCACAAGCATGTCGCTGCTTTGTTGATAGAGTAGTTTAGGTAACTTCATGAACTCCAGCAGGTTTTTTAGTTGAATTTGCAGTAGCTCTAGTGATAAACCATTGATAAGTGTTGGTCGTAAAACTCTTAATTAATCTATAACCTTCTTCATAAGACTAAGACAAAAGAGTTCCACCACTTGAGGCATCAAGCCTGTTCCTTGAAGAAGGAATCAACCCATTGTAAAATGTTTCAAGTTGAATACATATGGGTATGCCATGGTGTGGGAATTGTCTAAGCAATTCCTTAAATATCTCTCAAGCATCAAATAAAGATTCATCATCTCCTTGCATAAATGAAGTAATTTCATTTCTCATCTTGGCATTCTTGAAAGGAGGAAAGTACTAGACTAAGAATTTCTCATCCAGATCATTCCACGTGGAAATGGAATTAGACTCTAAGGAATTTAATCAACTCTTGGCTCTATCCCTTAGAGAATAAGGAAACAACCTTAACCGAAAGGCATCATCAACCACGCCTAGAATCTTCAAATTACTAGCAACATCCAGAAACTGTCGTAAGTGCAAATGAGGATCTTCATTAGGAGAACCTGAGTACTTTCTAGTGGTTTGCAGCATCTGAAACATCATAGGTTTGAATTCAAACTTAGCTACAGTAATTTATGGTAAGATGATACCAGTACTCGTGGCGTTTGGATCAAAGACATCATAGATTCATAGTATCTAATGTTACGTGCCTTATCATTGGCGATGCCAATAATGTTGTTATCAGCCATGGCAAGGATCTCCTCTTCTTGTACTACTTCCTTAGGTGGTTCTGGGAAATAAAAAATTTCCAGGTTAGCAAATACTGAAATCTCAGGTGGATGTTTAGCACCTTGTTGTCTTTTAAGCACTCTAAAAGTTCTTCCAGGTTCGGGATATCCACTGTAAACTAGACGTAACGACCTATGCATACAATAGCTAAAAACCTGTCGTGACACGAGATTACAACAAACTTTAAAAGCTCAAATGATATAAAACACAAACAAATAAACACAAAATCGGAAATGTAACTAAATATATCCTCGGCAACGTAACACCCTTCTAACCCACAAGGAACATTCGCAATATAATACGAATTAACATCAAATAAAATCACCAAAAAGGGTGTCACATCGTCCTAAAAATATCACTAATATTAGTCCTACTCCGTAACATGGGTTGCATCAATTTTAAAACATACGTCAAATGACAACTCAACATATTTATTCAAATACTTCGCAGCAGAATTCATAATCTAAAATATCTTTAAAATAAACTTCATAAACATCAACTGAACATCATGGCTCATGAGTTACAACTCAAAACATCAACATCAAAATGTAAATCAACTCGAATACTCAAAGAGAACATAATAGTTCAAAACATAATGACCGCATCCCCGATGTTACGTATCAGAGAAAGACTTCCTTCAAACTAAACAACGTTAAAAGGATGCCATGAAGCTATCCTCTAACTTCAACAGACTACTCCTGATTACCTGCGCGTTATCCATATGGAGGCAACATTCAACCAGAAAGGGTGAGTATTTCATAATCATTATGTAAGAAATAAGGAATAGATATAGTAGTCGAATACAAACCATCAACCAAACATATATCGATATAACATATCCATCATATATGCATACTTACTCACACCTGCACATCATCACCTATTCACCACATTGTTGCACCCAAAATTTATCCTCTTTATCCATGCCATAAGTTATAAATGACGTTTATTTCGTCATTAGAAAATGGAAGAAAAATAATAAAGAGTTTATTATACACGGTGCCTATAATCGTGAATTCAACTTAGATTCATTGGATTTCATGTTGAGGTGTTCTTATGTGCTTCAGTTCTTATCTTCCTCAAGAATTCCTCAAAGCATTATTGTTATTTAGGATTGAAGTACAATGCATGTCATGATGTGAGAGTTAGACTTGTGGGTTCATTTTGTTCAAGGTGTGCTTATTCTTACATTTACTTTGTGCTTGCAATATGAGTTCGACTTAGCTTAGCAATTTGATTGGTCAAAGAATTGATTCAAGTTGGAAGATTCATTCATATGTCGTAGTTAAAGATTCACATCTCCCCGGTCTAATGCTTGGTTGACTCGGGTGATACGCTCCCCTTGGCTATGGAGGGACCACTTTTATACTACTTGGCATGCGCCTCATATGTGTTTGCTTTACGATCCGAGCTTGTTTGTGTGCCATTATTATGCATTTACTTTGATTACTACTTCGATAGTCTGTTTGCTTCTCGAGCGGAGCTCGATTGTATGCCATATGGTTTCGATGCTAGTTCACTATCTTTGTATCTGTTATGCCTGTTAGTATGATATTATCTGTGATGCTTGTTTACATATTTGACTTGTATGCCTCTTAGATGTTTGTCATGCTTGTATGCTTGTTACGTGTATGTCTTATCTTATATGTGATGCTTGTTCGTATGATATCTTTGTGATGCTCGTTCACACACTTGCACATGTATGCCTATTACATGTTATTTGTGATGTCTGTTCCGTCATCACTTGTGATGTCTGTTCACACACTCACATTCGTGTATGCCTGTTACATGTCTATTTTCTGCTTGTGATGCATGTTCGCATGTTCTTATCTGTGATGCCCGTTCACATACCATGTTCGCTAGGATCTTTGTGATGCTCCTTGTTTGCATGCTCCCTTATGGTGCTCAGTTCCGTTTCTCTAGGAGACGCGAATAGATATAGAAACATAAACTTTTGAGCTGAACTACGACACTCTGATTTCTCCATTGCATGTTGGAGGTACGTAGGCACAGGGTACGAACGCCCTAGCGAGCGACTTTTTTCTTTTTATTTTGCTCGACTTTTTTCTTTTTATTTTGTTCGAATTTTTTCTTTTTATCTTGTTCGACTTTTTTTCTTTTTATTTTGTTTGGAATTTTCTTCTTTTTATTTGGTTCGATTTTTTTTCTTCTTATTTTGTTTGAACTTTTCTTTTTTTGTTATTTTGTTTGACTTTTTCTCTTATCTTGTCTACCTGTTACTTGCATGTTTCTCGTTATCTGTTTGTCCTTCCATTGCATGTTTCCCTTAGCACATTACATGACACACACACACACACTCTTAGATTAGAAGCTAGCAAAAGTGGATACTGTGGAGTACCACAGGCGTGAGGGGTGCTAGTACCTTCCCCTTGCGCATCCGACTCCCTTACCCATTCTCTGAGACCTGTGCTAGTTTTGTTTGGTTTTCTTCGATATTTTCCATTCCTTAGCGTAGGATAAATATATGTTTGATGGCGACTTCATTGTATTGTTTCGATGAGTTTTCCAGTTGCTTCACACATCACCTTATGATTCAATCACAATTATCAATTAGATACACCACATCACAAATAATCAATATCATCAAATCATACATCATCACAATAATGTAATGCAACAACAATGGACTCATGCACGTGGTACCAAATCATCACTAATGACTTCGTCATTTTCCTCCAAAGATCCCCACCATAGGATCAATTCCCGCTTGGAATCGGAGCTCAACACAAAACGCACTCAATCCACACAATGGGATTAAGGCCAACATTGGACCGAGATCCTACAATATCACTGGACTTTCATCCTACAATTATGCTATGAATGAATGATGCTCAACGTCACAAATCAACGACCACGACTAGTCAAAATAGAATCATCATTCATGTATTCATCAAAGTCACATCAACACTCAACATACACATCATACGCATCTTATTCAACTCCACACACAAATCACCAAATAATCATGTTATCAATCAACACAAAAATTCACTAGAATCAAGTATAGAACACAAGAATTCACAAATTCAAGTTTCATACAAAATGCCCTCTGAACCTACCCAAACGTGCATAGTAAATTCTAGAAAATTCCCAGAAATTCTAATAAAACTTAAGTTACCATATTCAGAAATCAATTTTCAAAAATAATAATTTTCATTTTTTAGGGACTGCGATAAGCTGGATACCTACTGTAATTAGACCCATTTTATTTCACAAAGCACGCTAAGTGAGCTCTGCAATTCTGCAGAAAATTCATGTGCGACCTGCATCAAACCAGACCCAATCCTTTGTCCAAAAACTGATTTTAATCGATAGTTTTCGGTGATTTAAGGCCTATTAACCTAGTTGTAACATAGATTAATTATTTCAAACACCAAATTACAAACATTCATTATACTTCCAATGATCTTCATCAAGCACTAAACCTCTAAATCCTCAACAATGGTAGATTTGAGTCTAATTCATATTATCAATCACCGATATAACAATCATCATCATCATATAACATATCAATCATGCAATCAGCACAAGTCATCATCATAAATCATCAATTTCATCAAGAACAACACAAACCCCAACATACAATTATCAACCCCTTAAATCAAACATAATAACCATGATAACCCCCTTACCTTAGATTGTTAGCTGAATAGATTCTCTTTCGAATTCCTACGGTTGATCTTATTCTCCTCTCTTGTCCTAGCTCTCTTTTTTTTCACGTTTTTTTCAATTCTACGACTAATGATTTTTTCTCTTTTTACCTAGTTAGCCTTAGGACCCTTATTATGAACTTCCAATTACGCCCTTACTAACTCTTCCTCGTTACCTCTTATTTTATTTAAATAATAATGCTAATTAGAAATTATATTATTATTTTAATTAACACCTCAACTCTACTACCCCACGCACATCAACACAATCATCATCTAAATGACATCCAAAATGTGTAACAATTCTGCACACAATATAATACATCAAAATTAATACAACAAATATCCATAAGATAAACGAAAAACACAGCAAAAACTCTCGATAAGACATCCCAGACTTCAAGTCATCAGGTCTTTAAGCCAATTCTCCAGCTCCTGTAGCTAAATTGAAAACAACAACATAATTGGGGTGAGATTACTAAATCTAAGTGGAGTTCCCTATCTTATGGGTCAACTCGACTCTACAGGGTTATTATCCTCTTCGCGTTTTATTAGCCCTACACTCACGTGCTATTAATTAGAATTAGGGATAAAAACGTATCAATTTCATGTACAAATGGAAAAGTATTTCCTACTTAACCTTGCCTGGTAGTACAACAAAAGCTATGGATTTTGGCTAAGTTGAATCAGATACATGAACAACTAAATCCGCTGCCCTTAAGGAAGTTATTAAGGAAGTTTCCTATTTTCACTACTTTTATATCTCATTACCCTCAAGAAAACGTCAAAGGGAATCTCCCGTCTGTCTTTAGGGTCTTAATACCATCAAGGGAATGACTATTGAAGTCTCTCGTCTGCCCTACTTTTAAGTCTTACTACCCATAAGGGAATGACTGATGAAGTCTCCCGTCTGCCCTACTTTTGGGTCTTACTACCCTTAAGGGAATGACTAAGGAGCTATCCTTATGTCCTACTTTTGGGTCTTACTACCCTCAAGGAAATGATTAAACAAATTCAATTCCATCATACTTTTAGGACTTACTTTCCTGCATTTCAAAACACAAATTGAACAAGATCTAGGAATCAAATTTCCACTTAAGAGATCCACATGATCTCGGGATAAGTACATTGATTTCTATCGAACTAGAAGTGTAGGCACTTTTGTATTTCCTTACAATCAGATTCTTCATTGATTCTAAGTTTCACTCACTTACCAAGTAATATCTCTTAGGCAAGTATATACACATATACATACATTTCAATCATTAGGGTTTTTACTTACACCTAACTAATCGTACTATTAGTTGTAATGTCGGGCATTTCAGAGTATGTATGGTATCAAAGGTTCTTGGCTCTTAAAACCGCACTTGAACCTTTAAACTTCAACCACGGAATTGATATGTTCTTATAAAAAAACTAGGGTTCCATATACTGTATTCCGCTCTCGTTGAGTTTCTAAGTGTTTTTGTCAAGTCCTTAGACTACGTTTACACATCGATTACCTTACGAGACAACTCAGCCACGACACAAATATGTTCTTATGATCAACTAGAGTTTTGTATACCACATTATGCACTCGGTGAGTTTCTAAATGTTTCCGTCAAATACCTTAGATGATACTTACACACCGGTTATCATATGAAACAACTCTCCTATAAAAACCATCTAGGGTTAAATACGGCTTTATACCATTCCATCACAACTCACATGCTATTCTCATCTAACTCATAAAAACATAACATTTATAAGTTATAAATCATTCCTACTATTCTATGAATACATGGTTTTCATAAGAGCATTCAACCAAAATAAGAAGCTTGTCCTAGTGGTATGATGCTTGCACTATGGTGGAGAGGTCCTATGTTCAACTCCCATTTAGTGTAACATTTTTATTTTTAAATCTAGAATTTCCAGTCGTTCTCAAGAACACAAACACTCCAAAATGACTCTAATGCATCATGGTTCATATCATGCCAAAATAAGAACAAGCAACATTCAAACAACATACACTCACGGCTTTCATGAAGTCCAAAAACAAAAGAATTTCAACATGCCATAATTAAATTCTCATCACAAGCATTCATGAACTTATGCTCCTAGCATGTACATATTACCACATGCACACATTTAAATCACAACACCAATTCACACATTCGTAAGGATTAATTCACATGCATTAGAGATTCTAAGGGAAAATACACCTAACCCAACTCCCCATCATGCAATTTTCTTGAAAATCATTCTAATTTCTCAACTGCTAAATTAACTAGAACCCCGCCTTTTGACAAATCTGGAATTTGCAAGGTGACGAAGATGATGATGATAAACTCTTGGTGATTAGGCATACCATGGCACATTTGATGTTTTCCTCCTAGCTTGCCTCACTTCTTCCTTTCAATAATCTCCCTCATGTAGGAAAGAATTTGGATTGATCAAGAGCTTTATCCCCCCTCCTTCCAACTTGCGCCCTCTCTCTCTCTAAGGCTTTGTGTGCGAGTTTGGAAGGGAGGGGAAGACTTCCGAAAATAAAATTTTTAAAAAATATAGAAAAATATTTGACATTTTTAAAAAAAATGATTTAGTTTAGAATGATAAAAGAGTCATTATCATTACTATATTTTTAATTTCCAAAATACTATAACAACCTAAAAGATATTTGGAAAATTTATGTAAGCTCTCCAAAATCTTCCAAAACCCTTCTTGAATACAATTTTTGAGTTCCCCCATATTATGGGGTTTTTAGTGTTATGAATAAAATCAAACCCTCCAAAACCCTCCTACCCAAAATATTTATATTCTTTTCACCAAATCCTTCCTATTTTCCAAAACCATCCACTCCTTTTCCCTCCAAACTCGAAACAAAGCCTAACATTCCTACTAAACTTTCATAGTTTGGTTGTTAGTGAAAGAGTGGAATGTGAGAAAATGAGAAGTTTCTTCGCATTGTGGGCCTTTTAAAGATTGAAAGTGAAATTATTCAAATGCCCTTGGTACTTAGAAGAATTTACTAATCATGCCATTTTTTCTAATCTTGCTCAACCTTGATATTAACACTCTTAATCTCATTTAAGTGACTATTTCCTCACACTAGTCACGCTTAGACAAACTTTAGGATTTTATAGTCTAATACACGCCAAAGCGAGTTTTGCGTCAGTTTCGACACATGTGGAGTATTTCAAGACATCCAAGTGTATATATTGAGCCTACGATTTGTTGAGAGTAGGTTAATCAGAGGTATATTGAGTACCTAGACTACATTTTGTCTATTGAGGAGTGATGCGACCATATGCTAGATGCTTAGGAGATTTAGGGTGTATACATGAGATGGTATTTTATGATATCACATTCCTACCTGATTCTCACACCTAAGAGAAAGCCACTACTACAAATTGATGAAGAAGTACGGATAGAAGATGCAGGAGAAGGAGAGGATGATATATCGGTCTATGATTGCGTACTAATACGAGACTTATGAGTTACTTTTTAAAATGACTAAGCGTGCCTAGAGGCAAAAGAAAATTAAAGGAAAGAGGAGTAGTTCATGTGTCACTCATTATTCTACATTTAGCTAAATAATGTTAGATTGTTCAAGTAATGTTAAATTGTTCAGTAACATTTTCCTCGATGTATATTTTATTTGAAATTTTGATATAAATTTAATTTCATTTAATATGTTATTGAAGTGTGTGTTAAGATTATACAAGATAATTTTGGCAGAGTTCAATAATATCAAATGATTTTATCTAGTCTCAAATATATTTTTGGTCCTTAAAAATATCACCAATTTTATTTTTAGTTCCTATTTAAAAATAACATATTTCAGTCCTTATAAAAATTTTATGTATGCAATTTTAGTCCTTGTTATTTTCTAAAATTTTGAAAATTATTTAATTACCCTTTAACTTTTATATTTTTGAATAATTTTTTTTATACATGTTTAGAATAATGTAAAATGTTTATTTATCAAATTTTAGAATTTTTTAAAATGAAAAGAATTAAATATGAATTTTTTAAATTTTTAAAAATAATGATAAAAATAATAAAAATCTCGACTTAGAAATCAAATTTTGAGTTGTTTTTTTTTTCAAAGAGTTTTTCATAACTTTATAAACATGTTTGCAAAAGAATCATTCAAAAATACACATTGTTTTAACAACAGGACTAAAACTACGTGCATAATAATTTTGTAGGACCAAAATATACTAGTTTTTATAGGTAGGGGTGTTCATGGGTACGGGCCAACCCGCGAACCCACTCACCCAATCCAACCCAACCCTTATTTTTACCTAACTCAATCATGTGCGGGTCCAATCCGAACCAACTCATTCAAACCCATTAATATTTGATTTGGGTAACGAGTTTGAAGTTTTAAGAGAAATTCTCAATGCACCCATATAAATACTCACATACCCACGGTGAAAACCCCAAAATACCCCTATATTTCAGATACTCATATCTGAAATCTTTTTTTTTTTAAAATGTGTCTTCGGATATGCATCTCTGAAATCATCATTTTTTTTATAAAAAAAATGTGTCTTCGGATATGCATATCCGACATATTCTGGGTTTTTTCACAAAATGCAAACAGCCACATCCTTCTGTTTTCATTCCCTTCAATACAGAATTTTCACTTCAAACTCATTTGTACCAAGTTCTAATCAAAGCATTCTTACTCTACAACTCCCATCCAAGCATTCATAAGTGTTCAAAGCTCCATTAACGTTGTACTCAAAGCTTCAAGAAATTGTAAGTTTCCACAACTTTTCGCTCTAGCTTCGAAATGTTATTAGGGCTGTTAAAAATTAGGATAATGTTGTAGGTTGAAGTTATTGTAGTTCAATGATAGTTTTTAGATGGAAAATTTTGGATTGGATGAGTTAGGGGAAGAAATGGAAGTTTTCCAAAAATGGTTGTTCGCATATAATTTCGGAAGTGCATATCTGAAATCACCTTTGACCAGTTTCGGGCATGCACTTCCAAAATTGACTCTGAGTTGTTTTTTTTTATTTTCAATTATGTTTTCATCGTACTCTTACCAGTGGCATTTTTTCAGGAAACTGGCTGACAACCAGGCACCAATCGATCGACTTAGACTGGGGAGGCAGACACAGACAACCTCAACTCAGCGCGAGAGAGTTGCGCAGCAAGGAGTGACTCGGGGACAGGGTCGAGTCTGATTCCAAGTCCAAATGAATAAGGCGCCTGTAAGATCCTCATCTGCATCGAGGAGTCAGCTGTCTCATGCGTCTTCCTCTCGTGAGGTGGAGGAGGTGGTACATGAGGAGGTACTTGAGATTCTCCTTGAGCACGACGAGGATGCTCAGGACGATGCTCAGGACGCACAGGAGGGCGGCTACCCGGGAGGGCCTTCAGACACATCTGTCTTGATATACTATCATGACCATGCCGCTCGACATATTTGGGACGGCGAGGTTGTTTTTTATTTCACTTTCTAATTTAATCGTTTTAATTACAAATAGTTGAAATGAATATAAAAGGTTTATCGCGGATTTAACATTGTTGTTACACGAATGGATGCCATAGTGCAGAGGATGGTCAGTGAGGCGTCTGGTGCGGCGGCGTATAGGAGGCAGAGGAGGTCGCATGGAGTTCGCATTAGGCATACTCAGTAGTTGTAGTAGTCTATGTTTATTTATGACTTTTTTTCGGTGTTGTAATATTTCGACATTTTGCACTTACCCGAGCAATTATTTCTATATTATGATATCGTTTTATTACTCTAGTCTACGTACTTTTTATTTCCATAACTTTTTGTCGAATAATAAGAGTTATTAATTTTAGTTACTATGATGCTCTTATTGTAACAATGTAATGTTGTTGTTTTTAAAAATGGAGGAGTCAAAGCATATTTCGGATATGCATATCTGAAACTGGCTTATGGTATTTTCGGGTATGCATATCCGAAATATTTAAAAATATGAAAAGGGTGCCCTCGGATATGCATATCCGAAACACCTTAAAATGTGAAAAGGATGCCTTCGGATATGTATATCCGAAGGACATATGGGTGCAATGAAAAATTCTCAATTTTAAACTCACGAATCCGCGAACCCAACTCATTGACATGACATGTCACTCTATTTTTTATTTTATTCTATTTATAAATTATCTAGCGCAAATCTTACAATGCATATATATTTTTATATGTAATTATAATTTTTATTAATTGTAAAAGTCTAAGTCTAAATCAAATTTGAGTGATCAAATTTATTTATTCGAAGAGAGATACTTCTTACCTTTTAAATTATACTTAACACCATTTGTATATTTTTTATTATTTGATCTGAATCGTAAAAGAATTTTTAAGTATTAAATGATAAATTTTATTCAAATTAAATACAAAATTTTATGATTTTTTTAATGTTTTTGTAAAATAAATGTGTTAATTAAATTAATATTTTATTTAGAATTTAAAAATTATATTTAGTGTATGACCCACGAACCCAACTCATTAATGAGTGGGTTGGTTTGGTTCAGGTTTAGTCTTATAAGTACGGCTGTACGGGTTAAACACTCAATCTAAACTAAAGCCTATTAATTGAATCGGGTATTGAATTTAATCAAATTAGATCCAACCCAACCCACGAACACTCCTATTTATAAGAATAAAAAATAAAATTTCATAATTTATAACAACAAAAATATATTTAACTCTTTTATCTATACCTATAAAAAAAATAAGTGACCTGCCATGCGACAATTCCAACTTGAAAATGACCGATTCAACGAAACTAGTAGTTGAGAAAATGAGCTAATAATGGAACTAACTTGTTCGTGACAACAACAACAACACATTCACGTGCCATTAAATAATTCTCTTATGACACGGTCTCAACATTTTGTCACAACACAAATCCACCACCAACCACATTTATGTCCAAGACCTATGTTCTTCATTCAAGACCAGACCAAACACACAATAGGTGTTTTTATGTTCTTTCCTAAACATTTTCATGACACCGCATGTTGTTTTTTGAGGATTGATAGCAACCATGGTGGAAGAAAATGGAGATGGTAGATCCTTATCAGAAACCCCCACTTGGGCTGTTGCAACTGTCATCACTCTATTGGTTTCTCTTAGTTTCTTGTCTCATGGCACTTTGAAAAAACTGATTAAGGTACAAACACACATGATACATTACTTTATATATCCTTTTTCCGAATTTCTCACATTCATGCATAAATTTCTTATACATTGAATATTAATGTCACAGTGGTTGGATAGAACTAAGAGAAAATCCCTTCTTTCTGCTTTGGAAAAGATGCAAGAAGGTAAAAGGACTATGTAATCTCGCTACATAACATTACTATAAGAAGTTGAAAATTAGATTGAAATTTTGTTATCTACTATTTCAAGCAGAATTGATGCTGTTTGGGCTTCTGTCGTTGTTGATGGGCCATTGGATTGTTTTTGTGGCAAAGATTTGTGTTAAGTCATCAGTATTGAGTAGCAGATTTTTTCCATGTGCAATGGAGAAGAGTTTTGGAATTGTGAAACATAGTGTATGGTTGAATTCAGAATATTCTAATAAAACATTTCTCAAAGAGCAAGTGAATCGCGGTCGGCATAGTTATTGTCCTAAGGTAGTTCTTCGACTTTATCTATTCCGTCCAAATCACATTTAGGATAGTGCAATTGATGCCCATCACGGGCCTGTATCTGACATTGACACTGACACATGTGATTCCACTCGATCACTTTCACTTTCTAATATTATAACTGATGTTTACGTGTCAGTGTTAGTGTTTTCTAAGGTGTGCATTTAAGTGGAAACTTGTTACTTGCTTCACAGGGTCATGAATCATTTGCTTCTTACGAAAGCCTTGAACAGCTTCATCGCTTTGTGTTTGTTCTCGGGATCACTCATGTTTCCTACAGCTTTGTTGCTGTTGCTCTAGCCATGATCAAGGTTAAAATAGTCATGAATATCATGATATCAAACTTTCCTCCTATTCTAATTTTTGCGGTTATACACACAATCTTTATAATTTTAGAGTGTGTTATTCAGATTTATAGCTGGAGAACATGGGAAAATGAAGCAAAGACTATCGCTATGCAAAGCTTACAAGGTTCTGAGAATCTCGAAACCATAATGAGTCAATAACTAGTTTATTTTGCTTGAGTAGCAATAGTAATAATAATTCTTTTTGATCAAATTGTCTTAGTTTAGATACTTCACAAAGCGCTTCAAGTATAAAATTGAAGCGGCTTAGTACATTCATTTCTCACAACACATCTCATCCTTGGAGTCATCACAAAATTTTTGTTTGGCTGGTACAATTTGCAGTATTTTTCTCGGCACTTTCTGTAATATTTTTCATATCCTTCTTAGGATACTGTATGATTGATGAAACTATCTTGCATTGCAGTTATGTTTTAGTCGTCAATTCTGGAGTTCAATCAACCGAGCCGATTACATGGCATTGCGCTTAGGCTTCATTACTGTGAGTATGTTTTAGTATTTTTTTTTATCACAACTGTAACTTAAGTCCATTTTTCAACTGTAAAGCTCGCAAAAAATTTGCATTTTTGTTTTCTGATGTCTTGCAGAATCATGACCTTCCCCTGACATACGATTTCCACAACTACATGCTTCGAAGCATGGACGAGGAATTCCGTGACATTGTAGGTGTTAGGTATCTTTACTCTCTTCAGATGAATTTAACGGCTTTCTTAATCTAATCAACATAGTAAATGCTTAATGCAGTACTAATTACACCGATTAATTTGATGGTATATCTGATTTTGTGACAGTGTGCTTCTCTGGATATATGCAATATGCTGCATTTTTCTAAATTTTCATGGTAAGTTTATACTAGTTTTAGATTTAATTCATAAGTACATAACTTATCACTAAACTAATCACTAAACTAATCACTATAATTTTCATTCAGGGCACAACTTTTACTTTTGGCTTTCCTTTGTCCCAGCAATTGTAAGTCCTAATAACAATGTTTACTGTGACTTTTTTGCGTGTAATAGTAACGATTTTTCTTGTATCACTTGCATTTTAGTTGATCCTTATAATCGGTACTAAATTACATCGAGTCGTTGTAAAATTGGCCGTTGAAGTAATAGATCATTGTCCAGAAAAGAAGCATCATCAGTTTAACTTAAGAGACGAACTCTTTTGGTTTGGAAAGCCAAGGCTTCTGTTGAGATTAATACAATTGATATCTTTCTTGGTAAGCAAGCAACATACTGAATTTCCATTTCGCTCTTTGTTTTCCTCATACACTCGTTTTGATTTCTTCGTCCCGTTTTGTTATCTTTTGCAGAACGCATTTGAAATGTCAACATTCTTATGGTCCCTGGTAAGAAACGGATAATTTTTTCGAGTTACATTGCCTAACTCATGGTAGAATATGTGTAATCTATAACTATAGTCTTTATTTTGACCGCAGTGGGAAATTAAAGAAGCTTCTTGTTTCATGAACAACCGAACATTCGTTGTGATCCGCTTGTCGTTCGGGTACATATATACATTTGTCTTCTTGAAAATACCTGAATCACAGTTCCACAAAAAAAAATGATACATATGTTTTCGCCTTTCTTGTATTGCGACAGGGTCGTTTCACAAGTCTGGTGCAGCTTCATAACGTTTCCGCTGTATGTTATCATCACACAGGTCAACCTTCTTCATAAATATGTTGGAATATTGACGAAATTATTCATCGAGGGTTGAAATTACTTACTTTACAAGAATTTGCACTTTTATAAAAATGCAGATGGGATCGAGATTCAAGAAAACAGTGATATCTGAAAATGTAAGGAAGTCACTATCTAAATGGAAGAGAAGAGTGAAGGAGAAACAAAGTTCCTCTTATGAAATCCTTAATACATCAACCACAACATCATTGGAGTCTTTGATGCATGGAATGGACAACTATACTTCTGCCTTAATCAGAGAGACTCAGGAAGGAAGTTCCTCAAGGATTCATAGCAATGCAGAATTTTCAAGTTATGATGAAGATCACCATGATCATGATGTAAAGTATGATTTGTCTTCTTTTCCATTGTCTTGAGACTGCTTTGCTTGTATTGTGGAAAGCATGATGAATTGAATTGGAATATTATGTTTCTTCTTATGCTGGTTTATAGCAAACCTGCCTTTCATTTACTAATCCTAACCAGTCATTTAGGTTTGTTGGTTGTTATGAAAAATACCTTTCTTATTGTATTTGGTACTATATATAATAATAGTGTTAGTAATTACAAATGACTACAACTCATAATGATTAATTACAATGATTACAACATAATGATTAATTACAATTCGTAATGACTAATTTCCTATTCTATGAAAGCAAATTATTCACAATAAATGCAAAGATTATTTTCGCTCAAAGTGACGCGGATGGTCAAAGAGCATCAATTTGCTAACAAGAAACAGATGTCGTGGACGTGGAACAGCCTTGGTAAGAATATCTATAACCTGCAACTGACTATTGACATGAGGAAGTGATATCATTCGATCATCATAGGCGTCACGTATTAAATGACAATCAATGAAGAACCAAAAAACATGCACCAACCGGTGAGAGATCGACGAGTATCAGGACACCCTGCTTAATCAACATCACTATAAGCACTCAATTGAAAAGAAATTCCAACGGGAAAGAATAATCCATAGTGAGAGGTCCCCTTCAAGTAGCGAATTATACGACGAACAACAACCAAGTGAAGATGACGAGGAGAATGCATGAATTGACTTACTTGCTAAACAACAAAAGATATGGCAGGGCGAGTAATAGTCAAGTAATTAAGGCTACCCATAAGTTGTCGATACAAGGGATAGGGCAAAAGATCACCATCATCACGATGATAGTTAACATTAACCTTAAGAGGAGTATCTACGAGATTGGCCGATTAAAGAACTACCATAGAAATCAAATATGTAGCATACTTGTGTTGATGGAGAATGATTCCCTTGGATGTAGAATGAACCTGAAGACCAAGAAAATAATGTAGTTTACCAAGATCTTTCGTATGAAATGAAGCATGTAACTCCTGTTTAAGTCTTTGAATGGAAGCATGATCAGAACCAGTAATAATCATATCATCAACATATAGAAGAAGTAAGATAATTCCTGTAGATGTGCTATGAACAAATAGAGAGAAATCATAATAGCTCTGAGTAAAGGAAACCCATGCTTTGGGTGCTTGTTTCAAAATATTTAAGAAGCGTTTAAGCTTGCAAACACCCTTGGATGAAGAAAATAGGCCTTGAGGAGGTGTCATATAAATATCTTCAGTCATGTCACCATGAAGAAAAGCATCACATCCATTTGATGAAGAGACCATCCATTAGAAGCATCTATAGATATTACAGTGCGAACAACATTCATTTTGGCAACTGGTGCAAATGTTTCATCATAATCAATTCCATATTTCTGCTTATTTCCTAAGGCAACCAAGCGAGCCTTGTAACAGTTAAAGGACCCATCATAATTTAATTTCACAGAATACATCCATTTGCAGCCAATGGGTTTGACATTTGGAGGACAAGAGACAATATCCCATATGAAATTCTCTTAAAGAGCTTGAAGTTCCTCATTCGTTGCTTTTATCCAACGTACATCTTTCACAGTCTATGATTAACAAGTAGGAATATATATATATATATATATATATATATATATATATATATATATATATATATATATATATATGCTAGAGAGTGTGGCAGTTAGAGAAGTATGTGACGAATCATATATGTTTGGTGAATATCTATCTGGTACTCGAGATATTCGACCAGAACATCATGGTTCAACCGATACAGAATCAGGTGGTGATTCAGCATCGGGAAGGAGTGTGGGACCCTATTGTCTGTGTTTTCTAACATAAACATGACCTGTTTTGCAACGTTTTATACATTGAGACATAATAAAAAACTCAGGAAGAGTAATAATAATATTATTCATGGCAGGAGAAACATAGGGAAACATAAATTAAGTATAAAAAAATGTTAGATGTCTAGAAATGCGAAAACGATGGTTAGAGACATTATAACACACAAAGCCCTTATGAGAGTGATTATATCCCATAAATGCACATTGAGCAAATTGTGCTCCAAGTTTATGCATTTCAGACGGAGGTAAGTGAACGAAACACACACACCTAAAACTATGTAAAGCTATAATCAAGATGAATTTTAAAAAAACGAAATAAAGGAGAATTAAGATCAATAACCATTGAAGGAAGAGGATTAATCAAGAAGACAACTGTGGAAAGAGGCTCCACCAAAAATCGAGATGGTACAGAAGCTTAAAGAAGTAAGTTGCGTGTTACATCAAGAAAATGATTATTCTTATGTTCTTCCATGCCATTTTGTTGAGGGGGTATTAGGTAAAAAAAGATCATTGAGACAAGATGCCTTTTTGTTGAAGGTATTCCTGAAACTCATGAAACATGTACTCATCGCCAGAGTCTGAGCGAAATTTTTTAACACTTGCTCAAAATTGAGTTTCAATATATGTCAAAAACTTCTTAAACATAGAAAATACTTCAAATTTAGAACAGAGAAAATATATCCAAGTAAAACGACTATAATCATCAGTAAATGTGATAAAATATTAATAGTGAGCAAGAGAAACTACATGAGACATTCCCCATACATCACTATGAATCGTCTAAAAACAAGTGGAAGCACAGTGAGCACCAGACAGAAAAGGAAGTGTTGTACTTTTAGCCAATTTACAAACAGAACATGAAACTTAGGCATTAGAAATAACATTTTTATTTCCCAACTGTTGGAATATATTATTTCTGTTTGTATTATTTCCCTATTTGTATTATTTCCCTTTATTCTCCATTAAGGAAAGAATTAATATCATTATTGTATTACCATTATATATACCAGCTTAGAGCTGAGGAATAAAATACAACAGCTTTTTTACCATTCCTTTCAATATGGTATCAAGAGCTTTGGGTTAGGGTTTACTGTAAAGCTTCCGTAACAGCTTCTGATTGACATACCCGTTTAATCCCCTATGGCGAATCACGGCACAAATTGGCCCGCTTTAGGTTTTGCCTACACCGGATCCAATGGTGGCGGTGGCGGTGGTTGTAACACCCCGAATTTAATTAAATTGGTTAATTAAATTATTGAAGGATTTAAATATTTGATTTAGTCGAAATTGGATCGTCGGTGTTATTTAAGGGCGTATTTGGAATTATATAAATCGAAGTCGGATAGTCAGAAAATAATATTAAGAATAATATTATTTATAAGTCGGAATTATTATATTGAAGAAATTATTATAAGTGATATAATTGATTATTTGAGATATATCTCTTATTGGGCCTAAATTGATTTTTGGAGGATACTAAATAAAGAGAGGATTTAAACACTAAGCCCAATTGGTTTTATATTAGGGTTTTAGAGATGGAAAAGGGTAGTTGTCATTTTGGGAGGAATCAAGAATAGAGGAGAAAGAGGCAAGCAATGAAGAAGAAGAAGGAGCTTAGAAATTTTCATCCATGGTGCCAAATTGAAGATGCAATTAGAGACCCATTGAGTGCTTCCATTGAATAAGGTAAGGGTGGGGTTCTCTTCCTATAATTGGGTTTATGAAATCTTGTATGTGGGGAAATTGGATGTGTAGATTTATTATGTTTGCTTGTGTTAATTGTTTCTGGAAATTAGGGATTTAGATTTTGAAATAATGTGGAAATGCGGTTTACTGTAAATTGCCATTGTTGTTGAGATTGCTGTGCATAAAGAAAATAAGAAGAAAAAATTAGTGGGTAATGTGTGGCTATGCTGTTTTCGGCGCATGGAACCGTAGACGACCGACACACCCCCACTGAAGCATCATACTATTATTTTCGTTTCATGTTCTGTGAGATTGTTTCTTACTGATGCAAATTGTGTGATGTTAGTTGTTTCCTTGCCTTTTCACATATGCCCTGTTTGGTTTTAATTGTATCCATACTATCTTTTCATGAATTTGTATATAATATATGTATTGGAGAATTGAAATGAAGTATGGTTTACATACTGTAGCATTATATATATATACTAGTAGGAAACCCGTGCTGTCGCACGGGTTTTATCGGGATTTCACATTACATGTATCTAATTTTAACTTGTAAAATTCCTTTATATATATCAAACATATTTTATGCAATAGCTTGCATCTCATAGATACGTTCACATCTACCCGTGAATTCAAATGAGTTAACAAACCCTAGTTGAATCCAAATGAGTTAATTCTAAAAATTTATTAAATCTATTATAGATATTATTCCATTTTTAGAAACCTAAATTAAATGACAGCTCCCTGTAAAATTTCAAATTTACAAATTTTACAAATCTAAAATGTATGATAGTACTCCGTCAAAAGACTGTAAAATTTCAAATTTATAAATTTTACAAATCTAAAATGTATGATAGTACTCTGTCAAAAGATTCAAGAGCAAAAGATAAAATATTTAAAAATTAAACAAATAATGAATATATGAATATGTTAATAGAAAAATTAGATCTGAATATGTACAATTATTAAAAAATAAAAATCTAAAACCCATGGTAAATAATATATATTTATTCTCATATATTTAAAATAATCTTATTAAGTAATTTCTATTGGATAGTGTAATAAATATAAGAATCTCAAATTTAAAATGCTTTGTCAAATTAATTCTAAAATAAAAAATTATGAAAATTCCATAATTTGCTTTTTATTCTCATTTATACAAATAATTATATAAAGGGTTTAATGGACATGCACTGTAAAAAAGTTTTACACTGTCATCCAATAAAAATGTAACAAACTGCCATGTCATCTCAGTAATTTAAACATAACAGTATGGTTTATTGGGATACATGACCGTGATTGGTTAACAATGTAAAACATTTTTACACTGTCAATGCATCACCCATTTTCTCTTATATAAATAGTTAAATTTATTACTTTCATAAAATTATTTGTAACTTATTTATGTTTATAAAATCAATTGTAGCCTATTCAATTTATAAAATTGACTATATTAATAAATTTTTATCCTTTATCATTATTTTTTATGATTATCATTTATTATTAAATTATCATTAATACCATTTAAAATATTTTTATCATGATTACAATAATGAAGTTAATTTGAAAAGATTTTGATAAGTTTTAGTTATTTCTTAAATTTATTAAAATTACAAAATCTCAATTGATTTTGTTTTGTTTTATTAACCTTTCTATAAAAATCTAAATAATTTTAAAATATATTATATTTCAAATAAGGATCTAAATAGTTACAAAATAATTTTATTCTTATATTTTATAATGATAAATTAAATATTTAAACTTGAAATAAAATTTGTTTAAAAATGATACTAAGTATTATTGCATTAAGTTAAAAAGACAACTCTTCAATTACTTTAACAGTAAAAATATTTTAAATTGAAAAACTAAATTATTTTTTACACTTTAAAATTTTGCAAGTACACTTCTTTTCTGACATGTGGCCTGCTTCAATTTTATAAAACAGTAGTAAAAGAAATATCACATCTACCCGTCAATTCAAACCTCAGTTGAATCTAAATGAGTTAATTCTAAAACTTTATTAAACTTGTTTGAGATATTAGCTCATTTTCCCAAACCTAAAATGTATGAACGCTTTTGTCAAATGCTTAAAAGTTTTTACATTTAATGTATATTATTATAATATAAAAAATATAATTTTATAAGTTTTAAAAAATATAATTTTAATTAAGAAATTAAACATAGTTAGAGAATAAAATTTATTAAACCTATTTGAGATATTATCTCATTTTTTTCAAATCTAAAATGTATGACAGCTCCCGTCAAATACTTAAAAGTTTCAAGTATTAATGTATATTATTTTAATAATTAAAATTGTTACAATTAATGTATTTTATTTTATACGTTTTTATAAAGAGGTAAAATTTACTTTTGATGCGGTGATAAAACTTTATATTACATGTACTAATTAAATAAAATGATAATATATAATTGTAGAAATGTAAAAAGAATGATAAATTAATATTTTTCATTAAAAAATTATGCATGTTTCTATCATAATTGTCTCATGATCTTTTATCATATACAAACATCTATAACATATTTTTTTTAGTATAAATGATATCGTTTTATCATAAAAAAACACTAATCTTTATTGATAAATTGAAATTTTAATATAATTTATTATATTTTAATAGTAGTTTTAACTATAGTTAATGTATTACTAAATTTTAAAAATAAAAACTTAAATAAAAATTTAGTAAATAACTGAAATATTTATTTTAGTAATAAAGTCTATGTACAAACATCATAAACGAATTGATTTGCTTAAAAAATAACGTGTGAAATTATAATAATATGATTTAGTTTTCAATTCAATAATAATGATTTAATACAATTTTTTTAAAAAGAGACACAATATATAAGTTGCAATTTTATTATTAAAAACAATTATATTATTAAAACTCTTTAATTATAAAGAGTAATATATAATTATACTTGTCAAGATTAGATATTAAAACTCTTTCATTAGATAGAGTAATATATAATTATAATTGTCAGATAAGATATTAAAACTCCTTTATTTTAAAAATTCTCTAGGTTTAATTTTTAAATTTGAAATTGAAAAAGTTATAATTGAGTCATCCATTGAAATTATATTTAGGTTTTTTTATTTATAGATTTATATTTTTACCTTAAAATTAGTGTTATATTAACAAATTTAAAACGTCATTTTTCACTATATATTATAAATAATAAAATTAATCATGATTTGGATTTTGTAATACTTTTTGTTGGGTTGCAGAGCTTCTGATTTACTTTCTTACTTACCTCATCTTTACCTAGAACACACGTTGGATGCATAGGAGTCTTTGCTTCTTTGCTTTCTGAAAGATTAAACTTCTTTTGAAGTTCTTTCACATACTTGGTCTGATGAACATAGGTTAAATTTTAAAATTTACTATCAAGATTTTAAAATTAAATTAACATATTATTTAATTGTAAGATTTATTTAGTAAGCACAAAACACAATAATGGGAAATATTCAAATATTAAATAACATTTTTTACAATTATATCAATAATTTAAAGATTTTAAAATTAAATTAATAGGTATTGAACGTATTAGACGTGATATCGTTCCATTTTTTTATTTTAGGGATATTTTTTCCGTTAATTACAATAATTAAAATTTTATAGTCAAACTGATTTTTTATATTTTTAGAGAATCTATTTATTTTTACGCAAAATTTCATAGAGAATTAATTAATATGTTTTTAATTTTTTTTAGTAAATTTTAAATATTAATAAAATTAAACAAAATATTTAAATAAATAACACAAATATAAAATTACTGAAAATATTTTTAATTAATAAAAGAATACCTGAAAATCTAATTGAATTCATTCACATAACACGACAAAATTATATTATGATACTACTATTTAGGTAAACTTTATATTTTTAAATTAATAACAATTATAAATATATTTTATAATTTTGATTTTATGTATTTATTACTATCAGAATTCATTAATGACTCTTATGACATTTGATGATAAAGAATAAAATAAAATAAAATAGAATAAAATTGATCAACTAAATTTATTAGTCTTTATTGGAGAGAATATGAATAGATGCAGGAAGATAGCGACTCTAAAGTTTGAGTTTGTTTGAGTTTGCTGGTGGTGGTAATCCAAACCCTCTTCCACTCATCATTAAATTAAATCCATTCGATAGTGTCTGAGAATGAATCTTACTTCTAATCACCAACTAAATGCAAAAAAAAAATCAAAAAATTATAATTTCATAAACCTCAAAATGTTATTAAAACAATAATCAACGACCAAATATTCTAAAAAACAATCATAATATATACAATGCTATGAAACATAACATTCACACAAACACTTTCATGAACAAACTGCAATTTCTGTAGAACCCACGATTTCAGTATAAAAAATGAAACAGCAGATTGTGGACAATAGAAGAATTTTCACGAACATATTGTGGACAGATTATGGACAATAGAAGAAACATGAAACAACAGAAAAAATATGAAACAGCAGATTGTGGACAAACTGCAATTTCTGATAATTTTACTACTCATAGCAGCCTTCTCACCTCAATGATCTGGAAATACAAAAGATCAGATCCAATTAGAATAATAAGACATAAAATACAATTCAAAATAAAAACTCTTCACGTTTTTGCTCCAGCCTACATTTTAGGCTTCAACATTTGAGATGTTCTATTAAAATTCAACTAAAACAATTAAAATTTCATTCTTCCAATGCCCTCAATCACCTTGTCTCATTTACCTTTCCATGAGTGAAGTTGAAAGAGTTCCCATATCTATGCTAAAATCAAACTTAGTACCATAAAGCAATATTTCAGTACAATGAACTACCCATCAAAAAAAATTACACAAATAAAAAAATCAGAAAAAACTTGTTGCAGACCATATATAGTTACACCTAACTGCTGTCTCCCACGGCTCATCGATGTCTTTCACATAATCGATTGGGCATGTCAATGCTTAAAAGTTTGCAATAACAAAACATATTTCACTTGATTTGGCAAATTAAAATCGAAATAAAAAAGACACAAAAACAGATATGCAAATTAAAATCCTACTATGGAGAAGAATTTGAAAACCTGAAAAAGATAAATTGAAGAGTGAATTCCATTGATTCATTAAATATATAACCCAACTATAGAAATATAGATGGGTAGGAGTAATTGTATTTTTCGTTAGTGGAGGTATTTGGGTTTTCAAAAACATAAAACTCATCATTTCAAATTTTGGAATAACTCTATGCATTTAATAGTAGTTATTAGAGTTTTGTAATTTGTGTAAATAAATAACTTAATAACAACCAATAAAAATAAATATAAAATACCAACAAAAATTAAGGGAGCGACACATCAGCAATAATAAATGCCAAATCAATAATATTGAGTTATTTTGCAAAAAGTCATTTCTACCCACGGAATAAGAAAAGTTTTAGTACATTTATCAGAGGGTTTTAAATGGAATTTCCAGGTACTTTTGCTTTTATATATTAATAATAGATATATATATATATATATATATATATATATATATATAATAGAATTAGGAAATGACCCATTAATTGAAATACAATAGAAACATATATTGAATTCTGTAACAGTAGCAGATAGCAGTTAGAAAACAAAATGAAATGCAAAATTATCCCGTTTGATCGAAATAGCCGAATTAAGCGGTACAATTAGTTATCTGGAATTTGATGAAAATTTACGTGGTAGCTAAGTTTAATTAGTAAATTAACGTGGTGTTGTTATTTTGTTGAAATTGTGATTTTTACGACTCGACCGAAATTGTGCTTTATTTAAATATTCTCTATAAATAAGTTATAACAATTTAATATAATTGTCAATAGAGTTGTTACAGTTGTCAATAGAGTTGTTAGAGTTGACAATAAGTTGTCAGAGTTGTTTAGAGTTATTAAGAGTCATATTTTTATTTGTTTTGCGTAATTTTGACATGTTTAGAGTTGTTAGTGTATGATGTCGGTGTTTGTTTTTTTTTATTGGAACTTTAACAATTCATATCTTTTGAACCGTAACTCCGTTTGAGTCTCCGTTCGAGGCGTTAGAAAGCTAACGCGGTATTCTTTTTAATAAAAATGGTCTTGAGCAGTAGAATGCTAGAAAATTGGAAATGGAGTAGAAATAGAAGTGAATTAAATTAATATAGTGTGATTATTAATTGGTTGATTAAATTAATAGTTGAATTAATTTCAATGTGTTTAATTGATTAGAATATAATTTGGAATTAGATTAACTATTTGGTTTGTCGATAAATTACGATACTTTGAGAATTTATCCGTAATTGTGTTTTGATTGAATATGTATGTTGAGAAATATATATTATTATGTCAATGATTTTGTTTTGATATTGATTCTCTGTGGGTAGTTGGATAGCATTAATTTTAATGATTAATTGTTTGATTTTAAATGTGTAAGTTCATATATAATGGGCAAAATGAGAATTAACATGAGATAGTATGGTTACTAGTGTTAATTGGATTTTGTGAATCGTAATTGATTAATTGACCTTTTATATGTGAATGATATGTATGTGTTGTGAATGTTGTGTACAATTGGTGGATAATTCATCGAGTTGAATTATTGTGATATGCTAAATATTAAGATGGTAGAGATGATCTTAATTGCATATGTTTGATTAATATTGTACATACATTCATATCATGGATGCCTTGAAACAAAGGTGGTTTGCTTTGAAACATAAGCGTGGCTTGGATTCTAGAGTGAATCGGAAAGCGGTAAACTATATGTTTACATTTGGTGGCTTTGGTCTTGTCCGGATCTGAAGCGTGGCTAGATTCTATATGAATCGGAAGCGGTGGAACTTTGGGTCCATATTGGGTACCACATGCATAGAGTCACATGTCTTGCATTGAGTCACATTGAGGTTAAGTGATGTTTGAATATATGCATTTATGTGATTGTCATGTGTACATGAGATGTGATAATTGATATTGGTGATGTTTTGATATATAATTGGTTAAACGTGTGAATATGTGATAATGATGGATTGTGTATATATTTGGGATAATAGTATTGAATCTTTTGAGTATTATACTATTGAATTTTGTGCTTACTTGAATATGTGAAATTTATTAGATGATACTATTTACATAATTATGACTTGTTGTGCGATGAAAAGTATGAGAGATTAATGAAATATGGAAGTATGTTGTGTATGGTAACTGTTGATACTTGCGATGTAATGATTTTATATGTCTGAATCCTAGCATGCAATTTATCATGCGCCCACTTATATGATTTGATATCTCACCCTTTTTTTCTTGTTTCGCCGTTGCCTTTATATTGGCAACGTGCAGGTATTCAAGTATGAAGATTTAGTTGCCGTTACTCGAGTCGGTTGTCGCTCTGATACGTAGCACTCTGGGGGGAACGATTTATACTATTATTGATGTTGCTATCTAATTGTTTAATTTTGGTTGGACAAAATGTTAAGTTAACTGAAGATATTTTATTGAATACATTCTTAAGTGATTCCGCTGTGTTTTAATAAAATAAGTTATTCTATTTCAAAGGTGCTATGTATCCGCTTTATGCGACGAGGTGATTTGTTTTGTTTTGATTATGTGACGCCTCATTTGTTTATTGAGAAATTTTGAAAAAAACTCTGATTTATATATATTTGCCGGGTAGAAATGGGGTGTTACAGTGGTCGCGGTGATGGCGGCGGCCGCGGTAACGGTGGTGGCCGCGGAAATGGCAATGGTGGCAAAAACGGCGACGAAACATCGGGTGTCACAAACAATGGCAGTTATTTCAATATAGGCGGCAATGACCAAGAGGGTTCCTCATACTCCCTCCAGGTCAATATTCCTAAGATGAATGGGAATAACTATAATGAATGGGCCCAGCCAGTTCGCTTGGTATTGGATAGCAAAGGGAAGTTGGGTTTTTTAACTGGAGCAGTAGTTGAACCAGCAGTAGGAGACCCTCTTTACAAACAATGGAAATCTGAAAACTCCCTGATTATTGCGTGGTTGGTAAGCTCTATGGAAACTGGAATAGGTAAGCCTTATATGTTTTTGCCTTCTGCAAAGGATGTATGGGAAGCTGTTAAGGAAACATACTCTGATATTCAAAACTCTTCCCAAATTTTTGGTTTAAAATCAAAGTTATGGCATGCGAAACAAGGGGACATGAATGTTACTGCTTATTACAATGAGTTGTTGACCCTTTGGCAAGAGTTGGATCTATGTTATGATGACAATTGGAGGTGTACGGAAGATAGTGTTTTGTTTCTCAAAAGACAAGAAAATGATCGTGTCTTCATGTTTCTCGCTGGGCTCAATAAAGACCTTGATGAGGTAAGAGATAGAGTTTTAGGAAAAATACCATTGCCAACTCTTCGTGAAACTTTTGCCGAAATAAGAAGGGAGGAGGCACGACAAGGTATTATGATGGGCAAGACACCACGAAGCTCTGAATCTGAAGGCTCAGCTTTGGCTACTAGGAACCTTGACGAGGGAAAAAGGATAGACAAAGTTCCTTGGTGTGACCATTGTAAGCGTGAATGGCATACGCGTGAAACCTGTTGGAAGCTCAAAGGGAAACCTCCTAACTGGAAGAAGAAAGGTGGTCGTGCATTTCGGGCTAGTAATTCTGATCAAGGGCAGCAAATTTCTTCACCTCAGATTCCACTCACTACAGAACAACTAGACAGACTGTACAAACTCCTCGAGTCTCCAACTCCTTCTTGCTCTATAGCAACAAAAGTTAATTATGCATTTATTAGTGTCAGTCCCAGTCATACTTGGATAGTAGATTCAGGTGCCTCTGATCACATGACAGGTGAATCTATTTTTTTCTCTTCATATAGTCCATGTGCAGGTAACCAAAAAATAAAAAATTGCAGATGGCTCTTTTTCAGCCATTGCAGGTAAAGGGTCAGTTGTCTTGTCTCCAATGTTAACTCTGAAAAATGTCCTTCATGTTCCAAATTTATCATGTAATTTAATGTCCGTCGGTAAATTAGCCCAAGATATAAATTGTCAGACTAATTTTTTCTGATCTCACTGTGTCTTTCAGGATTTGAACTCGAGGAAGATGATTGGCAGTGCTAAGGAGAGTGGAGGACTCTACTACCTTGACATTGGATCTGCATCACAGCTACCTTCAAAAACAATAAGTTCCTGTTTTGAGTCTTTTTCTGTTTTGAATAATAAAGATGACAACATTATGACATGGCATTTAAGATTAGGTCATCCTAGTTTTCGTTACTTAAAACACTTATTTCCTAAGTTATTTCATAATAAGAACTTTTCTTCGTTTAAATGTGAAGCATGTGAGTTTGCAAAACATCATCGTTCCCAATTTTCAATACAGCCTTATAAACCATCAAAACCTTTTTCTATTATTCACAGTGATGTTTGGGGACCTAACCGTACAAGTACACTCTCTCTTAAAAAATGGTTTATCACATTTATAGATGACCATACAAGAGTATGTTGGGTGTACTTGTTAAAGGGGAAATCAGATGTTTGTCAAGCTGTAAAGAATTTTTTTACAATGGTGCAGAACCAATTTCAAACAAATATCCAAGTCTTTAGAAGTGATAATGGCAAAAGAATATTTTAACACTATCTTGGATGATTTTTTTTCTAAAAAATGGGATTGTAAATCAAAGTTCATGTCCTAATACTCCTCAACAAAATGGAGTTGTCGAAAGGAAAAATAGACATTTATTGGAGGTTGCTAGAGCTTTACTTTTCACAAATAAAGTACCAAAATATTTGTGGGGCGAAGCCGTTTTAACAGCTGCATATTTAATTAATAGAATGTCCTCCAAAATTCTTAATTTTCAAATTCCGATTAATACTTTCAAAGAATGTTTTCCTAGTTCTCGTGTTTTAACTGATCTGACATTAAAAATCTTTGGTTGCACAGCTTTTGTTCATGAACATAAGAATGTTGGAAAACTTGAACCACGTGCTATAAAGTCTGTTTTTGTTGGATACTCCCCAACCCAAAAAGGATATAAATGTTTTGATCCGAAAACCAAAAAATGTTTGTCACTATGGATGTTACATTCTTTGAAAATAAACCTTTTTTGATGACACTCATCAAGGGGGGATATAATGGAAGACTTGTTTCAAATTGAGAACATGAGTTTTTTAAATAATTTATCTTTGCCTGTATCACAAAGTTCTGAGACTTATACTTCTGCACCAACAGAAAATGACCATGATTCTTTATTTAATCCTACTCCTGTTATGAGTAACGATCCTTGCGAATCTGAGCCTACATTTTCTCATGTAGAAAACAATGAAATTCCTGAAAACGATGATAGTGATGATCTAATTGAAATGCCACAGAATAATGAGTCACTTCAGGAAAACAAATTTGAATTAGGAAACGGGATTTGGAAAGGGAAGGTTTTTGTAAAAAAGAACCACAAAGGAATGGATGAGTCCACATCTCCACACTGTCAGGAATCTGAACCGGGAAATGATCAACCTCCTAAAAATAGGAAAGGTAAGTCCATCTCTGTTTCTGAAAGTCATATTTTGTATCCTGATATAGATGATCCTGTTGCCATTAGAAAACCTGTTAGATTGTGTACTAAACACCCCATGTCCAATTTTATATCATATTCAAATTTGTCTTCATCTCTGTCTGCCTTCACCTCAAAATTGTCTAGTGTAGAAATTCCAAAAAATGTACAGGTTGCTCTAGAAATTCCAAAGTGGAGGGAAGTTGTACTTGAGGAGATGAAAGCTATAGAAAAGAACAAAACTTGGAGTGTTCTGACACTACCGAATGACAAGAAGACAGTTGGATGCAAATGGGTGTTTACTGTGAAGTATAATTCAGATGGGTCAATTGAAAGGTACAAGGCTCGCTTGGTGGCTAAAGGATTTACTCAGACCTATGGTATAGACTACTTAGAGACATTTGCTCCTGTTGCAAAACTGAACACTGTAAGAATTCTTTTATCTCTTGCTGCTAACCTGGATTGGCCCCTACATCAGTTAGATGTTAAGAATGCCTTTCTTAATGGCGATCTAGAAGAAGAAGTATACATGGACATTCCTCCTGGCTTTGAAGACAAATTTGGATCAAATGTATGCAAATTAAATAAGTCTTTGTATGGATTAAAACAGTCTCCTAGAGCCTAGTTTGAAAAATTCACTCAGTCCATGAAGAAACAAGGGTACATTCAAGGACAGGCTGATCACACCTTATTCACAAAGTTCACCCATGATGGGAAATTGGCTGCCCTGATTGTATATGTTGATGATATTGTCCTTACTGGAGACGATACAGTTGAAATGGCAAGAGTAAAAGAGAAATTAGCAGTAGACTTTGAAATCAAGGACTTAGGATCCATGCGATATTTTCTTGGTATGGAGGTTGCTCGGTCAAAGAATGGTATTGTGGTTTCACAGCAGAAATACATTCTAGACTTATTGAAAGAAACAGGAATGAGTGGATGTCGTCCTGCAGATACCCCTATGGATCCTAATGCTAAACTTTGGGGAGAAGGTAGTGTTCCTGTTGACACTGGAAGATATCAGAGATTGATTGGAAAACTGATTTATTTGTCACACACCCGACCTGATATTGCTTTCTCAGTTAGTGTAGTAAGTCAATTTATGCATTCTCCTTACGAGGAACATCTTGAGGCAGTCTATAGGATACTGAGATATTTGAAGGGAAATCCTGGTAAAGGCTTACATTTTAAGAAAACTAGTGAAAGAAGTGTGTCTATCTTCACGGATGCTGATTGGGCAGGCTCAGTCACAGATAGAAGATCAACCTCTGGATATTATACTTATGTTTGGGGTAATCTTGTGACATGGAGGAGCAAGAAACAAGGAGTTGTAGCAAGAAGTAGTGCAGAAGCTGAGTTTAGAGCTATGTCTCAAGGTATTTGTGAAGAGTTATGGATCCTTAGAGTCCTAGAAGAACTTAAGATGAAAATTGAGCTTCCATTAAAATTATACTCTGACAGTAAAGCTGCCATTAGCATAGCTCATAACCCAGTTCAACATGACAGAACCAAACATATTGAGATTGATCGACACTTCATAAAAGAGAAGTTAGATGCTGGAATCATATGTCTCCCTTTTGTGACTTCAAATCAGCAAACTGCGGATATCCTTACCAAAAGTTTGGCAAGACCAACCTTTGAGCATTTGATTGACAAGTTGGGCATGGTAGATATCTATGCACCAACTTGAGGGGGGGTGTTGGAATATATTATTTCTATTTGTATTATTTCCCTATTTGTATTATTTCCCTTTATTCTCCATTAAGGAAAGAATTAATATCATTATTGTATTACCATTATATATACCAGCTTAGAGCTGAGGAATAAAATACAACAACTTTTTCACCATTCCTTTCAATACCAACAAACCATTTGTACATAAATGAGACAAAACAACAGAGTTTGGTTGACCCATTTTCTATGACAATCCTTATAAGAATTCAAAACGTTATTATAAGTCAAATATAAATGATTAGAAATAAACTGTATTAGAAATAATCTTCCCACTTTAGGCCCCTTCACGGTCACCTTCCCCAACACCTGCTACTACACAAGACAACCAAACCGAGAAAAATTAACATTACCATTGTTGTCCATCAATTGACCAACATACAATAAATTAGAAGCAAGTCCAGGTGAGACAAGCACATTTCGAAAATCAGAGTTTATATCACCAACAATAGTGATAGATAAGGTAACCATCAGCAATTTGAATTTTGTGATTACCATGATAAGAATGTAAATTGTGCAAGTCTTCAAATGAACTCGTCATGTGATTGGATGCACCAGAATCAAGAAACCATGGATGAGAAATATGAGAAGACTTACCCTGAATACCCAAGGCTGAAAGGGCAGAAAGTACCATTTGTTGGATCATTTCAGGCTGTAGAGCACTTCCATCAGACGCACTAGTGGTGGAAGAGCCAATTGTGTGGCTTGTAGTGGCATGAAATGCCTTCACTGAACGATGTGTTGGTCGTGGAGGACGTGTGCAACAGTCAGAGATGATATGACCCTGTTGTTTGCAATAATTACAGAACTTCTTACTGCAGCTATGAGCAACATGTCCAAATTGTTTGCAAGAGAAGCATTGGATTTGTCGCATATCACGACCCTTACCTCTATTCTGAGCAGCATATGCAATTTCCACAGATTTATAACTTACAACATCATGAGACATGGTTCCTTGAGTAAGCAGACATTGTTGCTCCCTAAGAAGTTCACCAACACAATTATCCAAAGAAGGAACACGATTCCTAATTAGCAAAGCACCTCTGACAGCCTCAAATTCTGGACGAAGTTTCATGAGAAATTGATCTCGATCACTTGTGTTGTAGATCTCTTGAACAACCACAAGAGAGGTCTTGGGAACATTAGCATGTATAATAGTAGAGTATTCTGTCCAGAGTTAACAAAACCAAAATAATATTCTTGAATAGATAAATCACTTTGTTTGTAGTTGGCTATGTCTACCTCCACAGCTGGCTCCTCCACCGTGGGTACCTCCACAGCTGGCTCATCCACAGTGGGAACAGGCACGACTGCCTCCTCAGCCACATGCACATGTACATGTGCCTCCTCAGTAGTAGCAACTCTAGCAATCCGGCACCGGGGTGTGAAGAACCGCGCCTGCTTAGCCAACTGTTTCTGGTGAGAATCGATCGGAGGATGTCTTTCAACCCGTAGTTGGGAAGCCTTTGTCTCATCCCTCCGGTCATGAGCTTCCACTCTATCAGTCAGCTTGCCCACACAACGGTACCGTCTTTACCCTTGGTCCTCACAGAAACAATTAAAAAGGCAAAAAAAATTTGTTACAAATTGAACTACCATAAATTTTGAAATTTCCGGGATTTTTTAAATAAAAATTGAACTACTGGAAATTTCAAATTTTCTGGTACAAATACCTCAAAAAGCACCGGAATTTTTAAAATTTCCGGTGAGAAATCCTGAAAATTTCTTAAATGTCTGTGATTTTGTATTGTAAGTTTCACAAAATCATCGAAAATTCTTACTATTTCGTGAAATTTCCGATATCGCCTCCAAATTTTTTATAACACCCCTAAATTTTGAAAAATTCGGTATTTTACCAAAAAAAATTGTAAAATTGTAAAATGGTGAAATTTTTGAATTTGACTATTTTAGTCTTTTCATACAGTTTAAGAGGTGTCAGTTATAAGTGTGGGGTTGGCAGTAGGAGTGTTCACGGTGCGGTTTGGGCAGTTTTGACGAAAAAAATCATCCGAACCGCAAGAGAAATATCGTGCGGATTGGTTTGGTTCGATTCGGTTGGTTCAATTTTGTACAAATATTTTATTGAGCCATACATACACATATAGATGACAACATGATTTTGTATTTAGACATTCATACACTATCAAATAACAACAAAACTCGTCATATTTTGACAACAATTTTCCATTTAATATGTTAAAATTAAATTAGACAAAAGTGGAATATTAAACATAAAATAATAGCATAAAACAATATAAAAATTATTATAATGAAACAGAAAAACAGAAGAGACGAGAGATTAGTGAAGGTGAAAAATTAAAAAAAAAAATGTTGAGAGATTAGAGAAGAAGATGTGGGATAAAAACGAAACTGAAATACAGAACATTTACATAAAAATGAGAAGGTGAAAAAGAAATAATATAAGAGAGTAGAGTTTATAGAAGAAGAAGAAGAAGAAGAAGAAGAAGAAGAAGAAGATGTATGTGGCAAAGAAGGTGCGATAATGTTATTAGAGATTTGAGAAGATCGGGACTGAAATTATGTGTAAGGATGAGAAAATTGTTGGTAATCATAAGACTAAGGTATAATATGTTTAAGTTTGGGTTGGATGTGAGTTAAGTAAATTTTAGGTTGTAACATAATGCGGTTTGATTCGGTTTGGTTCGGTTTACAAAATACAAACCGCAAACCGAACCAAACCGTGCGGTTTTGTTAAAAGATGACCCAAACTAATCCGAACCAAATGCAGTTTTTTGCGATTTCAATTTGGTTTGGTTTGCGGTTTTTTATTGGGCTGGTTTGGTTTTGAACACCCCTAGTTAATAGATTAAATTATCAGAACTAAACCAAGTGGTGGTTGTAATAGCAAAAAAAAAAAGCCCACTACTTTAGGCCCAATACTTCATCTCCCACCCCTCTAAAATTCAGAATTCCATTATTAATTTTCCCTTTCAGAATCAAAACCAGTTAGTATCAACCAACTTCCAAGTAAACCCAAGAACTTAAATCAAAATCACTTTTCTCTTTTCCACACACATCAATTTTCTTCACCCTCTTCAACAATGGTGCTCGAGGTAATCGCCGATTCTTTTCCATCTCGATTTCAAATTACTAGGGCTTTTCTCCCAATCTTCTCTTCTGTAACCGCGATTGTTTCTTTAACAGGCGACAATGATCTGTATAGACAATTCTGAATGGATGCGAAACGGGGATTATTCTCCTTCTCGATTTCAAGCTCAAGCCGATGCTGTTAATCTCATTTGCGGTGCTAAAACCCAGGTCAAAATCAATTATACATTATTAATATCAATTGAAGTCTCTTTGGTAAATTAGTTAGAGATATTGAAAACTCGTAATATGATAGGGTAAATTTAAAGAATGGATTTTTAAATTTTCTGATGTTATCATAGGGTTCAACTTTATGCTGATGAATGTATTTTTTATTTCAATGTTACAGTCTAATCCGGAAAATACCGTGGGAGTTCTTATAATGGCAGGGAAAGGTGTTCGTGTTTTGGTCACCCCTACCAGTGATCTAGGCAAGATCTTAGCATGTATGCATGGTTAGTTATTTTAAGTATTTGCTGTTCTAATTTATTAATTAAACTATGAGTATTTCACACGAGTGATAATTGAATCGAAATGCCTTATTAAGAAATGGTTCTAGTTCACATTTAATTTTTATTATTCGTCTAGGGTTTTGTAAATGCGCGCCCTCGAGGTTAAATAAAAATAGAAACTAAAATAGTGCACTACTCTGTTTATGAAAAATGATTTCTTTTTTGCTTATGTTCACATTTAATTTTTATTATTCGTCCAGGGTTTTGTAAATGTGCGCCTTCGAGGTTAATTAAAATTAGAAACTAAAATGGTGCACTACTCTGTTTATTGAAAATGATTTCTTTTTTGCTTATGTTCTGGATTTAGGACTAGAAATAGGCGGTGAGATGAACCTAGCTGCTGGCATTCAGGTGGCACAATTGGCTTTAAAGCACCGTCAAAATAAAAAGCAACAGCAAAGGATTATTGTCTTTGCTGGAAGGTATGCTTGACTATATTTCATGCTAATTTTTAATTGTATCATTTGTAGTTATTCAGTCTTAACTACCTCAATCATTGTATTGTAGTCCGGTAAACCATGAAAAGAAAATGTTGGAGATGATAGGGAGAAAGTTGAAAAAGAATAGTGTAGCGCTCGATATTGTTAATTTTGGTGAAGTTGATGAGGCGAAGACCGAGAAGTTGGATTCACTTATTGCAGCTGTGAACAATAATGATTCAAGCCATATTGTTCATGTTCCCGCTGGTCCAAATGCTCTTTCTGATGTACTTATAAGGTTTGTGGGTTCAATTTTGTCTGTACTTTTTTCCTATCTCGTGTTTCTCTCTTATGTTCAATGAAATAAGGGTTTATTTACTATCATATTATTCATGTGATGTTGTGCTGTGACAGTACACCAATTTTTACTGGCGATGGGGAAGGTGGAAGTGGTTTTGCTGCTGCTGCAGCGGCAGCTGCAGCTGGGGGTGCATCTGGATATGATTTTGGTGTGGATCCAAACTTGGATCCTGAATTGGCTCTTGCCTTAAGAGTTTCAATGGAAGAGGAAAGAGCCAGGCAGGAAGCAGCTGCCAAAAAGGCTGCAGAGGATGCTGCCAAACAAGAGAAAGGAGGTGAGCAACAAGCCGGCTCTCAAGATGCGACAATGACTGAGCGTGCCAGTACATCAACTTCTGAAGCAGAGAATAAGACAACTGATTTGATGGTTGGTATCTTTGTTATGTTTGTCTATGTGTTTTGATCCACTAATTTTCATAAATGCTCATTCCTCAATTTGGTGATTTTTATGAAAAGTTTTATCGATTTTGGTCCATGATATCATCAAATTGGGTACCAAACATCAATGAAATTTTTTGTATGGACTAAATTTTGACAAGACTCAAGAGTATTATATGGTGACCAGTAACATATTTAATGCCAAAACACAATTTTCTAAAACCATATAATAATTTGTAAGACTACATTCAGATTTTTTTTTTTAATTCTAGAGTAAGTAAATTACAAAGGCATGCAAAACTTGAAACTTTCCAAGGAAGATAGTGTGTCTGTCCAGGGTTCACTTTGATTTTCCTAGGATATCACCTCCTTTCAGTGAAGGTGTAATTGGAACTTCAAATATATATTATAGTTAAGGATCCAACTTTGGGTACAATCTGAACTGAACTCTTGCCATTATTTGTCCTTTTTAATTTATTTTTTTCTCTTCATACTGCTGTAGCTCCTTTCAGTGGTTTTAATGTCTGAGATGGAATCACCTTCATCAGTTCACTTCCATCTCCATCTTTATCTCCTTCAAAGCTTCATCAATTTGATATTTTTCCACCTTTATACCCTGTATCTCAATGAATTATGTACTTTACCATCATTAGCTCTAATGAGTCACCGCGGCACTTAAACTTATTTTCAGTTTTCCATTCTTTGAGACACATCTAGAGTTGTATGTAGTCCAGTCAGCTTAGAAACTGTTAACATTTTGCTTTTGCAAGTGAAGCCTAACGCCAACACCTCTTTCTTAGATAATATGAACTACATCAAATATTTAACTTTTTCACAAAAATAAATGTTTCTTCATGCTGTGCTTTTTATCTGATTATTTTCATAACTGGACAACAAACAATAGCTGACCTTCAAATGAAATCAGGATGATGAGAACGCCCTACTGCAGCAAGCGCTTGCAATGTCAATGGATGAACCCACAGTTGGCCATGACGTAAAAGATACAGATATGTCAGAAGCATCTGTTGATGACCCAGAGCTGGCACTAGGTGAGATTGTGTTTATTATGTACTCTTTATCTAGAAAGCATGGGCACTTGCATACTACATAAACATTAAAGTGTCATGTTGGTTCATATGTGTCCCATTAGACATTGAAGTGTCATGTGTCAACATAGAAACACAACTCCTTTTTGAGGTATCCAGTTTTTAATGAATCAAACTTCTTTTATTAACACGGATTAGTCTTTGCATATAGTCTTTTCCATAAATGAGATGTGCCTTAATTACAGTCATATTGTTTGTGTATGATTGAACTAGTTAAGAAGTTGAATAAAAAACGACATTTCAAATTTCAAATTTTAACTTGAATTCAAGATGGTTAATGACCTGAACATTTTCTATAGAAAAGGAAAAGCCCGGGTGGTTGTTTTAACTTTTATTGCATTCTGGCCATTTATTGCTTGTAGCTCTCCAATTGTCGGTGGCAGATAGTTCAAAGGATCAAGCAGGTCAGTCAGATATGACTAAATTGTTGGCAGATCAATCCTTTGTATCTTCTGTTCTTGCATCGGTATGTAATAAATCTCATTTAATTCTCTTTTTTGTTCTTTACATCATAGATTGATGTGCTTTTTTGCATTAATGATTTATTCCTTTGGCAGCTTCCTGGGGTCGATCCAAATGACCCTTCCGTCAAAGATTTGCTGGCTTCCATGCAAAATCAATCTGAGGTTAGTCTTTCCATGGAAAAAAAAATACTATTATTGGATTACTTGAATTGCAATAACTTAAAACTCCTTTCCCTCTCTCCCCTCATCTAATTAGGCATATTTGAATGTGCTAGTGTGAATTTTCTATATTCTCTTTTATGCCTAATGCACGGCCGCCGTCAACACTCTAGTTTTTTTGTCTTCCTAAATGATATTTTGTTCCATTTCCTGTGCTTCCATCAGTTTATTGATTGTATTGTTTATCCAGCAGCAGCAGAAAAAAGACGACAAGCCATCAAATGAGGAGAAGAAATAATATTTTAAAACCAATTTGGATGTGGTTTTTATTCGTTTTCCTTTGAGACATACTAGTAGCATAGCATTTTTAGATGGTTGTTCCAATCGGGGTATACTATTTTCTAGTAGCCAATCCTTGTTTTTGTCTCCACATCTGCTCGGAAACCACAGTGCATGTATTGGTCGAGTCTTGGACTCTTAACATGAAAATGCTCTTGATTTAAAGGACATGGTTATCTAAATGTATTTAAGTGTTGTCTTGTTATCTACGTATATTCTGTATAATATTTCCTCTATTCTTACTTTTAACTTTTGAAAGAAAAAAAATTGTCCTTGATCAGAAGTATCTATGCAATTTACTCGATGTATTTATGATTTTTTGTGAACATTTCTTTTATTGATAATATAAATTTATCTTAGAATATGAAAATTTAAATGTACACATCCTTAATATACAAAGAGTGTTTTGGAGGATCAAAATACGAAATGAACAAGTTAAATTCATTAGTTATTTTTCTTAATATATGTTAAAGAAAGAAGTCAGTAATGCTTATAATACGGAACAAAGGGGAGTGAGTATAAGTTTGTTTTGATGTTTTCTATTGTTTTATTTTAGGGTTAAATATATTTTTCGTCTCTAAATAACTCATTATTCAATTTTAGTTCCTATAAAACCTTCCTTCAAACAATGGTATTTCCAAAATTTTCTGTCCCTAAGTTTGGATTTTGCCGTCTATTTGATCTAAAAGAAGTTAATGTGACATGTCATTTAATTTAAAGTTAACTTTTGCTTGACTCCAAAAGAAATGTAGTTGTTTACAGAAATTACAAACCTACATAAATTTATTGATACAAATTATATCTTCCATTGACAGGTATATTCTAAATTTCCATCCGTTCATGTCTTAGAAACTATCCTGAGATGGTCAACCTTCCCTTGCTCGTCATCTCCTTGAAACTCTTCCCCGTCCTTCCACCGTCGTTTGGAACTCCGTCATCTCCGACTTCCCTTGCTCGTCATCTCCTTGAAACTCTTCCCCGTCCTTCCACCGTTGTTTGGAACTCCGTCATCACCGGTTTCATCTATAACATGTCTCTCGAAGCTCTTCTCTAGTACTTTCAAATGAGATTCAAACCACACACTTGTTTTGATCCTTACACTCCACTCTCAAAGCTTGTGCACTAACCAATGATGTACAATTTGCTTTTGAATATATACTCTTCTTGTCAACATATTATGTCCTCAAGGTGTTTTGTGTAATGCGTAAACGAAATATTGTTTGCTTGGAATAGAAAATGTGACGTATAGAGTTTCGAAATATGCTTATGGGAGATATACTACTGTGACATGCCATATCTTGATCTCAGTTTCTCAGAAGCAACATCAGCTGTTGTAAGACAAGTAAGTGAAATGTATCAAGCGGCTTTACCATCATAAATTAACAATTTAACACATCTTTGGTAAGAAAATTGAAAAACTACACAGAAAACTATTAGGATGCATTTGTTTCAACCTTCAAGGTATAAAATCACGATATCCGGAATGATGTTTCTTGCTCCTTGAAATCACTTTATCAGCCACAAAGTTGTTTATGTTTGCAATACTATATAGGACCTTGAAATATTTTCCACTATCAAGCAAGGAAGCAATAGAGAAGAAAGAATCAAGATGAAATACACAAACAAAAAAAAGCGAGTGAAAAACATAGTTAACGAAGAGCTCTACGATTACTTTCTTAGGCTATATTTTTTGTAAAGCTAATTTGTACTCATTTTTATTCCAACCATTTTTATAAGAGAATTTCTGAGTATGGAGGTGAAAAAAAACCTTATAAAAAAATTGAAAATGTCTTTCAGATTTTAAAAATGTATTTTTGGACACATCATTTTCATAGTAAAATGTGTTTTAAGTGAGACTCACCTCATCAAAATTTAATCCGGAGATGTGTTTCCGAATTTCAAAAATATACTTTTGGAAACACTACTGTCACTTTCATAGTTGTTGTATGCCATTTAGAAATCACTTGACAATGTCGATTAATTCTGATTCAACTGCAAAACAGTCCCTTTTGTCAATTTGAGGTTGGTGATAGTTTAATAAAAGAAAAAAAACAATATATTAAGGTTTTTATAGAAAAAATTATTGTGGCGGTATGAAATTGGAAAGGAGAAAAGATGTGAAATTGGAATAAAACTTACCATTGAATTCTCTTGAAATTCACCACACTAAATGTGTTCTCTTGAAGAAATGTAAATACTTTGTGGTAAGTGGAGATGAACATGAACTTGGAGGATGGGAAAGAGAAGACAAAGAAAGTGTAGTTTTTAATTTTGTGTTTTGTAATATGTATACTTTAAGTTGTATTCAGGAGAAAGGTCCGAAGAAAGAGTTGAAGGTTGTTGGACACCGACTGAAGCTTACATCGAGGGTTCCTCATATTCTCCCACCTGAGATGGAGCATTGCATGAGGCAGTCTGGTCTATCTTCACTTCAGAGAACCAGTTTGACGAAGATAGACACAAATCTTGTATCTGCATTTGTTGAGAGATGACATCTAGAGACATTTTCATTTCATATGCCATTTGGTGAGATGGTCATTACTCTGGACGACGTTGCTTGTCTACTTTACCCGCCCATTAGAGGCATCTTCTCGAGCCCTGAAGATGTCATTGGAGAAGGTGTTGTTGAACTTGTTGTTGACTACTTAGGAGTGTCACAGAGTAAGGTAGCAAAACAGGTCTATTGCTGCAGGGGCGATTATTATAAGTTAGAATGGTTATACGACTTACTCAAAGAGCATCGAAATGCTTCTAGATGGTACTATATGACTAGAGCGTACATGCTGATGTTGGTGGGTTCCATAATTTTTTGTTGACAAGACTTTTACACTTAACGAGGCACGAGATCTGCCACTTCTCCAAGACTTGGAGGGATGTGAGAGATACAGTTAGGGAGCAACTGCATTGGTTATCTTCTACAGATATTTCGAAAATGTTTCTAAGTTCAGTTGCAAGCAGCTCGGTGGACATCCTACTCTGCTACAGAAAAATATTTTAATTTAGTTTATTTATTAAAATTGTTTATTAGTAGTATTAATTTTGTTTATTAGTAGTGTTGGATTCATGAGTATTTTTCAACACTTGGAAAAAGAGGAGAGAATTAGAAACCAACTGATTATTGTTGATTTCCTAGAGCTATGAGATGATCATATAAGTAAGGAGTTCTAAAGGTGGATGAGTTAAGGCATGTTTTGGATAGGCTAACACCTACTGACATCATATGGCGCTCATATGACAGATGTATACGTCAGTTTGGACAAACAGTATATTCCACCCTACCTCTTGATTATATGATGGCTGAAGATATTGATGTTAAGGGGATTTGTTAGCATTAGAGTGTCGTTGATGTGATTCGTCTGACAATATTGGTTACCACTCTATATGATACAAATAATGGATACCTGAAGTGGTATTACCGTGTTCCACATCTTGGATTGGTACCGCCTCTCGTGATGCATCAAGAGAGGTGTCAATTCCTACTTACGAAGCATGACCATCTGATCCAAGTTGGGCTCGTGTTTCTATGTTGATTCTTCTTTATCTTCGACAAGTTGGTGCTGACGAGGATGGCCCACAGTTTGCTAATTTATTCAAATCTTTGCAACTTCCTCGTTCGCATTGATTTGTATTTATACTTTTCATATGTATTAACTTTTGAGACTTATGTTTAATTAAAACTCAATGACATATAATTATGATATATAACTTGTTTCATGATCTGATTACATATAATTATGCTAGGCTAACACAATATGGAATTACAGGTGTAAGTTGTTGCTAATGTTGTAGACGTCTTGCAAAATATAAGATCCAAGATGCTACTGGGAAACGACACTTCTTCCAATCCACTATGACTGGTGGCAACGAAAACTCTTATTTCATGTTTACCTGAATAGGATAATCATGCAAACATTAATAAACATTTAAACATAAATAAACATTTATATATTTAAAAAGTACTTGAACCCAATGATTTTGGTTTACAAAACCAATGCAATAAATGGATATATTTGGTGAATGTGAACTTGTCATAGGAAAGAAAGTCAAGCATAAATTGCCTAAACAAACAAGAACGATATTATACCGATTTACTATTAAATATCCCATATCTGGTAGAGTCAGCCATTTCTCTGACAGTTGAGTACCTAAGTCCTCAATCATTATAGATGCCCTCACTTCAGAAAAACTATTTTCAAATAAATTATGATATAAACTTGATCCTGCTTTGTCTCTAATTTTGTTGTCCAAGTCTTAACGAACCATTAGCCAACCATCTTCACCATACAAATGCAATGATGCAATAACTCTAAATCTACAATTACCATCTGATGCAATATTAATTACATCTTTACTATATGACCTAATATGAGTAGGAAATATTAATAACGGAAACCTTTCTTTCATGTTTACCTGAATAAAATAATCATACAAACATCAATAAACATTTATATATTTAAAAAAGTAAAATAAATACTTGAACCCAATGATTTTGGTTTACAAAACTAATGCAATAAAGAGAAAAACTTGCATGCATACGCACATAAATCACTAGTGTTAGGAACAAACAATAAGAAAAGAGAAAATTTTAAATTTATTTAAAATTAAACTTCTTTTTTAATTGGATTCATGGGGTGGTTGTGATTGAGTAGGAGAGAGAAAAAAATATTTTATATTTTTTAATTAATAAAAATTTGTGATTGGTTGTTTGTAAAGCCACTTGTTATGTTTGTGTTCATGCAATGCAATAAATTGATATATTTGGTGAATGTGAACTTGTCATAGGAAAGAAATTCAAACATAAATCACCTAAACAGACAAGAACGATATTATACTGATTTGCTATCAAATATCCCATATCAGATAGAGTCAACCATTTCTCTCACGGTTGAGGATCTAAGTCCTCAATCATGCCCTCACTTCTGAAAACTGTTTTCCAAATAAATTATAATATAAACTTGATATGCTTTGTCTCTAGTTTCGTTTTCCAAGTCTCAACGAACCATTAGCCAACCATCTTCACCATACCAATGCACAATGATGCAATGACTCTAAATCCATAATTATTATCTGATGCAATATTAACTACATCTTCAATATATGACCTAATATGAGTAGGAAATTAAAGAGTGGACTTATTCTTTGAAGTTGGTTACTTCTTTGATTGTGAGAGCTTCTTCGACATTTGAAATGGTTGAGATTACCTCTTGAAGATTGAGATGCTTGATCAACTTACTCATGATATGAAGGGTCCCTATAAACATCACCTCCTTATGTTTCTTCCCTTTCTTCTTCAATCCTCCTTTGGTTTTTAATTTCTCAGGTGGTGGACACATTGGACCATTTCCAACTCAACTTCCATGGTTAGTTTCCTCCAATGAACATGAATTGTGTCTATTGGTATCAGTATACCACCAAGTGTGTATCTTCCTAATCACAAGCACAAGATAGCCATAAGATGTTCTAAGAGTACAACCACACATCTGTCTGTTGGTTCCCACACAAAATCAACCCTAAATAACTCTTCAACAATGCGTCTCAAAGAAGCTCGAGATACTGGTCCATGCATATTACTATAAAATGGAGTTGTGAGTGCGTGCACAACTTCATAAAATAAAATAAAAATGAAAATCATACCAACACATTAAAAAATAACTAATATACTAGTAAACATACCTTCATAATTTTTTTTTTGGAAAAGAAGCTATAATGTTACCTAATTGTGTAACTTCAATTTGTTATTATTCGCCTCCCAACATTTGATCATATCACCTATACTGTTTCCCAATTAATCGTACTTAGAAACACAAACTCAATTGCTTTCATTAAAGTAAGATCTCTACCAGTCAAAATCACTTGTCGACACAAATCTTTCTTCACAAACAATTGTTTTAGCTTATCTAACACCCAACAAAAGTTACTTGCCTGCTCATACTCAATATAAACAAATGCAGCAGCAAATTTCAACTCAGTTGATGTCATGCCAACAATTTTAAATGGAGGTTGTCTATATTTGTTTGTCTTGTAAGTGTTGTCCCTACTTAAAACAATACGAAAAATATTCAACAACTTAACTGAATCTGGATGGGCCAAAAAAAATATCTCTTAACAACTTCCGAGTCATCTCTTTTTCTCATATGTGGTTAACCTACCAACAAAGGAATGACTTTCCAATCTATCAAGTAAAAAAATGTTATGAACTCCACATTTTCCATCAACCTTCCATCCATACCCATTTTTCGCTAGAGTCGACCTGATTTTGAATGGACATCCACATTTCTTGATCACACTTCCACTATTTGTATGCTTGCTTTTCCCACCCTTATCACAACCAAATATTACTTTGTTGCTTCCCCCCCTCTCGCGTGTTTCGGTATTTGAACGAGCGATGATAACAATTACTATTTTTAATTCTAACCTCTTTAATTCACCTTACTGTCTTTTTTCGTGTATCAAATTTTTGAGTAGCTGAGAATGCACCAGAGGTATCTACACATTTGATTTTTATCGCATATTTTTTTACAGGAAAAAGCTAACATGTGCCTCAAAAACACAAGTTAATAAGGTATTTTTAAAAATATTTTCTTAGAACACGTGCATTAAATTAAATGTGTTGAAATTTTAAATATAATTTAATTATATTTAATTATATTTAATTTTTTCAATTATAACATGACCTTTTTTTTAAATATAAATGTATGAAGGTAAATGTAGAGATAAAAGGAGTAGTAAAACTTTTTTAAAATAACCCATTGACCCGACACTACCCACCCGTATCCTTTCTTTTGTTGTCGGTAGAAGAACCGGGTTTACGTCGGTTCAATCATTACTGTTCACCCGTACTTGAAAGTAATCGTGACTTTGACGTGGTAACCTCCACTGCTTTTCACACACGTTTGGACGCGTCAAGGAGTTTGTAGTGACAGTTTACAGTTTATGAGTACAGTTTAAAATTAAAATATCAACAACTTATACGGGTATTCGCGCGGGATGCTTCAGGATTAAGAAACGCGTTGACCCACACGCCACGCGTCATATCCTAACTGGCCCCCAACCTTCCCTCGTTCCCAAAAAAATAGAAAACCCATCTTCCACACTCCATTCCTTTGCCAGCAACAAACCCAAACCATTCAATTCAATACTCATTCATCACATTTCAAATTTCAATGGCTACTCAAAACCCTACTCGAAGAGCTTCACTCTACCCTGAAGTCATCGATTCCAACCCCGATGCTCCATCGCATCCTTCTTCCTCTTCTCAATCAAATCTCTACCCTTCAATCGACTTCAACGACCTCGTTAACAATCTCTTCCCGGACGATGTCCCCGCTGTCGAATCTCCTAATTCTCCCTCAGCACCACTGGAAACCACCGAGGAGATTCTCGTTAAGATCCCCGGCGCGATTCTCAACCTCATTGATAAAGAATACAGTGTCGAACTCGCTTCCGGTGACTTCTCCGTCGTCCGTCTCCGTCAGGGAGAGAACTCCATCGCTGTATATGCTCGAATAGCTGACGAGATCCAATGGCCTCTTGCGAAAGAAGAAACCGCAGTCAAAGTTGATGATTCTCACTACTTCTTCTCATTCCTCGCACCCAAGGGTTTCGATGAACACGAAGACGAAGACGATCGTCGGAAGAAAACTGACATCAACTCCGATTTGTTGAGCTATGGTTTAACAATCGCGTCGAAAGGGCAAGAGAGGTTATTGAAGGAGCTAGACACGATTCTAGCGAATTGCAGTAATTTCTCTGTGCAGAAGGTTTCGGAGAAGGCGAAGAAGAAGGGAGAGGCTTTGGATGGATCAATGGCGAAGGAGATTTCGCCGAAGGATTTGGAGTCGAAGAAGAAGAAGGAGATAATGGAGGGGCAATGTGCGGCGTATTGGACTACTTTGGCTCCGAATGTGGAGGATTATAGTGGAAGTGCTGCGAGGTTTATAGCTTCGGGTTCTGGGCATGTGATTAAGGGGATTTTGTGGTGTGGGGATGTTACTATGGACAGGTTGGAATGGGGGAATAAGGTTATGAAGAAAAGGATGGCTTCTGGTTCGCGTGCTACTGAGATTAGTCCTGAAACCTTGAAGCGGATTAAAAGGTGTGTGTGCTATACTGCTATGTCTGTTACTGTTATGCTTTCTGTTCCAAACACAATCTTAATCATGTTAATATATGTTATATTTCAGAAACTAACTCTTACTCCTTTTACATGTGTATATGACTATATGAGTGAAATGTCATTAAAGATTTTTTAATTTTTTTTATCAATTAAGATCTTAAGAGTCAAATTGTGAGACTAAATGACACGCTATCCTCTTTAAACACATGATTAATACTTGCCAACTAGACTTTTAGGTTCTGTTTGACTAAAATAGCTTATAAGTCATAAGCTGTTTTTAGCTAGTGAGCTTATTAATGGATGGTTTATAGTGAATTAGTTAGCTGATTCAAATTGTAGTGTTTGACTAAAATAGCTTATAAGTCATAAGCTGTTTTTAGCTAGTGACTTATGGCTAAGTTTTTTAAGGACTACTTTAGAAATTTCTCTAGTTGATGTGGAATCTCAAACAGTAGATTCTATAAAATCCAATAGTCATAAAAAATTTGGCGGAGAAAATTCAACAAGACTTAATCATAAAAGCAGTTTACAATGTTCTAGTCTTTTCTTTTTAAAAATGAAACTTCATCCCCTTGTTGTAAAATGCAACATTATGTTGTCTGTCCTATTTTAGTGAACCAGAAAGTTAGAGTGTAATACTTTTTTAAAGCTTTTATAGTTAAGTTTGTCTTTATGTTTGATGACTTTGTTCTCTCTTAGCTATTAATCAATTGACACTTAAACCTTTTTTTCTGATATATGTAGTTATGTTTTTTAAACAGGGTCAAGAGAGTGACTAAAATGACAGAGAAAGTTGCAAATGGATTGCTCTCTGGGGTCGTGAAAGTGTCTGGATTTTTTACTAGTTCAGTGGTAAACTCAAAGGCCGGAAAGAAATTCTTCAGCCTTTTACCGGGGGAAGTTGTGCTTGCATCATTGGATGGATTCAGTAAGTCAGTGAGATATTACTCATTATAATTTACGTCGGTTATTAACATGCTGAAATGTTGCTTGAGTTGCTTTAGTCGTAACCCTAGCCAAACATGAAATATCTTCCAACCAAAAAAAAAAAAAGAACTAGATGACTCTCTATCTTGGTCAAATAGAAACAAAAAAAAACTTTTTATAGTGAAATTTAGCATATTTTACACTCTTTGTGGTGCTTCAGATGGACTTCTGTGTTCAGGTTGTGGTCTTTCTAGTCCGAGGTTTTTAGTTTCATTATTTACTAATATGCTTAGTGAACTGATAATAGACAGGTTGTGGTCTTTCTAGTCCGATGTTGTGGCCTTTTTGCACATCAGTAAGGGTTTGGTGTATTAAATGATAATAGATGGATATAGAAAATTTCCATCACATTATTTTCATTGAAACTAAATATTAGATGAGCATGTGGATTGTCCATTTATTGATTGAACATTAGAATTGAAAATGTTTTCTGATTTCACTGCAATATGTTGTATGAGTTTCATATAGCCTGTCTTATATGAATCTCATATCATCTGATTTATCCATTTATTTTCTAATGAAATTTCATCCTTTTCAGTTTCTGGTCAGGTTTCTAGAATAGTTAATCAAATAAATTATTTTCCTAAATTTCACAATTTATTGGGTCAGGTTGTCATACAATCAGCTCTTAAAATTAGGCTTGCACCAATATCAGTTATCATTATAACATATATTGTATAATTTGAAGAAATTTTTAACTGTGGTCAAAAGTATGTTAGTTTATTTTAAGCACGGGTAGGAAGTGGCGAGTTTGTATTGTTAAAAATTAGATATATGGATCAACAGATGATGATTGTATTGGATTTTCACCCAGCTGATTCATACCAATGCTCAGTCATTCCTTTTTGATTTAGATATTTTCTTTTTGTTGTAATGAGTTGATATGTAAACTCTAAACTATTTTGAGTTTGATCAGTGAGAGTCTAAAAGATAAATTGTTGGATCAGGGTCATCAAGATTATTTGTGTTTTCCTATGGCTATAATTAGGTGTCAAATTTAGTCATTCAAGATCAATTGCATATCCCCAAACCTCCTCGTAAAATCATGTGAATATTGTTGGCCTTGTCAAAAGTCAGTCTTTAGATTTTAGACATTAGTAATATTCATTTGCACAAGATATCTTATATTTGGGCGTTTAACATGAGCTGGCTATGATTAAGATGGTACTACTTTTTTAGTTTACCAAGCTAATTATTTCCGTGATAAATCTATCCTTGAAACGTTTGAATTTTTAAATTTACATTCTGTTTACTTATGTTTTGATTATCTTGTGAATAGGTAAGGTGTGCGATGCTGTCGAAGTAGCTGGAAAAAATGTCATGTCAACGACATCCACTGTGACAACTGAACTTGTTGACCACAGGTAAAGATCAATAAATGCATTATCTGAAGTGTAAAATGTTTATAGATTAGGGATTGAATCTGTCCTGATAAAATTTCTTTTACAACTTATGAAGTAGCAAATGAATTCACTTTCCATAGTTTGCTATTTCATTATGCTTCTCTATAAGTTCAGAAGTTAATTTGGCAATTTGTATACTACAGATATGGAGAACAAGCTGCTCACGCAACAAGTGAAGGGCTTGATGCTGCGGGTCATGCTTTGGGTACTGCTTGGGTTGCATTTAAGATTAGGAAGGCTATTAATCCTAAGAGTGTTATTAAACCTACCACCTTGGCTAAATCTGTTGCTAAAGCCGCAGCTTCCGATTATAAGTCTAGTAAGTCCAAATAATTTATGGTGGATGCTCTTGCAATTTAGTTTAGGTTTGGCCATCCTGCCATCAAAATCTGTTGTTTTCAGCTTTAAATTACCCACTTTTTCTTAGGAAGGAAGTGGAGGGGCATGACATGATTTGTTGTATTGTGGTTTGCTTTTCTGTGCATGTGTGGTAGACTTTGTCCTGATTTTTGTAACAGTATATAATCGATTGAAAAACGTTCTCATGTAAAGATCAACAATGTCTTGTTGTAATTTGTTAGCTTCACTCATTAAATTGAATAGTAACTATATCCTATACAACATGTTCAGCTCGCCCATATTCTCTTGTCTGTTTGTGGCAACTTTTTTTTATTGCTTAGGTAGCACGAATCTCACTAATAGTGATGTTTAGTGATTAATAATGGGAATTGATAAATTTCATTCGTGATTCTGGTCTCCAATGCTCCTCAATATGGTTGTTTGTTGGCATTTGGCATAAGCTGTTCCCAAAGTGCGTTTATAATCACATATCACTTCTTACACTTGGTGCCAGTTTTAAGTTAGGTACATCCAAAATTTGAATTTGTGCTTTGGAAGCTTTTGCAAAGTCACAGAGCACAGAACAATAAACCTAAATGAAATTTGTTAATTTATTGTCACCTTAACTGGACGTGACTAAGTTTCTTTAGATGTTATTTGCAACTTCGGGTGTGTTTGGATTGGCGGTGGACATAATTGATTCTGAAAGAATTGAGTTTAGTAGAATTGATTTCAACAGAATTGAGTTTAAAATAATTGATTTATGTTTGGATACAATGATATAGAAGTGATTGTCATCGATTAATGTTGTTTGGATAGTTTTAACAAAAATGATTTTGAATTGGATAATTACCAAAATGGTAATAAATTCTAATACAAATAAAAAAGAAAAGAAGTCATTGATAAAAATTAAAGAGGGTAAAAATGGAAAATTTAAAAGAGTTGTAATAAATAATATATATAGTATATGTTGAATTGATTCTACTAAACTCAAAAGCTAGGAATTGTAGCTTCTACTAGAATTGCTTTTGGAGTAGGAGAATTGCTTTTGAAAAAGTATCCAAACAAGAAAAAAAATCAATTTTCAAGTTGAGGTGCACTAGAAGTGCTTTTGGGGCTTGTAGAAGTCAATCCAAACATACACTTCATCAACAACTCATTTCTTAACAATTTCCATTCTGATCAGTAATAAGCTATATCGCATTGTATCATTCACCGTTGACATTCTGCTTGGCTCTTTTTTTTTTTTTCTCTCTCTTAAAATTGCCCAAGTGGAACTGAAATAGATTAATAATACAGCTATGTGACATTTGGACATTCATATGGCTATATAAATTGTTAAACCGATAAGTCCGTAAGTCGAAAGTGACAGATTGTGCCAACTGCCTAACCTGGCATTATTTTTCATAGCGTCAAGTGTTATAAAAAGATGGTGAAAGGTGAAAATGAAATGAGACACAAGTATCCTAATTATTACCGTGCATGATGAACTTTAGAGGCCTAAAATAACTTTAAGAAATTGAATATTCCACAACTCATTTTTCCAGTTGCAGGAGTAGGATAGACCATTTGACCTACCAAAAAATTATTTCACCTTACTAGAGAATATAACATAATTTTAAGCCTTTTAAATATCTTTTTAAAAGTGTTTACAAAGCGGTTTGAATCAATTTTAAAATAAAAATTCATCCAATTTAAAAATAAATTTACTTGCGGTTTAATGATGTAAGATTTAATTATATAAGATTTATTCGTGAATTTTCGTAGTTAAAAAAATTATATATGATGATACTATTGATCAATTTCCAATAGTTTTCTATGGAATTTAAGCTCGGGACTTCAAAGTTACAATACTATATATTTGTGAAAAATTATAATTAAAATATTATAATTGTACTAATATTAACTAATTTCTTTGTTAAAAATGATTTTTTGTAAGATTTTTATAATAAATTCAAGTTAATAAATATTTTTACTTAGAAGATATAAAAAAAATTAACTAATTGGGTAGTGATAAACAAACATGTATGAATTATAGGCAATAACGATTTTTTAATGATCTGTTTCTAAAGTAAAAGTATTAAAATATTTAAGTATATAAATTGTTAACAAATTATTGATATTTATAAATTAATAATTTTAAAATAAAGTATAAAAGAATATAATTAGTTAATTTAATTGTTCTAAATGAAAAGTAAAATAATATTAATTTTAACTAATTCTCAATTGTGGTGCAAAGATATATATTTTTGAATATATACCGTTTTTATATATTAAAATAGTTTATCAATAATATTATTCAATTTATTTATTTAATGTTATAAGAAAAAAGTTCTAATAAAACCTTCAAATGATAATAGGTGTGATACTAAGATAAGATAGAAAAAAATGATTAAAAAAATGTTGTGAAAAACGATGTCAATAACAAAATATAATAGAGAATTATGGAAGATAAGAAGAACACAAGGAATTGATTATAACTGTTATTCTTTTACTTTTTCTTAAAACAAGATTACAAGTTTAAAAGAATAATAAATAACTTCTCCCACCCTAAATTAGGATTTGCAGCTTAGCAATGATGAGAGACTAGTATGCTTTTTCCACAAGGCCCATTACACAAGCCAACTTAATAAACAAGCTAACTTAACAAATTAGGGTTTAAACACTAAAATCTAATTTAACATGCTAACAACCCTAGCATCTTCGACACAAGCATGTGAACAACCTTCGACTTCATGCTTAATCCTGTCGAACCAAGAAGCTACACTTCGACCATACTAGAGTTGGATCCAATATCTCACAAATCTCCACCTTGGATCTAACTCTACAACATCAAGGGAACAACTGGCTTTCTTCATGCAGCTTTATCAACTGCATACAGTGGAAAAACTTGCAAATCGAAAATGATTTGGTGATCATATCAGCAGCATTGTGATCTGTCAAAACCTTCAGCACTTGGACTTCTCCACGCTCAATTACTCCTCTGACGAAATGCAACCTCACATCGATGTGCTTAGTTCGCTCATGATAGGCTGAATTCTTCGACAAATGTATTGCACTTTGACTATCACATTTAACAGTGATACCTTGACCTTGAAGTTTTAACTCCTTTGTGAAACATTCATGCCACAATGCTTCTTTCACAGCTTCAGTTAGGGCAATATACTCCGCTTCAGTAGTTGATAGAGCAACAACCTTCTGAAGTGTTGCTTTCCAACTAATTGTAGTACTAAACATAGTGAAAACATATTCAGAAATAGATTTTCTGGAATCCACACAACCTGCATAATCAGAGTCGACATATCCTTCAATTGCTGCTTTACTATATTCACCCAAGGCTCCACCATAAATTAGGACTCTGTTCAGAGACCCATTTATGTACCTTAAAATCCACTTCAATGCTTGCCAGTGAGCCTTTCCAGGATTCGCCATGTACCTGCTTACAAGACTTACTGCATATGCTATGTCGGGTCTAGTACAGACCATAACATACATCAAAGAACCAACTATATTAGCATATGGGATGCTATTCATACAGGCTCTTTCGACATCAGTACTGAGACACTGATCAATACTCAGCTTGAATTGAGGGTTTGTTGGAGTCACAACTGGCTTCGAATTCGTCATACTAAACTTTTCGATAATCTTTCGTAGATATGCCTCTTGAGATAAGCATAACTTCGACTTCTTTCTATCTCTTCGAATGTCAATTCCAAGAATCCTGGAAGCAGCTCCCAGATCCTTCATATCGAACTCCTTATTGAGTTCAGCCTTCACCCTCATCACATCTTCGACTTTGTTACTTGCTATGAGAATATCATCCACTTAAACCAACAAAATAAAAAATGAATTTCCAGGTCGAAATCTGAAGTAAACACAATGGTCGAACTGACTTCTAATGAAACTTATGCGTGCCATGAACTTGTCGAATATCCTATTCCACTGTCGAGGAGATTGTTTCAGTCTATACAAAGATCTATTTAGCTTGCACACATAATTTTCCTTCCCCTTTTCGACAGACCCTTCATGTTGCCTCATCAGGATTGTTTCATCTAGATCACCATACAAGAACGCAGTCTTCACATCCATCTGTTCCAGTTCAAGGTCGAACTGTGCCACCATGGCAAGCAACATTCGAATGGACCTATGCGTCACAACAGGAGAAAACACATCATTAAAGTCGACACCTTCTTTCTGAGTGAAACCCCTTGCGACCAACCTCGCCTTGTATCTTTTCGACGTCACTCCTTCAATTCCTTCCTTAACTTTGAAAATCCATTTACAGCTGACTAACCTTGCCCCAGCAGGTTTCTTGATCAATTCCCAGGTGTGATTATCATGAAGAGAATTCATCTTATCATTCATGGCCTTCAGCCATTCAGTCTTATTTCGACTCCTCATAACTTCCTTATAGTCTCTAGGTTCATCATCAAGAACCTCATTGGCAGAGATTAATGCATAAGCTATAAGATCTGCATACCCAAGTCTCTGAGGTGGCTTCATGACTCTTCTCGACCTATCTCTCGACAATAGATAGTCATCAACAGTTTCCTCAACTTCCTCAGCATCTTTTGTTTCTTCGACTTCATCAGGGATATGTAATTCAGCATCAACTTGCTCCACCTCAACAAGAATCTCTACCTGTTCCAGCTCTTCTGCATTTCGACCATCATCATCAGTTTTCTTGAAAGCCGTCTCACCTTCATTGAAAACTACATCTCGACTGGTGATACACCTCCTGTAACCTGGCTCTAGGCACCATAGCCTATAAGCTTTGACTCCTTCAGGGTATCCCATGAACATGCATTTTAGAGCTCTAGGTTTGACCTTGTCTTGCCTAATGTAAGCATAGGATACACAGCCAAATACTCTCAGTTTGTCAAGATCTGGTGGATGTCCCGACCAAACTTCTTCAGGTGTCTTCATATCTAATGCTGTCTAAGGACACCTGTTTATCAGATATGTTGCTGTCGAAACAGCCTCAGCCTAGAACACCTTCTTTAACCCCGCACTAGTTAACATGCATCTGACTCTCTCCAAAATAGTTCGATTAAACCTTTCAGCCAAACCATTTTGATGTGGAGTACCTGCAGTAGTTCTATGCCTTGCAATACCAAAGGCCACACAAAAATTGTCGAATGCCTCATTGCAAAACTCAAGGCCATTGTCGGTTCTCAACCTCTTGACCTTCCCGCCAGTCTGATTTTTTACCAGAGTCTTCCAACTTATGAAATTCTCAAAAGTTTCATCCTTAGTCTTCTGGATGAATACCCATAACTTCCTAAAATAATCATTAAGTATGGATAGAAAATACCTTGCTCTTGAATGTGATGGACACCTTGCAGGCCCCCAAAGATCAGCATGGATGTAATCAAGGGATCCATGTGTTCTTTGTTTGCCTTTGTTTAACTTCACTCTGCAAGATTTTCCAAATACACAGGGTTCACAAAATTTCAGCTTCTCGACTTTGTCTCCACCAAGCAGATTTTGTTTCCCTAATTCAACCAGGCCCTTTTCACTGACATGGCCCAATCTCATGTGCCAGATTTCTGTCTTCGACAAAGGTTTCGTGGATGCAACATTTGTCGAACCACTTACAACTTCATCCTCAAGGGTATACAAGCCTTGTTTCTTCACACCTCTCAAGACTTCCTTTGACCCCTTATGACTCTTAGGACATTTTTCTCTCCTTGGAAAACATATCCTTTCTTGTCGAATTCACCAAGAGAAAGTAGATTTCTCTTCAAATAAGGAACATACCTGACTTCAGTCAACAACCTTATTGACTCGTCATGGAGCTTGAATATCACAGATCCAATACCTGCAATTTTGCAAGCTTTATTGTTTCCCAGCAGTACTGATCCACTATCTTGATCACATAATTCCTCGAATAAGTCTTTGTTTGGAGTCATGTGCCAAGTGCAACCTGAATCCACAATCCACTCCTTCCTAGATTCACTGCTTGAAACCACAAGGACATCAGATGATTCAAAATCATCTTGAACAATGGCTGCATTACCATTATCCTTACCTCCATGATCTTTCAGGCGTTCAGGACACACCTTTCTTGTGTGACCCTCCTTCTTACAATGATAGCATCGAATACCAGATGTTTCGCCACTATAAGACTTCTGCTGACTTTTTCCTTTCTTCTTGTCGAACTTACCATCCTTTCGCAAGAATTTTCCTTTAACGGCCAAACCTTCACCAATAGTCGAAGGTTTTTGCTCCTTTCGTTCGTTTAAGTCCTTAGAATACAAGGCTGATTGAACTTCTTCAAACGTCAGGGACTCCCTTCCATACAAGAGAGTTTCTTTGAAGTGAGCATGTGATCGAGGCAAAGAACACAATAGTAACAACGGTTAATCTTCATCATCGATCTTCACATCAATATTTTCAAGATCAAGAATCAGCTTGTTGAACATATCCAACTGCTCAGCTAACACTTTGTCATCAGTCATCTTGAATGAATATAAAGCTTGCTTCAAGTAGAGTCAATTTACCAGCGATTTGGTCTTATACAAACTTTCAAGTTTCACCCATAACTCTGATGTCGTCGTCTCCTTTGATACATGTCTTAGAGCCTTATCACCAAGGCTCAACAAAATTGTGTTGTGTGCTTTCTCGATCATATTCGTCTTCTCCGCTGCCGTCAATTCTGCGTTCATGGCTGCCTCTCCCTTCAACGCTTCCAAGCAACCCTGCTGAACCAGTAGGGCTTTCATCTTCAAGCACCACAGACCGAAATCATTCACTCCGGTGAACTTTTCAATCTCATACTTTGTTGAAGGCATCTTCTCCACGCTCACCGCACCAATTTGTTGTGAAAAACGATGTCAAGAACAAAATATAATAGGGAATTAGGGAAGATAAGAAGAACACAAGGAATTGGTTATAACTGCTATTCTTTTACTTTCTCTTAAAACAAGATTACTAGTTTACAAGAATAACAAATAACTTCTTTCACTCTAAATTAGGATTTGCAGCTTAACAATGATGAGAGACTAGTATGCTATTTATAATAAAACCTAACATACTAACTAATGGGCTTTTTCCACAAGGCCCATTACACAAGTCAACTTAATAAACAAGCTAACTTAACAAATTAGGGTTTAAACACTAAACCTAATTTAACATGCTAACAACCCTAACATCTTCGACACAAGTATGTGAACAACCTTCGACTTCATGCTTAATCCTGTCAAACCAAGAAACTACACTTCGACCATACTAGAGTTGGATCTAATATTTAAAAAAAAAAAAACATAATCAACATTTTAATACATATATTAATATTTATGTTGTTTAAACAATCACACATTTGCCCAAAAAAGAGAACACATGACATCGAACAAAAAATATATATAAGGACTATTTTGGATTTTTGGTGGTTAGTCAAGTTTCTCAAGTTTATATAGAGATAGAGATTTATGTGTTGTTATATTAAACATACAAATAGCATTTTAATATTGTTTCAGCTTTCAGTCAAAATAAACTTAATATTTTGGTCTATTCAACAAATAAAAAAATCGATGTACATTTGGTTTTATATTTCAATTGTGTATTTAATATTTATATTTTTAATGTAACCTTAAATTTCCATCTATCTTTTATCTTCTTCTTAAAGGTAAATTCAGAGAGAGAGAGAGAGAGAGCATCAAATCAATAGTAGCCATAGAGTCACGAGCTGTTGCATAAGCTTCATACACTTTTTCTTCTACTTTAGTGAGCATGAGAAGGTAAGGCATTATTGGATAATTAATTTATCTTACGATGACGATGTTTTACTATTTTAAACGTATTCTGAAATCTTCAATGGTTATCCATGTTTTCTTAGCGAATCAAATGCTACTTTTGTGAGGATACTGTTATAGCCTTAGCCTTATGATACATTGCATCTTTAACCTAAACTATGTTTCATAATATACCATAATAGTAATAGTAACTCCTAAAAGATTTGTTGGGTTTTAACTTTGCATGGAGATGGAGGTGTGTTCCCTCCCATATCTAAATTTTAGATTATGATATTTTTTTAAGTATTATTTATAATAGTTTATAAAATAAATAGATAATAAAATATTTTATTTTGGATGATAATTATCTTAAAAATTATATTTATTGACTTAGAAGACACACCAGTGTTATACATAGATTTTGGGGCACACAGTAAAAGATTCACTGTTTCTCAGAAAACAAATGTGTCAATAACAAATAGTATAAAAATATGTTGATTGTCGGAATACACTTTCTGATGTTTGACCACTTTACTTGAAGCGGATTTGAGGGTTGTCATTCCCACGGTAAAACCTCTGGCTCTCAGTCCAACCAGAGAGAAAATCTCAGTCAAGTCCGTACATGCATGATTCTCTCATACCCAACCGTACACCAGAAAATATGTTGGCCTAAGTATTAATTTTTCCTCCTGTGGGTCAGTCAAGAAATTTGCATGCGTTTATTTCTTCATAGACACTCTGGCCTGATGAAATATATCAAATATGAGATCCTTAACAAAGACATGCCAATATTTGAGGCATAGAAGCTCCTTACAATGAATGGTGTGTTTATTGAATGCATCTAAGCATGTCTTGCGACAAACAGGGAAAAACTCATCAATATAAAATAAGGGAATCATAAGGTGGTATTTAAGAGTAGTACGATACTCTATTAGTAACATGCATTGGCCTAGCCCATCAATAAGAATAACAAGTAGAAAATCTTGAGCACGTGCACCTTGCAAGAAACCAAAAACTGATTTCTGTCTAGTCATATTAAACTTTGCATCCATGTCATGAACATTTTTACTAAAAAGAACACTCGCTAAACATTTTCTGATTTTGGAGGGACAATGTCCTTATTAGTAAAACTGTTAAGGTTAAAATTTGCAATCACAACACTAAGATCATTCAAAGTTCTGTCAAAATCAGAATCCATATAATATATTCTATTGTCTCTCAATGTATGGTCCTACAACATCCAAGATTGATTTTATAATCCATAAAAGCATATGAGGCATAAGTTACTGCTGAGTACAAACTCAATCCCTCATATATAACGGGTAAAGAAGCCACCTTTCATTGAAGATCCCTGTAGAAAAGACCTCCATCAACTACGATGTCTTCAACTTCTCTTTGTAACTTTTATCAAACCAAATTATTGATTTCTCCATATGATTAGGTTGACACATTCCTAGATCCAAAAACAGTTTGGTAATACCCATAAAAGATCGAAGAAGAAAAAGCTTGCTCTAAGGATCCCTTAGTTGTGGAAGAAGATGCATTAACTCAACAACTCTAACAACTTTCTTCATGGGCAACCCTCAATAAAGTCTATATCTCGACTAATAACCCTTCCAAATAACTTCACCCAAATGTAACACCCCATTTTCTACCCGACATTTATATTAAAAATCAGAGTGCTAAAATTTTCAAACATAAAACAGGATGTCACATTTCAACATAAAACAACAAAGCAACCTGTATTTCTTTTAATATGATACATAGCATTCGGCTGAACAACTCACAAAACATTTATTCATAGGAACATAACAACCTTTTTAAAAAATTAAAACCACAGAATTACAACTTCCAACTTATAGATCAGTTAGCAACTTTATTCAACTAAAACATCGTTCAATTTATAATTATTCAACAATTAGTAATAACAGCAACTTAGAAACAACACATAAACACCCCCCCGAGTGCTACGTATCAGAGCAAGACCAACTCGAACTAACAACAATTAAAGACTTCATAAAGTTACTTCACTTCCACAGCTATTCTTGAGTACCTGCTCAATTACCCATAATAGGTAACATCATTACAGAAGGGGTGAGATATCCAACAATATAAACAAGCGTATGATAAATAATATATTAAGATTAGATCATACAATATCACCACTTGATACTTATTCAAACAACAGTTATAATAACAAATAGCAACAACGGTTATAATAATTATTTACCAACAACAATTATGATAACCACTACAAAAAAAAAGGTCTCCTGCCACGCCCAAGAAACCGAGGCTATATGCAAAATAACCGTGGCGTAACGCTTAGGCCACGGTTTGGCCACGAAAATCCAACTGTGGAGTATGCGGCCGTGGCCTAAAGTAAAGTCCACGGTTTTTTGGTATAGACCACGTTATTTTGACAACCGTGGCTTTTATAGGCCACGGTTTAGGTAGCTTGATTAAGGCCGCGGTTTGTATTTGCCATGACTGCAAAACTGTGGCTATATGGTAAAGCCACGGTTTCAATTTAACGTTTACGATACAGTTTTGGTTCAAGATATAGCCACGGTTTGGTTATGACCACAGATTTAAAACTGTTGTTATATGTTATGCATTCTAAACCATTTATCTCGCCACGGTTTATTCCCTTAGTTTTCTTATTATTATCATTAATCAATTTAATATTCTTAATTAAGAAGAAAAAAATTACTTTAATCATGATAGCAATAACATTTACTACATAAGTTATAAGTTATACATACATGTAGGGGTGGACAACGAGTCGTGTTATTTATCCCAATAACACGTTTTGAGCTTTAATTCATTAAAAATTCACACTTTTATATACAAACACACTAAAATATCATCTTAAAAATCCAAATTGACCCATTCAATGAGGTCAAATCACATATTGAAAATTAAATACAAAACATTCTAATGCTCAACTAATAGTAGCAAGAGCCATATGATTATTGGTGACCACCATAAACACGTTTATTTAGAACCATGCTCAACTAATAGTAGCAAGAGCTAAATATATAGTTAGCAACCACCTGCAAGATGGTAGATTTAAAAGTCTTATGGTTAGGAAGTGCTTTATGTCAAACTCTAACCAATGATGAAAAGAGACAATGATATATACCTGGTTTTGGTGATGATCAAAAAGAAATCTACCGCACTGTATAGTCTGTTTTAGAAATACATTTTCACAGTTAATTCAAGTTGAGAGTCAAAGGAATATATCTAACCCTTAACTAACCACTTTGCATACAGTTTGAAAACATTTGAATACATTTGAATGCAATTATCTAAACAACAAGTCACATAAAAACAACAAAGTCCCAAATCAAACAAAAACAACAAAGTTCCAAATCAAAAGCAATGTCTAAAGATATATTAGATACCTCCATGAATCTTGTTTAGTGCCCATAACTCAACCTGGAGAGTCAATCACATCTAAGATCAAACTGAACTTACTTGCCCAATATTCGGTCAAGTAGTTCTCCTCCCTCGCATAACCTAATCAAATAAATTGTCAAACAGTTTACTTTAGTAGACGTATAAAGGAACAAAACGACGGATATAGTAAAGACAACATAACACAAATGACTTGACAAATCAACCGTCAAAAGGTATATCAAGAATTTATTGCAGTCTAATAATGCTTGGAATTGGAATCATATAAGACAACGAAACCGTACAAAAATAGACTTATGTCTCAGTGTCGGTGTTGAGTGCAAATTATGTTGCAGTCAGCTCCACACAAACGAGATATTTCTTCTTCCAAAATGAATTGTGGCAGCTGTATTGTTTTACCACAACATGTCTCTCCTGAAACTACCAATACCTGCACAAACACCAGCCAAATTTTACTCTATTCTAGATTGGAAACTACAACTAGAACCATAGACTGAACATGAGCAAAGCATCAAAATGAGTTCAAACATTCTGTGAAGAGAAGTAGAAATAAAAACACTGATAATAAATGCTAATAACAAAGGATTATCTCATTTCTTCACCCACCTTTTTGACTATGTGAGCACTGAGTGATAGAATCAACAAGAAAAAATAAATCCACTTTGCGATGAAAACTAGCTTCATTTTCCAACTTCCGGATGAGAAGTTCAACAACCTGAATATAAGGATTTAGAAGTAAGTCTAGTACAGTGCCCATAAAATCACAAAAATAGTAGCAACGAGTACGGCATCTTAGAATCTATAATCACATTTCTATTAATGATCTCTAACTTAATATAAAGCAAACAGAAAGAAGATGCATTCCATAATTTATAACTAGAAAACAGCAAGAATATGATGGAGCTGACCTCGTTGGCAATGCCATACTTAGCACAATCTATGGCAAGACGAGTTGCACGCCCAATACTTTCTTTGGTCCTTGACAAAGTTTCTATCATTCCTTCAAAAGCGTCACGAGCAACAGCAGCCTCGGTACCAGCACTGAGAGAACCTTCAGGACCCCTTTGCACTGAACCGACTCTTCTGTCTTACCGGAAGGACTCTTTAATGCAGCACCTTTTGGCCGTCACATGAGTTTTGCCCAATTTCTCTAATTGAACTGCATAGTGGCTTACACCACCTGATGAAGCAGTGATCAAATGTTTTTCCATTCACCGCTGTCGTCGAGCTTGATTTCTATTGTCTGGGAAAGTGCTTGCAGAGTTGTTATACCGGCAAAAGGTAAGCCGGCGAATTCGGATGCTGAGATTTCTGGTGGTAATGCATAAATATTTGTAATGGGTAGACAACACAAATATAAAACAAGCAATGCATAACAGATTGAGAACACACATACAATTGTTGTCTCTTGTTTTGCTGTTTCTTCTCTTAGAATCTCCTCCCTATCAGAATCAACCTTCTGAACAAAAACATATTATTAAACATAACAGGTATACATTAAATAGCTAAAAAATAATCAGTCATGTTGTAGTCTTGGAGAGTCAAACATTTGGTTAAATGCCTCAGAAAAGATACAAACAGTTTCTTGCAATCCTGGATCAATAAACAGCCACAATAAGCCATCGATGTGTGGATAAAATAGAACATTAAAATGTGAGAAAAAAAGCCTAAAAACAGAAAATCTTACATAGATTTGTGCTTATCTTCAGTGAGTGGCATTGTTCAACTGAATATCAAACCTGAAAATTAAATTCAAAATCAAAAGCATGAGATCCCAAGAGGATGAGATCGGTTCATGTTCAACATCAACCGCAGAGCAACAAACACAAAAACCCTAAAACTTTTGTTCATCATCTTCCCAAATACACAGAACCCTTCAAAAATTATTGTACGGGTTCACGTTCATATAAAACCCTAGAAGAATCCTAACATTCATGAAACCCTAAAATTGAGAATATACACAAACCCTTCAGAATATACAGAGATAGAAGAAGAGAGATTAATAGAGAGAAAACGAAATAGGTTTGAAAAGATCTCACCCAGTTTTACAGATTCAAGACATTGAGACGAGGCGGAGAGGATCGAACCGTGACGGAAAGAAGATCTCACCGGAGATGGAGGTCGCGCTGGCGTTTGTGATGAGAAGAGAAGAAGGCAACGTTCGTTGTTATCGTCGATCGGAGTAGAGGAATCGGCCGCACCACCATCACCGTTCACGATTTTCTCTTGAAGGAAGTGGATTTAGAGAAGAGAAAGATTCGAAATTGTGAGAGAGGACCGATTTGAGGAAGGAGAGAGTGTGATTCGGTTGAGGTTTAATTTTCTTTTGGTCAAGGAGGTAAGTTTGAAAGAACAAGAAAAACGGGAACTGGGAGAAAGTCTGAAATGTGAGGAACAGAATGAGACTGAGTTTGATTGTGTTAGGGTTTCTTTTGTTGTTGTCGACGGCGATTGAGGAACATGAGAGGGAGGAGAGGAAAATTAGGTTAGAGTGAGACACTTGTATTTATATTTTCAATGTTTTTTTTAATTAAAAAAAATTATAAAAGAAATTAATTAAGGAGAGGGAAACAAAAATGGAGGGAAATTCTGGCGGGGTATATTTTTTTGGGCTTGGGCCACAATTTGAAGTAAAAATTATAATGCCGCGGTTTTTATCTGCGGCTTAAAATATCTACAGTTTGTTAACCGTGACAAATGAAGAAAAGGCCACACTTTCACACTCCAGATTCAATGTTTTAAAACATATGTCTACGACTTGAAAAACCTGGTCAAAGACTGTATATGGCCACAGTTTTTGAATTGTGGAAAAATTTAGCGTGACCGTAGACCATATTTCTTGTAGTGAACAATATTCAGTAACAAGTATAACAACAATTAGTAACAACAATTAGCAACAACAACTATAAAAATAGTTATAATAATTATTTCACAATTTAAATCATCATAACTTAATAACAACAACCACTTATAACAACAACAACTTACAACAACAACAACTTATATCAACAACAACAACGTAATAACAACAACAACAACAACAACTAAATAACAACAACAACTTCAAATGCGACTCAACTGTGCAAATGCATGTGGTACCATTTGGAGTAAAACTCCAAACTTAAACATATGCCAGGTTATCGAGGCATTTCAACAAGGCGTAAGCCTTCAACGTGGTGCCATTAAGGCCAAGGCATAAGCCTTCAACTTTTCAACGTGGTGCCATCAAGGCCAACTTAAACAATGCAAATGTATGCATGCAACAACAACCACAACGTCACAACAACAACAATGCAATAACGACAACAATTCAACACTGTACCAACATTAGAGGTACTCAACGTCGCTTCAACACTGGCCATAGGCCTACAACTTAGTCAACATATCGACAACAACTTATATCAACAAATTGTATGAAGCAACAACTTATAGAAATAACAACAACACAACAGCAGTAACAACATGCAATTCAATCATACAAGTTCATACAACATGCAATTCAATCACACAAGTTCATACAACATGCACACGATTAATAGCGCACACCCGGTTCGACAATTACACAACATTACACAAGAAAATGTATATCAATTCAACAAAATTCATCTACTGTGTTTGAAAATATTTTTATAAGATAGAACATAATTTTAGCTTTTCAACGGTCCAAACTGCACGTCAAATGGACACCCGAGTCAAAAGTTATGAATTTTCTAAGTTTCCGGAAAGCGCAAACACCGGTATCATACACCGACACAATAAAACTTCATTACACACAAATTAAATTTTATTTTCAGAACATGAAACTATTTTTATAAGAAAATACACATTATTAGCTTTCTAGCGCTTCGAACGGGGACTCAAACGGACTTACGGATCAAAAGATATGAATTTTTGAAGTTTTCTCCAAAACTAGATTTTTGCCCTGGAACAACTACGGGTTTTATGCATTTTTCCATTAAAATCCAACCAATTCAATTATTTTTCATAAAACAAACACATATTCATTCATACCTAACATATGGTAGTGAATTGGAATCATAAAACATGAATTTTAACATTGATTTTGATCCCAAATCTCAAACCCCATCATACCAAATCCCTATAACTCAACCCAAACACTCAATTTCCCTCCTTCGATTCAGTTGCAAATCAATTTCGACCAACACAGAGACATAGCACTATAATAGTTATACTCAACCAACATTAATCCGTTTTTCTGCACTTAATTCCTCAATAATAATAATAATTATAAACCCTAGGTTAATTTCCCACAAAAATTGATTGAACTTTTGTAACCTTATTCACAGACATCAATCAATTTCAACATCAACAAAATTCAATCTCAAAGATACAAACAACCACACAAAACAGAGACAATCCATACAATCATAACCCCCACATATCATTCATCATAATCCCGTTTATAGAGCTAGAACCTCACCCTTACCTTGGATTGGAGGTCGCTCTCTATTTCGGTTGCACTTCGTTGCCGCCATAGTTCCAACCTCGCTCTTTCTCTTTCTCTGCAGCTTTGCAATTTTCTACGATAAATCTCTTTTTCTTCTCTAGAGCTCCAAACCCTTATTATTTCTTTCTTATAGTAAACCTAATCCTCTTATTCCATTTAATCCAATATATAATAATAATAATAATAATAATAATATTATTATTATTATTATTATTATTATTATTATTATTATTATTATTATTATTATTATTATTATTATTATAACTCTTAACCAAATAATAATAATAATAATATTCCTCTATTGGGCTCAACTTCTCTACACCTCCTTATTATTACATACCACCATAAAATAAACCTAACCAACAACTCATATTCCAATATAATAATAATTATATTATTTCTACAACTCCAATATAATAATAATTATATTATTTCTACAACTCCAATATAAAAATAATTACCAGATAACAATTTAAACCGACATAATTAATAATCAAATTTCTCGGATAAATCTCAACTTCGATCAATTTCCAATTATTAAATCCTTAATTAATTTAATTAAATAATTAATTAAATTCAGGGCGTTACACCAAACATCGGTCTCCTGAATATTGTCAAGGGCTTTAGCCACCTTCTATGAATCCCCTATCATGGTAACGTCATCAAGGTGTTAGGCCTGAAAAAGAAACTTACATTTGTCTCTAATATGATGAATGAAGGGTGTAACACAAGACCAAAAAGGAGTGATCCTAACAGACCACCTTGTTGAACTACAGTGACTGGTACAATATGTCTATCCGTGAGGTACAACTTTGCGCTGAAGGGCTGATTGATCTCACCCTCACCTCGCGTTGAAGGGTTGATGGATCTACCATGTTCAAAGTATTAGAAAAATATACCTTGAGAAAAATCAAAGAACCATCTCCATGTCGCTTGCTTGTTACCCTAGAGGCATTATGCAAATTGGCTTCAACACCGCCCAATACCACGACCCGAAATTGAAAGTCCTTTAGATATTGTGCAATCTATTTACTCACCTTTTTCATGACAATCGTGAATACTAACCACCTTCAAATAGAACCCACAGTAATTGATTGTATCCTACTTTCAAGCTTTAATAATAGCATCAAGTGTGGAGAGACAACAAACTCTATTAAACTCATCAGACATTTTCCTCATAAGCATAAGTTAATAACTAAAGTGATCACATATAAGAGATTTCATACTAATAAAATTTGTTAAAATGATGTGTAAATTCTTTTCAGCGAGTCAATTATAATTTGATTAATTATTCACTATATTTTACTAAATAAAGTCTTATATTTAATAATGTGCGTTAGAATTAGGGGTGGAGATAGGCTAAGTTAGACTAGGCTTTATAAGGCCTGAGTCTGGCCTACGATAAATTTAAAGGTATGAGTCTGGCCTATGGTCTACTATATGCTCTTTTTTTCAGCCTGGTCAGACCTTTTTAAAAGTCTGGCCTGAAAGCCTATTTAAAAGCCTCTTTCTCATTAAAGTTTTCAATTAATTCGTATTACTTAAGAAGCCTTATAAGTCGTCCTATATAAGAATATTTAGGTCGGTCTATTTAACATTTTTTCTAATATATATGCATATATAGACCAACCTATTTAGCATTTTTTTTTCTAATATATATGCATATATATATATATATATATATATATATATACGCCAACCTATTTAGACTATTTTTAATATATATGAAAATATAGGTCGGTCTATAAGGCTTCATAGGCTTTTTTAAAAGCCTAAGTCTGACCTATATAAGCTTTTGTAACTAAATAGGCTTTTAAAAAAACCTAAGGCTAGCCTTTTTACCAAATAGGCATGACCTGACCTTAAATAGGCTAGGATATAGGCCCCTGTAGGCCGACCTGGCCTATTCCCATCCCTACTTAGAATGATATATCTGTTGTAATTATGAATATTAATTATAAAGAATATGTTACAAAATGACAAAATAGTGGAAGTGAGTAAATGTTAACAAATATATGAGAAATAGTCACAAATTGAAAGATTTACTCACATTGAAAGTCTTTATAAAGAGTTAATATCATTGACTAAACAAAAGGACAAAAGAGATAAAGTGCCACATGGACAAGTGTAGTGGTCCCAATTATTATGCCACTTGTCTCATCCGTACAACTCATCTCAGTGTCGCCACTGGCTCTGACTCCGGGATCGGGTCCGAGGGCGTGGGCGTAGAGGCGCTTGTAGCGGCACTTGAGAACGACGCATCAGAGCATTTGGGCATTTCGCAATGTTGATGAGGCGGCGCCGGCAATGTTGCAGAATAAAAACATGCAACTCTTAGTATATGTTGCACTGGGTCAATATTAATATACCTATAAATACTTTATTTTAGATTGAGAATTTAAAAAATTAATATAAAAAAAACTAATAATATCTACTAAAAAAAATAATTCGTTAACGATTCAAACTTGAATGCATTCAGTTTCTATCTACTAAAATATCTTGTATCACCATTTTGCATTAATGATGTGCACATGACATGTTTTTATCAAAACCAATCATGCTTAAGGTATGGTTATGATTTAATTTGACTATTTTGGCAGCTATATTGTAATTGGTACCAATGCTGTTGTGAGACACGTTCCTTCCAGAAACTTGTGCTTTACAAAATCACCAAGAATCAATGAAATGGAAAGAAAAACCGTCCACTAAGTTGACAAAAATACATGGATTTCACTTGATTCTCTTCATTGAACAAATCTCAATGATTTGATTGCTACTTTGAGATTCTTACATCTCTCCTGTTTAAGACAACTTCCTAATCACCATTAAAGATCCTTAAGTTATCCTTTTATTTATTTATTACTATAATACTATACTATATTCGTCTTTGAAACTTTTTTAGTTTGAGGATTAGTTAATATGAAGGTTCTAAAACTACTTGAAAAATTTAAAAATGCTCTTAGAATTTTCATTTTTCTTTATTCTACTGTTAATTTATGTGAACACTTGATTAATGTTAATTTGACTTTTATTATAAAGAAATAATATAACCTCTCGGCACAAACTCTGAATTATTAGAGTCTCATTCCTCTAGGAATTAGATCACATAAAGTACAAAAAATTAAAAAAATAACATATCGTTAGAAAAAAATTTACCCTCCATCTTATTGCACAATCTTATATTAATTATCTTCATTGGTGAGAATAGTTTTTCTATAGTAACCGAGAATCAGAAAATTTAAGATAAAATAGATTAGTCGTTCAATTCAATAAGATAGTAGGATATATATGTACTCGTCTTCTTTGTCTTATTTAAATATGGATGATCAATAACATCAAAATTAATATATAGAAGTTAATATTCTAATCTAATATTTTCTTGCTCAATAAAATTTAAAGGATAAAATTATTTTAGGAGGGTACATATATTAAATGCTTTGCGAATATTTTTTTAACTAAATTGTTGCCCAAACTTAGAAGCTTCATTCTTATCTATAATTGTTTATCAATTATAACACATATGAGATCCATTTGATGATGAGGGAGATCCGCCTTCGTGCTCTATATAAATTGCATTAATAGGAATCAATATCATATAATATTGTTAGTTCTATGGTTTTTCTATTGACATAATTTTGTTAAAATATGATTTTTAACTTATGTTGAATAAGATGTTAAAATATTGTGTTCTGCTGTCATAACATGTTCTGCTATTATTATGTGTTTTGACATATGTTCTATCAGATGTTGTGACATCCTACACCAAAACATCTTGACAGTTTAGACTGTTTTTTAAACCTTGAAAGATTTGATTGAAAAATATGAGAATTTGAAATATTCAGATAATCATTACAGGCGAGACAATCAAGGGATGATTAGAACAAATGCAGATTAGTCTCTGTTTTTTAGAAAAAAAAAAAATCTTTGAGATTTCTTTTAAAAAACTAAGATTTGATTTGATTTGTTCTTAATTTGTAAAAAGATCTTGCAACTGTTTTCAAAAAAGAGAAGATTGAATTCAGATTAAAGTCCAAGTCTATTATGCAAGTATCTATAAAAAGGAACTTGAAAAACCTAGTTTCTCAGTCATTCACATAAGGGAAACCGTTGGTGCAATAAGGGTTGTTGTTTTGAGAGTTCTTCAAGCTCTTCGTGTTTTCTGTTCTTTTGTGTCACTCATGTATCTTCTAGTACATTGATGTGGACGTGTGTTCTCACTCTTGAAGCTTTTAAGCAAGAGAGTTGAGTGTTGTTCTTGATCAAAGCTTTTAAGCAAGATTAAGTATTGTTCTTAGTTAAGATGCTTAACTAAGTATTTTTTATTGAAAAGTGTAATCTTTTTACTTGGATTCCCTTGGTCACGGGGTGTGTGACTGTTTTATCACTGCGGTGATTGGAAATAGAATGTGATTTCTCAGGTCTAGATGTCGACTTCTAAGTAGGGGTGTTTAGCTTTGAACTAATACTGCTGATAGTAGACTTCTTTTCTGGCTTGATAGCCGCTAGATTAGGTGTTGTTTGCACTGAACTGGGTTAACAATTCTGTGTTATTTATCATTCTGTCATTTTCTTTCAGTTTTGATAAGTGATGTAAGTCAGCAGATATTATAACATCTATCTTGACATTGTGTGTTGTTAGGACATTTGTTTTGACATATGTTATAAGTGCCAGAATTTCATTACAAATATAATTATGTCATTTTAACAGTATCAAGTTCACTAATCTCTAATGTAAAATCTCTTCTAATATTAAATTTTACATTTCATAGTAAAAAGAGACATGTATTAAGAAATACACTGATAAAATCAATCAAAGATTTCAAAATAAATCAATCAAAAAATTCTTCTAGAGTTATTCTCATAAACTAATGGGTAACACTCGAATTTAACTTATCCTTCTCTTAAAGAAATGCACCAATAAAATGAAGATACTCTGATGCAAGAAACAAGAGCAAAAAGAATTTATTAGGACAACGTTTATTTTAGTGCACTACTTGTTTGTATTTTAACAACAAGAATACACATATAATATTGTTTCTTTTTAGGTCATATTTCAGTCATGCAATGAAAACACAATATTATGGACAATTTTTGTCACCAAGCAGTAGTACTTAATTGGAAACTCATTTCCACTATTTAGCATTAAAAATGTCTTAATCCTCAGCTAAATTAGTGTTCATTTCGTCTTCTAAAAAGGCTCAACATGGAGGATAAATATACTATCAAAAGGGTTAATATGGAGTAGTGAGTTGGAGCACAAAAGGTGTGTTCTAGAGGTTTATTTTCAGCCAAGTCAATGACCCAGTGCACGCCTAATAGAGACCCACATTCATCAACTAACATTTCTTTAATAGCCTTTTTCACATGCTTCTAAATATTGTGAGATCAGAATTAGATCATGTATTCATTGCCCTTTACCCACAACTTAATATTAATAAGTTATAAGACATATCATCTTCTAAGAGATACTTAAATTCATAGCTATCATTGAGCATTTACAAGACAAACTAAAGTACATAATCCAAAATTTAATAGTTAAATTGCAAGTTAAATAGAATTTCATACAATTTTTTATCACAGATGAATTGTAGTAAAATAAAACTTTTATTTATATAAACACAACCATAACACATGAATTTACACACAACCAATTATATTTTTTTTTATTAATTAAAAAATTGAAATAAAATCGTCTCTCTCTTCCATTAAACTAACCACTTCATGATGACAATTAAAGACGAAATTAAATTTTTAATAAATTTTCATTTTTTTTATTTTTTTTTTCATTTTTTATTGATTGTTCCTAAAAGTATGAATTTAGGTTCGTATTCATAAAAGGATTTCGATAAACTTTAGTTAACCAATTTTAGAAAACTTAAAAAGGTCCAACTGAAATTACACTCAAATCCATTTTTTTGTTTTTTTCTGTATAAATTTGATATTCTTTACAAGCAACTGTATAGAGTAATCCATCAAATCAAAGATATTACAATGGACGTCAAAGTTCTCACTCAAGAAAATCGTATCCAAAATTGAATTCGACCAAATATCTTTTAGTAAGTTGAAAGAGATCTCTTATTATCTAATTCGAGTGTTTTGGAACCTCTGTTTTTCTTTTAATGACAAAGAAATCAAATTACAAATGCACACGAAAGACGAAATACTTCTTACACATACAACTAAAATACAAGAGAGCAAAAAAACACTCCAAAAATTTTGATTGAAGTTGTAGGCGGCCACATTCCAAAAACTTTGATTTTATTATTTTTATTATTTTAGTTCATTTATATTTTATGTTTTTGAACAATTCAGTTTATTTCGTTTTTTTATTGAACAAAGACAAAATTTGAACATATTATTTATTTTGTCTAGGCACATGAAATATTCAAGTTTTCTCGAATGCATATATAACCATGATTTTGGATATTTTGAATATTCTAAAAATCATTTAAAAAAAATGAGATTATCATTTTTTGTCCATGATAAACAATGAGATTGTAACAAATTAGATGATTATATAGTTGTACAAGTCAGATGTATATGAATTTAGATGATACAGGTTGATGACAAATTAGAATCAGCTGCATTATAATCAAAGGTTTTTTTTTTTTATAAAATACTTTATTCAAAATTTAATTTTTATGTTTATTTATAGGTGATAATATATATATATATATATATATATATATATATATATATATATAATATATGAATTTAATTAGAATACACTGACGGTGTAAAGAAGTTTTACACCGTCAGTAAATCAAAACCGTTAATCTATTGGAAGTGTTTGACATTTATTTTAATTTTTTAAAAAGTAATATAATTGAGTGGTTGTGATGCATTGATAGTGTAAAAAATTTTACACTGACAGTGCATAGCAATTAAACTCATAATATATATATATATATATATATATATATATATATATATATATATATATATATATATATATATATATATATATATATATATATATATATATATATATATATATGGGATGTAATCAAAGTTCTAATTTGATACATCCCATTTATATATAAATATATATATATATATATATATATATATATATATATATATATATATATATATATATATATATATATATATATATATATATATATATATATATATATATATATATATATATATATATATATATATATATATATATGAGAACCGAGAAGTACTTTTAATAATAACCGTATGATTTAAAATCAATGTTCAGATTTACTTTAATGTGATATGTATTTAAACTAGAATCTATCTATTAATTACTGTCTCTTAAAATTTAAGTAAAATTTGAATCATTGATTTTAAATCGTACGGTTATTATTAAAAATTCTCAGTTCTCATAATAACTAAATTTCTCATATTTATATATATATATATATATATATATATATATATATATATATATATATATATATATATATATATATATATATATATATATATATATATATATATATATTATGATTAATGCATTATTTCGTATGTATGATGTAAATATGTAATGGATATGATGAAGGTAATGTTTCTTTATTGAGGAGAAATCATTTGGCTAAATAAAGTCTAGCTAGTGAGAGAATGATCTTTAGATAAACCCCTTTCCACAAATGTGAAAATTGTTATTTTTGAAAAATTACAACCCTTAACCTATGAAAAAGAAAAACTATGTTCATATATGTCTTAAAAATATGTGAGCATTAGAAAACTGAAAGGTATATCATAGGCAAAGTTGGGGAGAAAGGATTCAGTAAAAAAGAAAAAGAAAAAGAAAAAGCTAAATATGTAAAAATTAGTGATCAAAAGAAAAAGAAAAAGAATGATAGATACTTGGACAAAGTGAAAAAGTAAAGAAAAAGAAAGGAAAGAAACATGTCATAGAAAAATAAAGAGAATTTCTTCACCCACCTCCTAACCTTCTTGCTCACCCCTGGTGAATTTACAACACTACCCCTTGTTTCGGAAGTTCATTTCCGAAAAGGTACTTTTTTTTTGAAAAAAAGGTGTTTTCGGAAATGAACTTCCGAAAACGTGTTTTTTTAATATAAAATATTGATTTCGGAGATGCATCTCCGAAATAAAGTTACATTTTCAGAAAATGTGGTGTTTCGGAAGTTCATCTCCGAACTCACCCCCTTGGAGGAATTCGGAAATGCACTTCCGAAAAAAGGTCTGGACAGAAGAAAAATAACAAACAAGAACGATTCGCTTTATTTAATCGGATGAAGACGATGGAGGAGACGCTGCAACAGGTTAGAAAGTCCTGATCCTCTAGAAATCCATACCACATTGTAACTTACCAACATAATAAACAACAACAAAAAACTTATGAGCAAACTATACTTACATCATAGTGGTGTAGATCCTTATCAGCCACTCGCAACCCAAAATGATTAGCACGAACTTGAATTTTCCTTCCCAATTTTCCTTCCCAATTTTCCTTCTGAGACGACGGAGCCGACTCTAGAGTAGCCTTCTGTTTAACTTCGACAGTCAGGCTCTCGATGGAGATCAGAGCCGAACTCAAGGAAGCAACCGGCGCTGCGACAGATGGAACAAACGGCGCTGAAACAGATGGACGAACAACCGGAGCTGCAACAACAGACGGAGGAGAGGTAACTGGGGCCGGAGCATATGACGGAGGAGGTGGATGTCCGGAGGAAGAAGGATTGGAGGTACGTCCACCGCGAGAGCCACGGCCACCACCACCACGGCCTGATCCTGCAGCATTGATGGATGATTGTTGAGAATGTGCAGGAGATGGTTGACTCCGGCAATTTTCGGGATGATTTCCTCCACCGCGGCGAGACATTGTGATGAAAGCAGTAACAAGAGATAGAAAACTTTAAAGCAAAGAAGAAGACTTAGGATCGAAAATGATTTGGGATATTTTGAAAGAAAAATGGGTGAGAAGCTTTTAAATAGGAAAGTGTTTTAGAAGTTAACCGTCTGAGAGTGGTGGGGAGAAGGAAAAGGGAACTTCGAAATTTCAAAAGGTTTTTTATTCTTTTAAATAGGGCGTGGCTGTGGAGCTTCCCAATTTTTGTTACGTAGGCTTTTAAGTAGGAAAGTGTTACCACATTTCTTAGAAGGTAACCGTCTTAGAAGGCTTACGTAGGCACATGTGTCCACATTTCTTACCTGATCAGGGGACGTCATTACAAAAAAATCAAACAAAGGGGTGCACTGGGAAAGTCAAAGTTCTATGTTTATAATCCAGAAGATGGATAGTGTTCGCGGCGATGAAATCCAAGAATCTACATATTGAAATCAGAACAATCCAAAAACTAAGATGATAAATCCAATACAAAAACACTGTGCGATACAATCCGAAATCAGAACAAAACAAAACAAAACACGTCAAACAAAACAAAAACACGTTATTCTGCCCGACGAGCGTTACAAAATACACATCAAACAAAATAAAAACACGTTATTCTTCCCGACGAGCGAACTCCTCCGAATGAAGATAATTATATCAATCCTCATCCCACTCAGTATCAGAACCATCAGCGTTGATCACGCCTGAAGACTGAGTCTGCACGTCCGAGCCATGGACCCCCAGGGGACGAGAAGCAGAACCAGTCAAAACCTTCTTCTTCTCCTTCACCTCCTTCACCTCATTCACCTCCTTCACCTCCTTCTTTGAAGAACCCTTTCTTCCCTTAGCGCCACCCATTCCTGCGTAAAAATGAAGAAAGAAAGGTCCATGAGACCTCCTTTTATAAAAGAAGAAAGGGACACAAACTTCAAAGAAACAGGCACAATAAACAAAGGCGTTAAAAATAAAGTACTTGCAAATTAAAACGGACACTCCCTACCCTCTCTAGAAGACGCAGTCCTGCGTGCTGGTTGATTGTCTGACATGTTCCTGTAAACAATTGAAATCGATTAATATGCGAGACAAAATAAAAAACAAAAAAATTTGAACTTCTGATACATTTCGGAAGTTCATTTCCGAAAACTGGGATGGAGGTGTTTTCGGAAATAAACTTCCGAAACACCCCTGCGATGGAGTTTTCTGCAACTTCCATGGCAGACCCCTAAACCAAACTTCAAACCAAATCAAAATGCTTCTAAACAACCTAATTACTACTAACAACCTAACCATATATCATTTATGCAATTAAAACCCTAAATAACATGCATTTGAATAATAGATCTAAAAATTTCAAAACTTACAAAGTGTTAGGATTGAGGGCTTTTGAATGTTGTTTAGCAGTGTGATTGGAGCCTTGGTGCAGCTTTGGAATTCTGTTTGCACAAATTTTCGCCTTTGCCACTTTTTGTTTTGATTTAGGGTAAATGATTGGGGGAGGGGGAGTGTTTTGATAAATCTGCAGAAATCGCAGTATTTCGGAAGTGAACTTCCGAAATAATGTTTTCGGAAATGAACTTCCGAAATAAGTCAATTTTTTCAAAAAAAGACGCTTTCGGAAATGAACTTCCGAAGCAGGGGTATTTTGGAATTTTCGCTGGGGGTGACCCCCCATAGGGAGGTGGCTAAAGAAATTTTCAAAATAAAATCACCAAAAGGAAGTTATAAGTGAATAAAGAAAAATAAGTTTGTATTAGACTTTTCTCGAACACAACGAGGTGTAGATTTTGTGTTTGTTGTAGGAGACAAATTTTCTAAGGTGACACGCTTCATTGATTTTAAGAAGATTGCTAATGCGTCCAACATAGCCAAACTATTTTTCGGGGAGATTATGCGTCTTCATAGGGTTCCTAAGTCAATTACTTCAAACAGGGACACCAAATTTTTCAGTCATTTTTGAATTACTCTTTGGAGATTGTTTGGAACTGCAATGCACATGAGTTCTACAGCTCATCCTCAAATAGATGGATAAACGGAGGTAACCAACAAAACTTTGGGGAATATGATTCGGAGTGTTTGTGGGGACAAGCCGAAACAATGAGATTCGGTTTTGCCTCAGATCATATTTGCTTACAACAATGTTATGCACTCAGTTACAGGAAAATCACCATACTCTCTGGTTTATACTTTGATTGATTTGGTTAAAGAAGTTAAAGAAGTTGTCAAGGCTAAGTTATAAGCTATTGGGAAAAAGAATAAGAAAGTTGCTGATAAACGCAGAAGAGTTAAAATTTTCAATGTATGAGACAACATAATGGTATACTGGGAAAAAGAATAAGAAAGTTGTTGATAAACGCAGAAGAGTTAAAGTTTTCAATGTATGAGACAACGTAATGGTATATTGGGAAAAAGAATAAGAAAGTTGCTGATAAACGCAGAAGAGTAAAAGTTTTCAATGTATGAGACAACGTAATGGTATTTCAGTGTAAGGAAAGGTTCATAGTTGGTACTTACAGGAAACTGCAACCACGCAAGTATGACCCATTCAAAGTGAATAGAAAGACTAATGATAATACTTACGTGGTAGCTCTCATGGATTCCATGAATATATCTAATACTTTCAATGTTGTTGACGTTCATAAATATCAAGCAGATGAGGCTCTTTATCAATAAGAGAACTCGAGGTCGGGTTCTTCAGGGGTGGCGGAGACTGGTGTAGGAAGACTGGTTGCGTGTATAAAAAATAGGTTGTGCATCGAAAAGGTTCAGTAGAATTTTTGCAAGTTTAGTATTCAATGTCAGAATGACTATTATTATTATATATTTCAGACTCAAAAATAACATTTAAATAACATTTGACAGATTTATCATTTGCAAACTTACGTTTTTATTCTAAATTTAATGTTTGCTAATTTGCAGTATTTTTTTAATGTTCATTTAAATGAATCATGTCAAACTAAAATTGATTTCAAAATTTCTGATTAAATTCATAAACCACAACGATTTTAATATGGTTTTAACTTATAGAAAAAGAATTGATTAATTAAATAAAATTGTTGTGTTTATTATATTTTAATCATACTTTATACTAGAAAACTTGTATCTTCCTACGAAAAGACTTCCTGTCGCAAAAACGTGCCGCCGAAGGCTTCCCCTGTCTCGTATCCACCAACTCCAATGGGAGGAACAATCATTGCTTCCTAGAAATAGATATTTTCCTTCTCCAGAGTATGAAGCAAATTCAAGATCGGTGGAAAATTTTCGATCTAATTAAGATTTGGTGTTTCACAAAGTTTTCAACAAAGGAGTAACTATTATCATGGTGCATGAGTATTGTTGCCGACCAAAAAATAGTTTGACTTTGCTGGAATTTTAATTTGAAAGAAATTGAACCCACTTTATTTCTTTAACTCACAGTGTTACACATCATCATCATTACCTTAATTGAACTATTTTGAGAGACAAATTATTTTAATTGACGTTAACTTAGTTTAGGAGAGAATATCTTATCACACATCTTGAATCTCTCATCCGTAACGTGAGTTGTCAAAATTAATTATTTGTTTTTTTATATGTATCTTCGAAAATATTTTTTTTAAAAATAATTTTTTTAGGTGCATTTACGGAAGTGTTAAAACATAGAGAAAATCCCAAATTGAAATATTCCGTAACTATATCTACGAAAGATTTTGAAAATAGAGTGTTTCGTAGATGTACTCACGTAACATTCTGTTATATTTTCAAATTAACTACATTTCACTCCTAAACTCCAATTATTTTAACAAAAATGAAACATCAAATTATAGTAAATCAAAGTAATTGGAAAACCTCAATTGTACTACTTTGATATATTATAATTTGATGTTCCATTTTCATTATAAAAATTGAGTTTTGGAGTGAAACAGAATTGATTTAAAATTTAACAGAATATTACGTAAGTATATCTACAGAACACTCTATTTTCAAAATCTTCCGTAGATGTACTTACGTAACTTTCTGTTATATTTTCAAATTAACTACATTTCACTCCTAAACTCCAATTTTTTTTTTTTAAAATGAAACATCAAATTATAGTATATCAAAATAATTGGAAAACCTCAATTGTACTACTTTGATATACTATAATTTGGTGTTTCATTTTTGTTATAAAAATTGAGTTTTGGAGTGAAACAGAATTAATTTAAAATTTAACAGAATATTACGTAAGTATATCTACATAACACTCTATTTTCAAAATCTTCCGTAGACTTAGTTACGGAATATTGCATTTAATTTGGGATTTTCCCAATTAATTTTAAATTTTCCTAATTAATTGAGGATCTTCCCAAGTTTTACTATGTTTTAACGCTTCCGAAGATGAACCTACAGAAAAAACCAAATTTTTAAAAAAAATACTTTCAGAGATATATCTACAAAATAGAGAAGCATATATGAAATGTTGTCAGGTGGCTAAGAGATTCAAGGGGTGGATTGAGAAATTCTCTTAGGAGAACTAGTTGTATTTCTTATATTTAAAATCTTAAATTACCAACCACATACAATTATCTACTTCCTCTAATTCATTTGAAATTTTAAAAAAATTCATGTTTAATTTCTGTATTGTTTAAGATTAAAAAATATTTGAATAAAATGATAAGCAATCTCTGCTAATTTAATAAAAAATCCTATAGTTGAATTCAATCGCAATAATGTTAGAGAGAGCTTTGGCGCTCATTATTATCCTTTATGACTCAATGAATTAATCTTTGCAGTTCTGAACTGAAGATATTCAAATTTGCAAAAACAAAAATCAAATGTTAGATTAAATAACTTTTTCTTAATTTAACTTTTATACTTGACTTCTCTTTGAGAGTTTCTTTTTTTAAGTGGTAGGCTGAAGTCTAAGGGCGTTTTTCTTTGATAGGACATATCGTAGTCTGGATTATTTGGAGGATCCAAAATGAGAGTTTTTTCTAGTTCTTTAACAAACGTGAAAGATGTGGATTAGAGTATTATTTTTTAGCTTAAAAATGGGTTTTGGATAAATTAGTGAAAACTTTTACTCCTTCACATAATGGCTTTAGAACCCTAATTTTTTGGATTGATCGATAGCAGATCGAGATTATGGCTAGGATGAGAGTGTGTGTTCCTTTTTCTCTTGGTGGTTTTAGATCCGGTGTTGGTGGTCCATATGGCTTGAACTCTAACTTGATATTTCATTGGAGTGTAGTTCTTAGAGGAAGATCATTTTTCTGAAGTTTACTTGAGATGACTGGTTTGTTTTTTGCCTTATAGCTTTTTCTTCTTATTTTTGTATTTGTTTGGTTTCTTTGTTGTAGATTTTAATACATTGTGTGCCAATCTCCTAAGCTATGTATTTTATTTGGGCTATTTACCCTTTATTCGTTAATATATTATTTTGTCTTTGAAAAACATTAGGCAAATAAGAGGTGTTGGGTTATCAATCGGCTTCCTTATATTCATTAGTGGTAATTAAAGGATCTTCTTCTCCTCCCAAACCCTAGCTGTCGCCACTTTTCTTCTTCTTCTGTATCCCCTAGAGAGGGGTGATTTAGGATCAATTTGATTCAAAATCACCCCTCTAAATCGTTCTTGTTTCTCTATTAGTTAAATAAGTGATTTTCACATATATTTAGTTTTTTTTTGTGTTTTCTATGTGTCATTGTTTGTTTTGATTTCCCGTCTTTGTGCGGTGTATTTTGTTTTTCTGTCTTTGTGCGCAGTGTTCATTTGTTTCAGGTTGAAAGATGAGTTTCGATCTAGTGCAGATCCTATCTATGACTTTGGTGCCATTAATGCTACAGATCTGGAGACATGAATATTTCAGACATTTCAATATAGTGTTAGCTGAAGATTTCGTTTTGCAAATATATGGTTCTTCGAAGAATAAAAATTCGAAGAAGAGATGGTTATTGATGACCATCGTTTGAAGATAAGAAAATGGCTCCTGATGGCCATGCTTCGAGAGTGAAGATTTCTAAGTCACAGCGGAGATGATGAACACTGAAGCTCATAGGAGTGCATGTCTTCGAAGACTTAGGCAAATTTCATGAAATATGTTAAAGTATTACTAATTAGCGTGTTTTCGTAGTGTTTTAATGTTAAATACACTGCCACGCGTCGAAGAAGGACTTAGGCGGGAAGATTTGAAATTCGAAGACGGTTTCGTAACTGTCTAACAACAGATGGCATCCCTGGAGTTCTTATGAGAAACGTGGCATTAGATTAGCGTAGGGCCATTAAGGTCGAAATTAGTATAAATAGGAGTCTTAATGTTAGGATTCTGGGTGTTCATTTTGTACAAATCACTCACATATTACTCAAGTATCAAGTGTTAAAGAGAAAGAGTTCGCTGAGAAATGTACGTATGACACCACCATTTTAATACATGTGTATTCCCTTTTCGTTTTCAGATATCTTTTCAGTATTATTGCATTTCATTTACTTCTTGCCATTTACATTCTTGCACTGTTATTTTCATGTCATTTACTTTTGAAGTATTTAATATTTCTGCAATTTTAGATTCTTTGCACTTTAAACAGTTTTCGTTTCATGTCTTATTTTTACTTACCCTTTTGTTGAAGTTATACTTGCATATAACAAAGTCACTATCAAGTTTATTTGTTTTATTCGAAGAAACTCTTATTGACAAAGATAAATCATAACTATGGTTCGAACGACCATTAATAACAATTTTTTTGACTATGTGTCCTAGGATCAATCTAATCGATCCTGCGAGTAACCAAATCATATTTACTTATAGTTTGGAAGACTAGCAGTTGTTTACCGGAAATCACCGTAAACAAATTGGCACGCCCAGTGGGACTGTGTCAACCAGATTGTTTTTAATCAATTGTTTTATTTTTGTCTAGAAAATATCAAGACCTTGTATGAACCTTAGGAACGGTAAGTTAACGAACAGTGCACAACCGATTCCCAAACGAAGGTACAACAAGAAAATGGTTGTCACGACCAGTGCAGGGGGAGATCAAGATCCCCCACAAGGTTCAGGATCAGGCGCAGCAAATTCGACTTCCACTCAAGGAGCACGGAATATACCAGGTCCAAATGGGTCAAGACCTGCAGATAATTCCCAGACCATCCCTGAGAATAATACAGGACCATTAGGGACTGTTCCAGTTTCAGTGTCGACCACTGCACCTTCATCCACAAGCGCAGAGGATATACCGTTTTCCTCGACAAATGCTGCAAATAACTTGTTTAGTCAAGGCACAAACTCTGCTTTCGAATGGAGGCCAAATAACCCATACGGAATGTCATACCCATATGGAACAGGCGTACGAGGGGCTGGGCCTACATATGCTACAACTAATAATGCGACGTTTTCGCCAAATGTTGGTTCAGTGGGTCGAAGTGCACACAACACTAGTTTTTCTACCCAGATACCCATGTTTACCACAAGTAACCAAGCAGCATTCCGGCAAGAAATGGATGCAAGCAACCATGATATGTTAGGGGCTTTGGCCAAAGAGTTGGCTTCAATTTTGAACCCACTAGCGACGAATATTGCTAGTACAAATCGGGAAAACGTGGAGACTTTCCAAAAGATATCATCTCAAATGAATCGAATGGCAGATTTCATGGGAGTGCCACCACCCAGAAGAAAAGACAAACAACCTTCGAATCAAGAAGTGAGGCCTGTTTTGGAGCGTATACAAGATGTGGATCCCCCATCTAGGACAGCCACTAGGGATGTAGGCCCCTCACGAAGAACAGAAACGATCGAAGGAACTCAAGTGATTAATTTAGAGGCTTCGAATCAAAGAACCATTCCCATTCGACAGGAAACGGAAGAAGAAGAGCGACCCAGATTAAGGATTGTGGGTAGGAACGAACATCCAGATGAGATTGTCCAGAGAGTCAGAAGGGAAAATCTGGCTACGGAAAATAACCTAACTGCCATGATAGAAAGGGTTATGGCCAATAATGGCCTTAGTACTGGACTTCGACGTCCAAACTATACGTCCCCCATATCAGATTACATTATGCAGACAGAATTGCCTAGGGGCACTAAGGTACCTAAGTTTACAAAGTTTTCAGGCGAAACTAGCGAGTCAACTGTGGAACATATTGCCAGATATTTGACAGAAGTAGGGGATTTAGCAGGGAACGAGGATTTACGGATCAAATACTTCCCTAGTTCGCTAACAAAGAATGCGTTCATTTGGTTCACCACTTTGCCACCAAACTCGATAGATGCATGGGCATACTTGGAAAGGTTATTCCATGAACAATTTTATATGGGTCAAACCAAGATAAGTTTGAAGGAATTGGCTAGTATTAAGAGGAAGTTTACAGAACCAATTGATGATTACTTGAATAGGTTCCGTCTGTTGAAATCTAGATGTTTCACAACTGTCCCAGAACATGAATTAGTCGAAATGGCTGCGGGGGGGTTTAGATTATTCAATTAGAAAGAAATTAGATACTCAGTATCTTCGGGATATGGCCCAGTTAGCATATAGGGTTCGACAAGTCGAACGCTTGAAGGCAGAAAAGGTTAGGGCAAATAAAAACTATAAGAAGGAAAGGGTAGCGTATGTCGAAGCAGAGGACGCTGGTGATGAGTCTCTTAGCGACTCATACAACCCTGAAGAAGTCGAAATAGATGTGGCTGAATTAAGAGAAGCGCCACCTTATGCCTGCAAATTACTCAACCCTGCAAATGGAAAAAACCCAGTAGAAAATGATAAGAATGATAGGTTCCCTAAGAAAACTTACACATTCGACATCACCAAATGTGACGAGATATTTGATTTACTAGTAAAAGATGGCCAAATGATACTGCCTCCAAATTCCAAAATTCCTCCATTAGAACAACGAAAGAAGAGAGTTTTTTGCAAATATCATGGTTTTTTAGGCCATAAAACTTCACAATGTTTTCTTTTCAGGGATCTAATTCCAAATGCTATCAAAGATGGGAGGTTGAAGTTTGCTGACAAGACCAAGAGACACATGAAGGTCGATACCAATCCTCTGAACATCGCTGATGCTAGCCTCTGTGAGCCAGTGGATGTCAACATGGTGGAGGCATCTGAAGTCGAAGGTGCAGAAGCTAAGGCAGTGTTCGATGGAGAGCAGGCTACTGAGAGTCTGAATAACCATATAATCTTCGATACTGATGTCGAAGAATCTCCAAGGACAGAGATAACTGAAATTTCGAGGGGAGAGAACAGCGAGGCCACTGAAGACCTCAGAATGAAACTCCAGAAAATCCAGATCTCTGAAGTTCCTCCAGCAGTCGTTAACATGGTCAGCGCCAGACGTCCAGTTTCTGAATTTGGTGAGTTAGAGACATGGCTAACAAGGAAAAAAGGGGGTATTGAAGTTCCTTTAAGAGGAGAAAGCTTCAAGGACTACCTTTGGGGTTCTCATGAGAGGAACGGTGGAAAACAATGGATGTGTCCAAGGTGTTCGATCATGCTGAATTGAAGGGTCGAAGCTAACTTCGAAAGGGCTCGACGCGAAAGATGGGAACACCCAGGGAGAGAACCAAATCCCCTACTACAAGTGTACCCAAGGATGGAGGAGAGCTTAGTAGGATTTTTGGTCAGATGTCACAAAGGCAATACTGAAGTTGCACTATGTCCCAGATGTGGGGCAGTCTATGACGAAATGCTGGAACGATCCTTCGAACGTGTGTACTGCTACATGGGTCGAGAAACTCAGGGGTTGCGTCCTAACCTATACGGTTTCGACATATGGACTCCTACGAAGAGACCTGATAGTCCACACCCCAGGGCTCGAAAGGTAACATTCAAAGTCCCTGCAGATGCACCCATGGATAGATGGGTGCAAGCTGGTGCAAGAGAAAACAAATGGCGGAGTTGGGACCAAGGAGGAAGAACTGCAATGGCATACAGGAAGCAATTTCAAAAACCAAATCGAGAGGTGTATCGATTGGAGAATTACAAAGGAAAAAATCCTATGTCCCGATCCCAGTGGAGAAGGCATCAGAGAATAAAAAAGGCTCAAAAGGAATACAGGCCAAGAGAAGCTGGAGAGTCTAGTAGCAACCAAGTCCCACGCCAGGGGGCAAAGTCAGACAAACCTCCAGTGGAACGCAGGCTATTCGAAGCTGAAAAGATCTTGGATGAAGAAGAAAAGATGCATTCTAGTTCTTGGAAAGAAGAAGATTGAATGACAAATGACTTTGATTCTGATGGAGTGTCATCCATAAACCTCAACTGCAATGTTGTGTCCGTGCTTCCTCATGAGTTCAATCAGGAAACGGCAGTTGAAGACTGCGAGGAGGCTGACATCGAAGAAATGGCAAAACACAGACCTGTGTGTTATTATGTGCTGAATAACGGTGCAGTTGAAGAACAGAACGCTTTCTTCGAAAGGCCTGATGAAGGTATGCGAAATCATTTGAAGCCACTCTATATCAGGGCCAAAATTGAGAACGTTGGCATCAATAAAGTCCTAGTTGATGGGGGAGCAGCAATGAACCTAATGCCTCAATACATGCTAAAAAGAATTGGTATGTTCGATAGTGATATAAGGCCACATAACATGGTTTTATCTAACTACGAAGGCAAGATAGGACAAACACTAGGAGTTGTTCAGGTCAATTTGACAGTAGGCTCAGTCACGAGGCCAACTATGTTTGTGGTTATACCAGCAAAAGCAAACTACAACCTTTTGCTTGGTCGAGAATGGATTCATGGAGTGGCAGCTGTGCCCTCAACAATGCATCAAAGGGTGACAATTTGGAGGGAAGACGGTATAGTAGAGAATATCGAAGGAGATCAGAGCTACTATATGGGTGAGGTTAACCAGGTTAATAAAACTAACTTCGATAGGAATTTGGCAAACATAAGTCCTTGTCATGCGGCAGAAGAGATGTACACCCCAAATAAGAATGCGTTGTACTATTTAACTCTACACCCAAATGGATTCCAGTGGGATAGAGAGATCATGGATGGCCCAGCAGATCCAACACCATTGGAGAATTATCCAACAGAACGGCCGACAGGCTGGGACGATGACATTAATAATGTCTGAGTTTTCTTTCTTTGAAAAGATTTCGGCTTATGTGGCCGAGAATAAAAGAAAGGCGGCTCTCGAGGCCGAACTATCAAATGCGAAGATTGACACAGGTCTAACCAAGAAGGAAGTCACAGATTTAGAGATACATATGAATTCCAAATTTTCTGAAGATTCGTTTCAAGTCGAAAGAACCATAAGAGAAGAATCGAGTCAAAGGTTAGATCCAATTTACGATGAAGAGCCTTTGGGATTCGAAAAAGATCCAATGGCACCAAATATAAAGATGTTAGCTCAAGATCCACTCGAAGAAGTAAATCTTGGAGACAAAGATCAAAAAAGAATAACATATATCAGCGCGAAACTAGAACCAGAATTAAAGGCAACGGTCATCAAACTGTTGAAGGAAAATAAAGATTGTTTTGCTTGGGATTATGACGAGATGCCTGGTCTAGGAAGAGATTTGGTCGAATTAAAACTACCAATAAAGGAAGGAAAGAAGCCTATAAAGCAGACTCCTAGGAGATTCGCGCCAGAGATTCATTCGAAGATTAAAGCAGAGGTCGAAAGGCTTCTACGCTGCAAGTTCATCCAAACTACAAGGTATGTTGAATGGATTGCTAATATAGTGCCTGTAATTAAAAAGAATGGTTCATTAAGAGTATGCATAGACTTTCGTGATCTTAATGCAGCCACCCCTAAAGATGAGTATCCCATGCCTGTGGCAGAAATGCTAGTAGACTCAGCCGCAGGCTTCGAGTATTTGAGCATGTTAGATGGATATTTTGGATACAATCAGATCTTTATTGCAGAAGATGATGTATCCAAAACGGCGTTTCGTTGCCCAGGGGCAATAGGTACTTACGAATGGATTGTAATGCCGTTTGGTTTAAAAAATGCTGGGGCAACCTATCAAAGAGCAATGAATTCTATATTCCATGACTTCATAGAAACATTCATGCAAGTGTATATAGATGACATTATGGTAAAATCCACCTCAGATGTAACTCATCTCAATCATCTGAGCCAATCATTCGAAAGGATGAGGAAACCTGGCTTGAAGATGAACCCCCTCAAATGTTCTTTCTTTGTGCAAGCAGGTGATTTCTTGGGTTTCGTAGTCCACAAAAAGGGAATAGAAATTAACCAGAATAAGACGAAAGCCATAATGGAAACCAAGTCTCCATCAACGAAGAAAGAACTACAATCTTTATTGGGAAAGATAAACTTAAGGAGATTTATCTCTAATTTGAGTGGACGCACACAAGCCTTCTCACCTCTACTGCGGCTTAAGCAAGGAAAATTCGAATGGAATGCTGAACATCAAGAAGCTTTTGATAAAATCAAGCAATACTTGACTTGTCCACCAATTCTATCTCCCCCAAATGGGAAGAAGCACATGCGCCTATATATTTCAGCTTCAGATAAAACAATAGGCAGCATGCTGGCGCAAGAAGATGATAACGGCATCGAAAGAGCCATTTATTACTTAAGTAGAGTACTCAATGATGCAGAGACTAGATATACCGCTATAGAAAAACTCTGTCTTTGCTTGTATTTCTCTTGTATCAAACTTAAGTATTATATAAAGCCAGTTGATGTTTATGTTTCGTCTCATTGTGATGTTATTAAGCATATGTTATCCAAGCCTATACTGCATAGTCGAATCGGTAAATGGGCTTTAGCCCTAACTGAATATTCACTAATATTTCAGCCTCTCAAGGCAATGAAAGGTCAAATTGTGTCAGACTTCATTGTCGACCATGCAGTAGCTGAGAGTCATCAACAATATGTGGGTTTAAAACCTTGGAAGTTATACTTCGACGGTTCAACGCACAGAGAGGGAACCGGAGTTGGTTTGTTGATAATTTCTCCTGATGGAATTCCAACAAAGCTCAAGTATAAAATCGAGGGTCCGCTATGCTCCAACAACGAAGCTGAGTACGAAGCATTAATAGCTGGACTTGAAGCTTTGTTAGAATTGGGGGCAACTAGAGTCGAAATTAAAGGGGACTCTGAATTAGTCATTAAACAACTGACAAAGGAATACAAGTGCATCAAAGAAAATTTGATCATGTACTTTGTCATAGCAAATAGGCTACTCAAGAAATTCGAATATGTGGAATTAAAACACGTATCAAGGATGAATAACCAAGAGGCAAACGACTTGGCGCAGTTAGCTTCAGGATACAAGGTATCAAAAGAAAAGTTAGAAGAATTGATTGAAGTAAGAGGGAGAGCAATGTCTACTAAACTTTTCCCAAGTGATCTGGAGAATTCACAGTTGGGTTACGCCAACAAAGGAGAATTTGAAGTGCTAAACATAGACTCATTAGCAGATACAGATTGGAGGAGTCCAATAATAAACTATCTAAAAAGCCCTTCGACAGATACAGACAGGAAGATAAAATATAGAGCCCTGTCATATTTCCTTATGGGAAACGAATTATTCAAGAAAACTCCTGAAGGGGTATTGTTGAAATGCTTAGGTGAAGCAGAAGCATACTTGGCTCTGTCGAACGTACACAGTGGGGCATGTGGTGCACATCAAGCAGGACACAAAATGAAATGGCTTTTATTTCGTTATGGAATGTATTGGCCTTCCATGTTAAAAGATTGCATAGAGTTTGCAAAAGGGTGTCAAGAATGTCAAGAACATGCAGGTATCCAGCACGCCCCAGCAAACGAATTAAGTACAATAGTGAAACCTTGGCCTTTCAGGGGATGGGCGTTAGATTTGATCGGAGAAATTCACCCTAAGTCGTCTAAAGGCCAAAGATACATATTAGTAGGAATAGACTATTTCACAAAATGGGTCGAAGCAATACCACTAGCAAATGTGGATCAAGAGGCCGTGATTGAGTTTATTCAGAAACATATTATATATAGGTTTGGAATCCCAGAAAGTATAACAACTGATCAAGGTTTGGTCTTTACTGGACGAAAAATGCAAGACTTTGCCAAAGAAATAGGTTTCAAGTTATTTACTTCTACACCTTACTATGCTCAAGCAAATGGACAAGTTGAAGCAACAAACAAAATAATAATTGGCCTTATCAAAAAACATGTGGGAAAGAAACCCAAGAATTGGCATAAAACTTTGGACCAAGCACTTTGGGCTTGTCGAACATCTCCAAAAGAAGCTACAAACACAACTCCTTTCCAGTTGATGTTTGGGCATGATGCAGTACTCCCAATCGAGATATATCTACAGTCAGTAAGGGTACAAAGACAAGCAGATATTCCTCCCAACGTATACTGGGAGTTAATGATGAATGAGTTAGTAGATTTGGATGAAGACAGACTTCGAGCGCTGGAAATGATAAAAAGGCAAAAGGAAAGAGTATCCAGAGCATACAACAAAAAGGTGAAAGGTAAAACGTTTATTAGTAATGACCTAGTTTGGAAAGTTATTTTACCTATAGATCGAAAGAATCAAGCACTTGGTAAATGGTCCCCGCACTGGGAAGGACCCTTTCGAATCTTAAAGGTATTTTCGAATAATGCTTATGAAATTGAAGAGTTAGCAGAAGATCGTAGGATCTTGAGAGTAAACGGAAAATATCTAAAGAGATATAAACCAAGCATGTACGAAGTAAAGATTGCAAAAACGTAGACATTCAGGGGACTACGAAAGCCAAAATGGTCAGACATGTACCAAAGTATATGTGTTGCATTGATCAAAATGGCTTTACGATCAAAATAGATGGTAAATTAAGAAAAAGAGTCAGAGAAGCACCAAAATATTTTGTCATTGAAACATAGAAGTACAAGCATTACAAAAAGAGATCCGGGGACATGACCCAGGAACTCCTGAAAATAAAAAAAAAGGAAAGCATAAAAACCTAGGGCAAATATTGGCTAATTAATCCTCTGATCCAATCCTTCTAAGGACAGCACAGGCAAGCTTTCAGCCTCGAACATGTCCATGGATCCAGAAGTGCACATCCGCCTCACGACACCCTTCTTAAGGAATATATAAGAGAGGAGTCTACCATACGGAAGACAGGTTACGTTTCCCTGGCCGGCAGTAGCCACAGAAACGGCCTCAACAAGCCCTTTGAAAATCATCAAAGGGAAGTTAACCTTCTTCCCTCGAAGACCACAGAGAATAAACTCCAAGTCTTCGACCATGATGTTGTTTTCGTCAAGCCTCCGAGGACGGAAATTACCCACAAGCATTTGATGCCAGATCCTGATAACCTTGGCACTGAAAGGATCGTTGTCCATGAGAGTCCTCAACATAAGATGAGTAGTCATGTTGAAGCTGTTGTCATCAAATGTTTCCCCAGAGTTGTTGCATCTCATCAGGTTAGCAATGGTGGTGGGAGTGATGCTGAGATGAGCGTGTCGAACCTCAGAAACTATGGTGGTCCTCCCTTCAGGATCTATGCGTAGAGACGCAAACATCCAGAAATCTGCAAGCATGTTGGGGTAAACAGGACCTTCCAGGATGTCTCCAAAATAGAAATCCAGTTCTTGGTTAGCAAAGAGATTGCCAAGAGTGATGAAGTTGCTATCAAGTTCATCCTCACAAAGTTTGAACTCCTTCTTGATAACAGCCTTTATGTTGTTGTAAGAGAGAGGCGCAGCCATTTTTTTTGAAAAGAAAGTTTGAAGAAAAGGTTTCTCTCTTCTGTTGTTAGTGTTTGAGGAAATGTAAGAATGGAGAAATTAAAACGATCTTAGGCCTTTATATAGACCTGAGGTAATGAAGGGTGGTTTAAAGTTTTAATGATTGATTGGACTGCGGTTTGGTATTCCAAAAAGGGAGTTAAGGCTTCCGCCGTTTCCCGCCCTTAGAAGTTGAAAAGTAATCATGAAACTGATGCACGCACGTCTCAAATGAGCGTTTTGAAGAAAGTGACGTCACTGTTTAATAATGATTACGGCTAGAGAAGTAGAAACGTCAGGTCTAAGAATAAAGATACTGCGAAGAGTGGTCGGGGTTATGTGTTGCATTGATTAGAATCACTGTGGAAAATCTGAAGATATATATTTTGGCAGAATATGAAAGATTTGCTAAAAATAGTGCTTGCGAATATGGAAAACATAGACGAAAAATAGAGGTCAAGCATACAGATAGATATTTTTATAAAAGGTTCGATTACAAAACAAAAGTGCAACAAAATACAGAGTTCGAAGCAGCTAGTTGAAATCCCCAGGGAGACTATTTTTGATCTTCAAATATTGAGTTTCCCATGAAGACATACAAAGTTCGAGTAACGCCCGGTGTTTCTTCAATCCTTCAATCTCTGGCACTAAATTTTGTGCGGTTTCGAAGTGTTTAATCCCCAATTGCGCCACTGCAAGCAGATCTTGTTGATTGGCCTTTTGTATGGTTGCCTGACAATTCTCAGCTTCCTTTATCTTTTCTTCGAGAGCTTTTATCTCTTGTTTCCAGGAGTTGATATCCTTCTCATAATTATCATATGCCTTCTGATTTTCTGAATGTTTAAGCTTGAGGGCCTCACCTTGTTTCGTTGCATCCACAGCAGAGTTCCATGAAGAGTCATGAAAGGCTATTTTTTCAGATAGTTGCTTTTCGATATTTTGTTTTCGAAGAATATTAGCTTGAAGTTGTTCAACTAGAGAACCTAGCAAAACAATCACCTCTGAAACTTCTTTTGAGACTCGAAACAAATCCACTTTCTTCAAGAGTTGATTCAAGTTATGACTTTTAATAGGATCTTGGCTAAGAACATCCACAAGATTGACCCCAAAGAATCTTTCTTTTATCTGTCGAAGGAGGTCAGGAATGTCTTCCTTGTCACCAGATTCTACAAGGAAAGCTGGAGAGATGTCAAGTTCTGAAGGCGAAGTAGTATTCACATTCATCATAGCTTTGAGAAAGCTGAGAGGATCAATTTGCTTAAGCTGTTCCAGTTCCGAAGGAGTGGGCTTCGCAGGGGCAGGCATCGAAGTTGCCCCAGGAGTAGTTTCTGTGTCAAGAGTTGAAGTTTCTGGAGGATTGTGTTTATCTGGTTTAGAAATTTCCTCCATAGCATCTTGTTCGGATACAGTATCTTCACTACCACGTGGTTGTGGATTCACGTTGTCACTACCTGAGAATGGATGATTTTCTTCCAGGTTTTTATCTTGATGAGTAGCTGGGGATTCGTCAGTGGATTGGCTTTCTTCGACTGGCTCATTAGGTAAGGTGGTGGTAAGAGGCCTGGCATCTTCAAAAACTGGTGAGAGAACATGGGATTTATTTTGGGAAATATCTGCATTAAACAAACCAGACTTGGTCAGAACGATAAGGCCTTGAGAAGTTTATCGATGAAAGTGAAAGAGTTATGATTACCTTGAGGTTTATTGACATTAATGGTGAAATTGTAAGTCTTAAGACCTGAAGTAGCAGTGCCAGTATCATCCTGCAATGACAAGGTAAGATGTTAACTTAATCATGTAGTTAAAATTATGAGATGATTTTGGGTTGAAACCCAAATACCTTGGGTGGAATATTGTCTGGACTTGAGTTATGACTTTCGACAACGAAGGAATTACTGGCAGTTTTTAAAGGTGATTCCTCAGAAGACGCCTTGTCGCTAGGAGAAGCAACTTTGGAGGAACCTAGCCCTTTCTCTTTTCTCGAAGGAGTAATAGCTTTCTGTCTCTTTCTATGGCCTTGCCTGGTACCAGGAGGAGATTTGTCTTCATCATCTGAGACAACTGTTGAAGAGGCTTGTCGTTTCGAACCTACCGGGGGTTTCGAATTCTGGGAAATATAAAATTGAGTAAAATAAGCACTACTCACAGATTATATGAGATTAATGATATAAAATGGGTATGTACCGTGGGTTTCTTGCTAGTGGCAATGGAATCACTCTCACTTGGCTTGTTACTTTTAGATGCCCCAGAGTCCTTCTGTGTAGGAACTTCTTTAATCTTCTTTCTTCGAGCAACGGCTGTAGTTGAGACTGGAATCAGTATATCAACAGAAAAAAAAGAAAAGTCAGTCGAAAGATTGACCTTCAGGTATTGGGGTCAAGACACGAACATGTTCAAGATCTATATGAAGATGCCCTTTGAAAGTATCTAGGGTATGCTTAGTCGGAACCACTCGATCAGTACGTTTTTTAGTACTTTCTTGGAGATCTTTTAAAACGTTGCCACACACAAACCAATTTGGAAAAGGAGGGCTCAGAGCCACACCAAAAATCCGCACTTGGTAGTGGAGGGAATTTTGGAGGATTAAGTTTGAAAGCCACTTCATAGCGTAGTTCTGGTCGAACATGCGAGGGCAATTTTAACTTATCCAGTTTGGCGGAAAACTTTTCGCATAAAATAACTGCAGCTTCACGAACGGTCCGACTAAGATCATCAGGCCGATAGATAGTTTCAAAGAATTTTTGAAAAGCTTGGATTTCTTTAATATGAGTCGAGGTACCTTTGTGGAAATTCTCCTGCACATCATCAAAAGCTGTAGTTAGTTCTTGAGTGAGACTATCGGCGTCAAAGATTTGTGAAGTATAGTAATCCGTCCACCATTGGTGAAAGTCTGGTGTGGAGTAAAAGGCAGGTTCGAAGGAAATAGGAGAAAGATTGGTGACGCCAACATATTTGTTGATCTTTGATTCACACTCCTTTTCAGTCAGGTGCAAGGTATGGAAGCACAGATGGTTCCTTTTATCATATAAACACTTGGGTTTTACCTGCACCAGCCCAAACTGTCTCGAGACCAGATTTGGTTGGTAGCATACGAGAACGCATTGACTTTTTGATGGTCGAAGACGATGATAAAACAACCTTGGGGTCAGAAAGGCTTCCCAAATTTCCATAGACTCAGTTTGTTGATCCTGAGATGTTGATGGGAACCTTCGGGTGAACCATTCAGGACCGATTGTTCTGTGTACAAACGGGGCCATGGAAGGATCGAACTGATTACGCTGGGCGAACATCATTGTATATGCTAGAAAATGTTCACGAAGTTTCCCAGTTTCTTCTTTTGGCGTTAGGTAAGCCAACCTAGTTCCTTCTATAGTTCGATTCTTAATTTTATTATCTTCTTCATTGACGTTGCTTCGAAAGGGAAGGTGAGTTTCAAATGTAGCGTTAAGCCACAGTTGCAGTAGCCAAAAAGGACCAGCAAAAAGTAGAGTGCCAGTTTGGTAGTTTTTGGTAAGATTCGCGGCTTCGCTGAGGTTTTCATAAAGAAATCCTAAGAGTAATTGGCTTAGGTTGAGCTTTTTTCCAGCATGTAGCTGATTAGCCATGCAAAGATACCTCTTTGCAACCTGTATGGATCTTGAGCAGAAAGCGCATCGCGAGAGCCATAGTGCTAAAAAAGCAATATGTTCTTCATCAGAAACTTCTGCTTGTGTTGTGTTGTGGTACTTCTGGATGAATGCAGTATAAGTAACTGTTGATTCATTAAAGCTAATAGTATCAATATCCATATCATTGGGGTCGAAGGCCTCCCCAGTTGGTCGAAGTCCTGTAATAGCAGCTATATCGAAGAGAGTGGGGGTAACCATCCCACATGGAAGATGGAAGGTGTTGTGGGAAGCATCCCAGAAATGAACGGCTGCTACTAACATGGGTTGGTTATATTCTAAGCCTGTTTTTGATAATTGAATCAAATCATATATTCCTAATGATTTCCAGAAAGATTCTTTCTTTTTCTCTACTTTTTCTAACCAGGCATAGTATAGATCAGGATCTTTGGCTAAAGGGATTGACCTAAATACTTTTACAAAGTTGGTCATATAGTTTAACCTAATTTGTGCCAGAGCTAAAGGGGGTGCAGTTGAAGTTTCTTCAGCATTATCAGGTTCTCCTAAAGAGGAATGACCATCTTCATCTATCTTAATCTTACTAACCAAGGGTCTAGTTTTGTAATAAGAAGGGAAGAATTTGTTTATAGATGGATTACTTTCACCTGGCAATGGACCCATAAAAGCAAGAGGTTTTCCAGAAAGTTCAAAGGGGATGATTACCTGAGAAGCATAAATTGCGCGCACCTCTGCGGTGTTAGGGTTTGGAATGTGTTCTCGTTCCCCATACCGCGTTGTTGTTTGGAGCTTTAGAACAGGTTGAAGAACATTTGAAGATGAAGCCATAGAGAAGTTTGATTGAGAAAGTATTCTGTTGAAGAAGATGAAGAAATAGGAATGAAAAGTTGTATAAAAGTGAAGACCAGGTATTTAAAGGTTTAACGGGAACCTTTTTAAATCTTTTGGGTAAAACAAAAGGACACGCGGCGGGTTTTGATTTAATCCAACGGCGGTCAAATAAATTAGCTTTACTCCTAGTATGTAGGAATAATGATCAAGAAGTAAGGTCAAAAATGTGGGAATGTAAGTTATGAGAAGACATCTTTGAAAATGACAAGACGTTTTGAAAACAGGGTCATCAATGATTATGACGTTAGTCAGCAATCTTGGAACTTTCAAAGAGTAGCAAGGAACGAAATCATACAATGACAAGAAACGCCTATTTCTCTTGTTTTTTCGAAACAGGCATTTATTGGGGGCAATTTGTTAGCTGAAGATTTCGTTTTGCAAATATATGGTTCTTCGAAGAATAAAAATTCGAAGAAGAGATGGTTACTGATGACCATCGTTTGAAGATAAGAAAATGGCTCCTGATGGCCATGCTTCGAGAGTGAAGATTTCTAAGTCACAGCGGAGATGATGAACACTGAAGCTCATAGGAGTGCATGTCTTCGAAGACTTAGGCAAATTTCATGAAATATGTTAAAGTATTACTAATTAGCGTGTTTTTGTAGTGTTTTAATGTTAAATACACTGCCACGCGTCGAAGAAGGACTTAGGCGGGAAGATTTGAAATTCGAAGACGGTTTCGTAACTGTCTAACAACAGATGGCATCCCTGGAGTTCTTATGAGAAACGTGGCATTAGATTAGCGTAGGGCCGTTAAGGTCGAAATTAGTATAAATAGGAGTCTTAATGTTAGGATTCTGTGTGTTCATTTTGTACAAATCACTCACATATTACTCAAGTATCAAGTGTTAAAGAGAAAGAGTTCGCTGAGAAATGTACGTATGACACCACCATTTTAATACATGTGTATTCCCTTTTCGTTTTCAGATATCTTTTCAGTATTATTGCATTTCATTTACTTCTTGCCATTTACATTCTTGTACTGTTATTTTCATGTCATTTACTTTTGAAGTATTTAATATTTCTGCAATTTTAGATTCTTTGCACTTTAAACAATTTTCGTTTCATGTCTTATTTTTACTTACCCTTTTGTTGAAGTTATACTTGCATATAACAAAGTCACTATCAAGTTTACTTGTTTTATTCGAAGAAACTCTTATTGACAAAGATAAATCATAAATATGGTTCGAACGACCATTAATAACAATCTTTTTGACTATGTGTCCTAGGATCAATCTAGTCGATCCTGCGAGTAACCAAATCATATTTACTTATAGTTTGAAAGACTAGCGGCTGTTTACCGGAAATCACCGTAAACAACAGGTCAATGGAGTTAGGTCAAGAATGGTTTCCATACTTTCTAGAGAGCATTTCTTTCTTTCAATTTTTCAACTACCACTCCCTCTGTTTTAAAATGACTGCGTTTTGTCAAATAAAATTTATTTTAAATTGAATGTTATTCTCACTTTTTAATATATAAATAATAATTATTTTTCCAATGATATTATTTAAATATTATTATATACACTACTTTTAACATAATTATAAAAATAATTTAATAAAAATATAATATCTTATAACAATATTATTACATTCATCGATCTTTATGTAAAAATCTTAAAATTTTAAAACAAATGCACTATTAGATTAGCTAGCGAAGGGTGAATTGATGCCTTCTGCAAATGGATAGTTAAAAAAAAAAACGATTTATTAAGAGGAAAATAAACTCAATGATTCTATCAAATGAAGAGAAAATACCAACAACAAAATGGTATAAAATAAAATCAGCCGGTTGTGTTTCCTTAAAAAAAAAATTAAATAAGCAAAATGAAAGATCTCGTGAAAAGGAGAAATCGAGAACTAAAATTTCAACATTTTTAAAAATAAAATTCAACATGTAAAATTAAATAACGCGAGACGCTCCGTGAAAAAAAAAAACGAATTAACATTACATGTCACGCACGTAATCGTTATCACCGGTGGCACAGCACTTTAGAAAAGAGAACCAACTCAGTCATAACCCACAAACCACCACAAAGAATATTCTTTTCAATTTCAATTCCAGGTAATATACTCTTTCTCTTCGTTTCAAACCAGCAAAGCAAAGGAATCAATCAAACACCACCACAAGATTAAACCTAGCTAGGGTAAATAAAGCTTCTCCATGATTTCTAACGCTGTTCTTTGATTTCGGCGGTTAAAGTTCAATGAAGAAACCCATGGAGAGTGTCAATGATCTGATCCAGGAGTTCAAGCTCCGTACTCTCTGGTGGTTCATCTCTATTTTCGCCGTTTCTTATTTTCTGACAAGTAAGTTTGATTTAATTGTAATTCTGATTCATTTTCTCAGTTTTTTGTTGTTGGAATTCTTAGCTCAACTTTGATCTATTTTGCTTGCTTAGTCTTGTTGATGAAAGATGCTACTAAGTATTAAGTTCATTGGCAATAGTCATTAAAATGAAATTCCATACATGCATCACGTTTTTGTAATAGTCATTGTTCTTTGTGGTTTTGGACTTTAGTTGACTGCAAATGTAGTGTTTTGTAGCGTTTTTGTTTGTTTTAAGCAAATGTTAATGGTTAGTTTCTTAAGGGGAGGGTCATTTTATTAGTAGTGTAGCGGAGATTATGCTCTGGACCTTTTTTAATACTTCATCAGCGTCCCAACCCTATACCACTAGGCTATACACCTTTCTAGGACAAAGTGTCTTTGTCAAGGTTGTCAAGATCTCAATCTAGATTTTAAAATCTTACGATATTGCGATTTCACTCACCCCCAATGATCCTAATCTTGAGTAAAATCGTGTGTTGTAGTCAAATTGTGAAACTAATCGTAAAACCATTGATTATGTACGATCTTGGCCAGTCTCGGCCATGATTAGCCGTTTTCTGGCCACCATTATTATAAGCCCAAAAGGATGACAAGATGCCCAGGCGCAACAATTATGGTTCTGTGGAGGCCATTTTCCCTTTAATACACTTGCCTACCAAAATATCAAGTAAAAAATCCAAATATATAACTATGTAGTATTATTTTTTGTGTTAGTATTAGTAATAATATCTTACAATTTTTGTTACGATCTTGCTACCCCCTCTCGATCTTACAAAAATACTTAGGTAGGATCTTCCGATCTTAGTAACGATCTATGAAGCACGGACACCTCTAAGAGTAGGCGTGTTGCGGTGTCCGACACTTGTATGACACTCGTATGACATGTGTCAGAAAGGTCAAACAATTGTCGGAAAGGTCAAACAACTGTTGGAAAGATCAAACAACTGTCGGAAAAGTCAGACTAGTATCCCCAAATAAATTTATTTTCTTTGCTTTGACACTCCTAAAATCAGTGTCCGACACCCGTTTAACATTCATACAACACGTGTCGAACAATTATTTTAGACAAGTGTTTAAAAAAGAATTTGTTTTTTTCTTTGCTTCCACACACCTTATACATTTTTAAGACAAATCTCACACACATCTAAAAGGGTTAAACGTGGAGTGTCCGTGTCGTATCGTGCTTCATATGTAACGATCTTTTGTTTACCGATTTTATTATCCTCCCAATCTTGACAACCTCAGTCTCTATCTATGTTAGAAGGAAACAAGAAAGACAATTGTGTTTGTAATGTGGTTCAGTTGGTGTTTTTTCTTTCGTTGTACTCACATTATGCATGTTGATTATCTGTCACAGATACGAGTAAATCGATGTGGATGAATGTACCAATGTCAATTCTATTTGTTTGTGGTCTGCGCATTATTGTAAATAATGTGGAATTTCGTTGGAAGGTTCGACAACCTAGATCACATACATATCTAGCTCATTTAGAAAAAAAACAGCTGTCTTTGAATGATCCACGCCTCTCTAGTGCACCTTCCCCGGTTAAGTGGAAGAGGAAAATTGATTCTCCTGTTGTTGAAGAAGCAATGGGTGATTTTATTGATAAGATTTTGAAGGATTTCGTAGTTGATTTGTGGTACTCGGAAATTACTCCGGATAGGGAGTTTCCTGACCAGATACATGCTATAATCATGGATGTTCTTGCCGAAATATCAGCAAGAGTTAAAGAGATAAACCTTGTTGACTTGTTGACTAGGTATGTTATTTTTCATCTCCCATATCTGCCGGCAAATAGAGTATTACAGAAACTACTAACCGCCTTGTATTCCAGGGATTTAGTTGATTTAGTAGGTGAGCACTTGGAACTTTTCAGAAGAAATCAAGCTGCTATAGGTGTGGATGTTATGAAAACATTATCTTCAGAGGAGAGGGATGACAGATTGAAATTTCATTTGTTGAGCTCTAAGGAGCTTCATCCAGCACTAATATCTCCTGAGAGTGAGTACAAGGTGTGAGTGGATCAGTGGAGTGTTCCGATGTTACATATGTTTCATTTGAGAGCTATTTATTTTATCTTATCTGACGAATGTTCTTTTTGTAGGTTCTTCAGCGGCTAATGAGTGCACTTTTAGCCACAGTACTAAGACAACGGGAAGCTCACTGTCCTGTGATTCGTTCAATAGCTCGGGAACTTATGACTTGCTTGGTGATGCAGCCTGTTATGAATTTGGCAAGCCCTGTGTACGTTGTTGAATATTTTGTCTTACATTTATTTTTGCAATTATTCATTTTCGGGGTGGTGGATCTTAACAATGTGGGCTCTATGGAAGGTTGTTGCTGCATCATATTCAAGATTTTGATTACAGTCTTTTAAGTAATGCATGTTTAATAGGGAGTCAAGTTTTTTTCCTTGGTTAAAAACATATTCATGGCTCACTTGGTTAAGTAGGCAGAAAGCAGGAAGATAAAGAAGAGAGTAGTGACAATAATTGTCAAACATTGTTATAGTGCAGAGTAGGCTCTGCTTAATTGTCCCCCTTCTCCAATTTATGTTATGTCAAAACTGTCTAACAAGTCCAAAGTGATTGTATTCTGTTTTGACTTTTTTTTTTGGTTAAAGTTGTGGATTTAAAACTACGAAGCTAGAAAAAGTAAGGCCATTGATGATATAAACTTGAATGATGTGTGCATAAAAATGGAAAAGAATACAAGAAGCTGTGAATTATAATGAGATTTTGTGGCATAACTCTAAGATGTGCTAATCATAATCATTTTATTTCTTTTTAAACCAATGGTTTTAGGTTCTTTCCATCTATCATATCCCTGTGTTTCATGAAAACCTAATTCCTAAACTATAAGATAGGTTTAAAATAGTAAATATCGTATTGTTTAATCAAGAACATGTTATTTAACTATATCATAAAAATTTAAGCTGTTAGGTGAGGACACGTGAATGATTTTATACTATATATGTCTAGCTCACTCCTTAGAAACTAAGAGAGATATTCAATTGATCTCTGAATTCTATTTCCGTTGCGCTCATTTCTAGTACAATTCAATTACAACACTTGCTTTAAAAGAAGCTAAGTGATCGCCTATAATAGCAGGTTACCTATGGGTATCTGACAGCTGTCAGTGAACTGTACAACTATCATAACTAACTTTCTGAGTTAGCTATTTCAGTGCTAACTGCTAAGGTAGTGAATTATCTTTAGTCTTATATATCCAATAGTTCTCTGAGTTAGTTATATCAGTGCTAAGGTAGTGCTAGTGTATGAATTATCTATAGACTCATATATGCAATAGCTCTTTGAGCTTGCAGAGTTGATAATGCATAGGTGTACCCACCTTGCTCTGAAATTCAACTTTTTTATTGAATGAATGTGTTAGATAGGAGCCCTTAATTTGGATAGTAAGGGTCTTGTTAATAGGAGGCAATTTTATTATTAGCAGACAGTTTGTATTAAAGATAATGGCCATATGTAACTGCAGTAACTGTCATTTTTAACTGCAGTAACTGTCATTTTTAACTGCAGTAACTGTCATATGTAACTGCAGTTTTAGAATTGGAATTAATTAATTAGGAGAATAAAGGTGTTTCCTGTAAATAGAGGGAGTGATTGAGAAAGAGGATATCTTGGAATTTGGTTGGCAAGGGGTCATTTTGGCATTAGGGGAGGAGGTGCATACCATTGAAGTTCTACGGTATTATTTTGTAATTCTAAGGGATAGGAAAAAAACGAGAAAATAAAAATGGAGTTGGCATCAAGAATGGAAGGAATGTTTTGGTATTTTTCATGAAGTGTTGAAAGAGCTTAGAGATTGGAGAAGAGAACTTACAATTACGACTAGCAATACCAATCTTTGAAGGAAGAGATTCTGTTGGGTGGCTGATCAAGGTTGAGAAATATTTTGATGCAGGAGGTGGATGTAAAGAAGATCAAATACCAAAAGTTGTGCAGTGGATGGGTGGTAGAGTCGTCCATGGTACCAATATGGGTTTCAACAAATCAATCGCTACTTGGGGAAATTTTACATAGGCAATTATCAAACAATTTGGGCCAGAAACTGATTCAATAGAGAACGAAGATTTGGAATCAAGGAACTTATCAAGAAAACATAATATCTATGGTCAAATAAGAAGGAGGTTGTGAGTTTGTTGTTTTGGATCGCTCAAAGATAAAAGCAAAAGTGAAAAAAGGTGAGCGAAAAGAGAAAATTGGAGGCGTGCAACAGAATACAGTCAATAAAAAAAGAAAAAGAAAAAATTTCTGTGAAAGAAGAACCACCAAATGTAAATCTAATCAGTGGAGAGGAAGGGTTTATAGCCAAGAAGAGTAAAGGGAATTTCTTGCATGTTGGTTGTATTTCCACCGATGTAACCATCAAACGAGGGCGTTGTTGTGTGTCGCACAATGAGAACGAAGAGTTTCACCAAGACCAACAAATGCCGCTGCAATAATTCCAAAATGTTTGGTGATCTGTCCTCCAACTATGGGACCGCAGAGGTTAAATTGGGCTGCAATATTGTGCAAACACTTTAGTTTTAATGTCAATGCCGATAGAGTAGCTATGTTATTGCTTTGATTTTATTCTCTTGTAAATCACCTTGAGGACAAGGTGATAAGTTTAGGAGTGGAGTATTTTTATACATGAGCGCTTAATTAGGATAGTAAGGGTCTTGTTAGTGAAGGAGACTGTTTTTATTAAAGATAACTATCATATGTAACTGCAGTGACTGTCATTTGTAATTGCAGTATCTGTCATATGTCTCTGTAGTTTTAGAATAGGAGTTAATTAATTAGGAGAGTTCTCTTTAGGGGGTGACTGAGAGAGAGGAGGTGCAAATCCTCGAAGTTTTGCGGTATTATTTTGTAACTCAAAGGGATTTCCCTATTTACTTTTGTGTATCAGTTGGTTTTTATCAGAATGGTAATGGCAAGCAGTATAGTCAAGATCGAGTGCTGGGTCTTAAGATCTTACGATCTTACGTGCTGAAGTTGCCTTTTAGTACTACGATCTAAGAAAAAACTTTTTTCGTGCCCTTTGTGGTCAAGATCGAGTTTTGGGTCTTAAGATCTTACGTGTTGAAGTTGCCTTTTATATGACTATCATGATATGGGAATACATAATATCTTAGATGATCAGACTTGTTGGTTAGATTTATGTTTTTTGAGCCCCATGGCGGATTGCATAGTCCCATGGAAAAGCCGTGGCATTGTGGGTTTTAAATTGCGGCACCATGGCGGCTTCCTCAAGCTTAATGGTCATTGCGGTGTGGTATTTTTTACCCCAACCGAAAACAGGCCCAAAAGGGTTAATATCCTAATTAAACACTACTATTTACGTTTAACCTTTTGATTCTCCACCGTTTATTTTCTTCTTCTCCGTGTTCTCTTCCTCTTGCAACCTTCTTGCATCCTCTACAAGAAATACTAGGCGACAAAGTAGGAAAAGAAAGGTTACAATTGCTCGAATCACAAAGGAGAGACTTCTATCACAAACATCAACCTCTAAATGAAAACGAAAGGAGGTTGTTAGCTTGGTTGATGAAGAAGAATTAGAATATATATAGACAATGGTGATGTATCAAGTGGCAGAACAGGAGGAGGAGGGGTTTGCTAAAATGATGGAATTTGGAGATTCAGGAGAAGAAGTTTAGATATATTACCTTATAATGTCTATTTTGAAGAATTGGATGAGAAGTGTTTTGTTTTTTCAAGTCTTTATAATTCTGTTTTATTTTGATGTTTGGAACTTGAATAGAAGTTCTTTTATTTTGAAAGTTTTAAGAAGTTCTTATATTTTGAAGTCTGGAACCAATGAAGAGCACTTGAATTCTGTTTTATTTTGAAGTCTGGAACTTGAAGAGAAGTTCTGTTTTTCTATTTTTCAATATATTATTTTGTTTTTCTGTGATTGAGACCTCAATTCTACTTTTTTTATTTTCAATTCTATTTTTCTAAGTCTTATGAATTCTGTTTTTTTGGTTTTCTTGGTGTTGTTTCTGCTTTTTGTGAGTATATGTTATTTGGATTTTGGTGAAGACATGTGAATGATTTTATGCTACATGTTTAACTGCAATAGTTGAAAACATTTTAATACAGAATTTGTAGAGCATTTGCTTCCTGATTTAATAAAGAAAAATATCATATTGGTTTAGCATTTTCATCTTTGTGTTTCTTTAAGTTTTTACAACATACTTGTAATAAAATATGTATATATTTTTATCAGGTTTATAAATGAGCTCATTGAAACCCTTCTACTCCTCCTTAATGATGATGGTAAAAAGTGGACAGGCGGTGATCAGTCGACTAATATAGCAAGTCATGGCCCCGGCCGTTCTGTTGCTACTGGGGGCGGGCTCGACAATCTTACAGCCTCTAGTAAGCATCCATCTTTAAATCAAGAAACTGGTATGACATTAGCTAAAACGAGTGACCGGGGAGAGACATCATTACAATATAATCCACTCCATCAAGAATCTTCACAGGCCAAACCTGCTGATTGGGCACGAATGTTGGAGGTTGCAACTCAGAGGAGAACTGAAATTCTCATGCCTGAGAATCTTGAGAACATGTGGGCGAAAGGAAGGAATTACAAAAGAAAAGAGAACAAAATTGTCAAACCTAGATCTAAGGATCTTCCCACTAAGAGTCCTGCTACTGACAGCTCATTGCCAAATATAAAAATGGCCCAGGAAACATTAGTGGGTAAACGTGGAAAGTATGAAGTTGCAGAAGTGAAGTCTTCTCTACCTTCAACGCATGACTTGGCTTCGGATACCCTACAAAATGTTGCAAGAACAAATAGGTCAGAAACTTCTCCAAACCCTGACAAGAAACTACCTTTTGATGGGCAGCTTAGTGTTGATAAAGTGAAGGGTACAAAGGATGTTGCTTCAGATGGGTATAAAAGTTCACTGAAGAGGTCTAGCAGTGCTTCTGCCTTGGGAATTCAACCTAATCAAGAAAGCAGCTCCCTTATTTCAGAGTTTTACAACCCGGAATTTGAGAGGCATAGTGAAAGATTTCGGGGAAAGAGTTCTTCTGACATGATAGTTCGGAAAGAAGGGCAATTAGCTCCAAAGCTCAGGTGCCGGGTATGCATTTTGGCTTTAATAGCTTTGAAATATACTAGTATTCTAAAAAGCACATTGATCTAGAATATGCTTTCTTTACTCGTGTGCTCTTCTATAAATCAGAGTTGAACTGATAGTATTTCTGATATTTCACTGTGGGTACTTGTGGATTATTGCTTTTGTCTACTTAAACATTGCAGGTTATGGGAGCATATTTTGAGAAAATTGGGGCCACATCTTTTGCTGTCTACTCAATTGCAGTTACTGATGCACAAGATAGAACTTGGTTTGTAAAAAGAAGGTTTGCTTTCTTGTCTAATCTTTCTCTTTTCCCTATCTTTCTTGTCCTCACCTTACAAGCCGATTTACAAGAATCTTCAAATCTCAAAATTGCTTGTTCCGTCTTTATCTTTGTACTTTGACTTTATCGTAGATGACGACCATAATTTCTTTTGGTTCTTTAATGACTAAATAAAATGCTAGGATCATCGAATAATATTTTCTTGTCTAATATTTCTCTCCTTTTTTGAGTTTAAACTGCTCCACAATATAGAATAAATATGATAAAGTTTCTCCATCTTTAAATCTCAAAATTGCTTGTTCTGTCTTTATCTCTGTGCTTTGACTTTACAATAATATCTTTTGGTGGCATACAGATATAGAAATTTTGAGAGATTGCATCGACATCTTAAAGATATTCCAAATTACACATTACATTTGCCTCCTAAAAGGATATTTTCCTCAAGCACTGATGATGCCTTTGTACATCAGCGTTGCATTCAGCTTGATAAATATCTCCAGGTATTTTATTCCTTGTTCAAAAAAAGTAATAATCTTTAAATAGACGGATTCCCTTTCTTTTTTTTACTGTTTAATTCTGTCTTTCGTTAAAATTATGATGTCTTACATCAGGATCTTCTATCAATAGCTAATGTTGCTGAACAACATGAAGTATGGGATTTTTTTAGTGTTTCTTCAAAGGTGTGTATCTGCTTCATGTTCCTTATCATTGTTTTTGATGAGTTACCTTTTTAAAATCCCTCTTGGTAATTTTTGGGTTTAAAAAATGAGAATCTAACAAACTATTGTTTCTTTTATTCCTGAAGAACTACTCTTTTGGGAAATCTTCTTCTGTGATAAAGACCTTGGCAGGTATATAATTTTTAGCTGTAACATTTTGGTTTTATGTCATAAGGAAGTTTAAGAACTCAGGCTGTAGCTATTCTATGTATGGTGGTTTCTCTTGTCAATCTTCTCTGAATTAATAGCATGTTTGATTGGTAATTCTAATATAAAACATGTGAAATCGTTAAAAGCCCAGTTACCATTATAATACATTAAGAAGAAAGATTGAATAGAAGTGGAAAAAAAGAGCATCATGCTCTGTCATTCTTCTCCTTGATTTGGGATTCAAGCCTTTAGACATAAACTTCTCCGTCATTGTTGTGGTGGGTATGAGCAGGATATAATAGTAGGCCATGCAGCTACTATGATGTATTTTATGATATGACTTTTCTGTTGATAGAAACTGTTTTGTGCTAGAGCTTTTTCTTTCATTTTCTTTGTAAAATGAACTGGATTGTTCTTTAGCTATTTATAAGAGGAATAGTTCTATCTTCTTTAATTTATATACCTTTTTATTTTATTTTTTGGGTTTTTCTGTGTACTGATTCCAAACACAATGTTTGAATGTTTTATATCAATAGTCAATGTAGATGATGCTGTGGATGATATTGTACGCCAATTCAAGGGGGTTTCAGATGGTTTAAGGCGAAAGGTTAGTGGATCACCAACCCTCTTCAATGAAGGACCTACTACATCTACCACATTGTACTTGTCCTGGAATGCAGATGAATTGGATAAAAGTACCCCACAGCGAAGTGCCGCAGAAAGCGTGCTAAGCTCTGATACCGAGGAAGGTGATGGGAACAGTAATTTAGACCATGATAATATTGACAGAGAAGAAGTACAAGATAATGGATGGCAATCTGACAATGCATTGATCTCGAAGGGTCACCCACCACTTTCAACAGACCATACTGACGAGTCCAGCAACTTGGATTTTGATAGAAAGCGTGATCTGTCGGTGGAAGCTAGGGTTAGCAATGATGTTCCAGCTGCAAATTTAGTTCTTACTCGCAATAATTTGGAGGATCCTGTTAGAGTGCCACCTGAGGTCTGTGTAGTTTGCTGAGTTTGCTTTTCTAAGTTACTCTTTACATTTAAGTATTTAACCGATGGTTGAGAAACTTGACTTTCTGCTCTAGTAATTATTGGTGTGTGCTTAAGATTATTTACTAGCTGGTTATTGTTTCTGGAATATATTGCAGTCTAGAATGTGACATGCTTTGTCAAGGAATATCGTTTATAACCGAGCCGTGATGAAAACCATACAACATTAATACTTCTGTTGCTTTGTTTTCTCCCTTTCTGACAAAAAAACTTCAAATGAAAAGAAAAAAGAATCTGTATTTTACTAAGTTCATTCATTAGCACTCTAAAAGCTTGATTCATTTTCTTGTGTTTGCTATTGCGTTGCCCATCAGGTTAATCCACCAAATATTTGAAGAAGCTGAACTATTATTGGGCATCCTAACTTTCACATACTTGTTCTGGTCTTTAAATCTCTTTTACCCCCATATTTGTCAAATGCTTTGGCAGGAAGCTGTTTTCAATAACTTTTTTTTTTCATAAATCAAAAAACGAGAAGCATTAGGCAAACATACTGGTGTTCAGGAAAGTATTCTGGAAACATGCTTGGCGTAGCCCCTCGTTTTACTCTTCTTTAAATAATAGTGATTTGAGAACTTGGAGAGAGAGCAGGGAGGGAGTTTCACTCGGGATTACACGGGACATTTTTGGATTTTTGCATTCATTTTTTATGCAAACACTTCTGTTTTTGGTTTAAAACACATTTTATAAACATTAATAAGTTTGATTTTTTTGCAGTGGTCCCCATCTAATGTCAGTGTCCCTCTTTTGAATTTGGTTGACACGATATTTAAACTTAAGAAGAGAGGTTGGATAAGGTATATTACTATCTGGTCTTTCTGTTTATTCAAGTCAGTAATTGCTAGAAACAATGCCTAGCACTGTTTTGTCTAAATTTTTTTATTCTTATACCAATTTGCAGAGCCTTCCTTTGGTGTTGCCTTTTTTAAATATATTTTTAGTTTGCAAGTGATCTTATTGTATCATGTAACGGTGTAGAGACCCGACTCATTCCTAAACTTGCATTGCACCTCATAACTCATGATTTTAAAATGATAGGCCCTTTTGAATTTTGATATGGTTTGGAACCACCCGGTGAAGTGAGTTAGAGTTTCATGCTTGCACCTCTCATTGTTGTATTTAAATTAAGTTTTAGCTCAGCATATCAAGCCTCATTTTGAATTCTTTTTTCAATTTGATATCAGCAGGTTTCGACACTCTTAAACTATTTTAAATTTTGTTTCTTCTAATCTGAGTGGATTTGACTACACAAAATAAGTATCATGAATTATGATGCTATTAATTTGTTTAATTTCACAGCCTTGGAAGTAGCTAATATCGCCATTTCTGTTAATACAGAAAATAGGTCATGACACTGTTGATCTGTTTAATTTCCTGGGCTTAGAAGTAGCTAATATCACTGTTTCTGTTAATGCAGAAGACAAGTCTTTTGGATGTCAAAACAGATATTACAGTTGGTGATGGAAGATGCTATTGATGATTGGCTCCTGAGGCAGATTCATTTGCTTCGGAAAGAGGATACTGTTGCACAAGGGATTCGGTGGCTCCAAGATGTAAGGATTTTCAAACGTCTTTTACTAGGACATTAAATGCCGACTGGGACATTATATGCCAACTCGGAGTAATGAAGCTTTTTATACAAATTAATAGTGTAAACTAGGTTACTTGGTTATCAATAGCCCGGTTAATTGCCATATATCTATTGGATGGAATTTTTTTTTGATTTTATAATAAAATAAAATGAATCTAGAACCTTTTAAGTTTTAACCAGATATCATTGACTCGTTATTTTTCTCTTGTTTGCCCAAAAAGGTTTGAACTAGCGCATCTTTTCATACAAGAGCCAAAGATTACTGGTCAAGGGATATGCCTTAAATTTACAATTGCCTTTTCTTGAATTTGGGTGGAATCATCACGCGAAAAAAATGAAAGAATTATGTTAGGGACATTGGCTTGTGTATATGTTTCATGTTGTGTGGCTGTATTTTTCAGTTCCTCTGGCCTGGTGGTACATTTTTTTTAAGAATTGGGACACATCAGATGACAAATGGTGACAGTGATCAAAAGTCTCGAACAGCAAGTGGATCCGAGGGGCGCAACATCACGAAACATGAATCAGGGTCTTTCGAGCAACAACTTGAGGCTGCACGTAGAGAAAGTGACATTAAGAAATTGCTGTTTGGTAAGTTTTATTTTAAGTAGAAATCTATGTTGATTAATTTTAGATTGGTTGTTAATGGATATATTCTTCCACTTTTGAGGCTTTGTTTATTCTTCTTACCTGTATATTTTGTTATTTTCTTCGAAGTAGAGTCTGAGTAATAAACACCCTGTTAAGTCTGACTCATTTGCACCGACAGCTCATGGTTTATTTGCACTCATTTCTTGTCAACGTATTTTTTACACAAAATTGATGGTAAAAAAGTAATATTATAATGATATGACCCGGGATGAGAAGATTGATGCAAAGAGACTAATAGTGATTAAATTTATTATTTAGGTGTTTTAGTAATTAGTTGGATATCTAAGTAATATGAATATTTTATTGTTATTCTAGACCTCAGAGAGCGTGTTAGTGTAATTGCAAGCTTGCTATAATCAGAACTAGATGGGATAGTTGAACAAGGTCACAGTTCAGTCAAAGCATTTATCGAGTACTATTTTGGCAACCATAAAGATATGATCACTGATTTGTTCAAATTTATGATTTGTCTACATTTTAGACTCTGTTGAAGAGATTTTATAGTGAACTTAGTGCCATAGTTGCGGAAGAAGGCCTTTAAATGTTATGGTATTTTGAAGTTTCTTTGTATGTCAATAGAATCTTGTGAAGGTTGAAATATAGCAGTTCCATTCTCATAATTTTCACCTCAAACTTTTACATATGAAGTTATCTTATCTCCATTTTCATCAGATGGAGCTCCAACAACTTTAGTCAGCTTGATCGGACATAAGCAGTACAGACGTTGTGCGAGGGATATGTATTACTTCAGTCAGGTTACATTCCTACTCCATTGCTGTATTCACTTGTTGCAAACTTCCTTCTCCTGTTTGCATTTACTATTGGTGTCTGCTTGAAAAAAGTTCTGCTAGACTAACAGTTCTATGTTTTGTTTGCTTTTTAGTCTACTGTATGTGTGAAACAACTTGCGTATGCAATTTTGGAACTTCTACTTGTCTCCGTCTTTCCTGAGATGAGGGATGTTGTGTTGAGTGTTCATGAGAATGTGAATGTTCACAGAGCCTCATGAGTGCTTATGTTGTACATGAAATTTGGAAGGCCAGGTTTTGGTTGTAGATTGTAGATGCAAGAACAGGAGCAATGACCGATGATTCTGGAAATCTGCTATTGGTTTTGAATCTTTTACCAATTGTATAAAACTTTTAGATTAGATATAGGTTTTGTATAGAGACAATGGTGCTGTATCACTGTCTTTTGTTAATGCGTATACCTCATTTTCACGGGGATTTTGTATTGTTACAGATAGACTTAAGAGATGCATCTAGTTAATATTCTTTATTTTTTAGTCATTGGGATTTGAGACTCTTTTGCTCAACTTTGTGTTTTCTATCGTTACAATACAAAACAATCAATAAGTTCAAATTCGAGTTATGACACATAAAGATAGATAAATAGAATTCACATCCAACTACTTCCTAATAACTATCTTCTATTTCTTTATCAAAGTTTCAAGTTAAGCAAGCAAAACTCCATTATGCCCATGTGATCTAATCATTTATCAAAATTACTAAAATTCCAAGACATGTTGAATGTCGTGTCTGATAGTTGCTGCGTGATATCAGCTTGAAATGAATCAAGAAAAGAAGCATGAATACTTGAGCGACAGGAGTTTAATTGTTGTGAAATGTTTGGATATGAGAAAAAAAATATGCACTGACAGTGTAAAATGTTTTTACACTGTCAACCAATGCACTACCTTTAAACTCTTTGGATATTACTCCCTTCGTCTCATAATAAGTGTCTCATTTGTACTTTTTTCATGTCTCAAAATAAATATCTCTTTATTATAATACCAATACGAGTAATTCTTGCATGGACACGACCCTAAATCCACATTCTTAGACACAACCAATAAGAAAGAGTATTTTTTAAATTTATTTTAACTTTAATTTTGTTTTTAATTAGATTCATGGGGTGATTGAGATTAGGAAGAAGAGAGAAAAATCTGTATTTATTTTTTAATTAATTAAAATTTTGTGATTGGTTGTTTGTAAAACAATTTCTTAAGTATGTGTCTACCTAAGAATTTTTCTACCAATACAATATTTAATTTTTTTTTTTTTAGGTTTATCACCACCGGTATAGTCCGGTTCGGGGGATCAGCTCTGGCATCAAGTGGGTCAAGTCCCCTCCCGATCGCAGCTGCGGGGAATCGAACCGTGGTTCTCCCTACCAAGTCCAGCGCCAATATTTAATTTTTTTATCACTACTTTACCTCTATTTATTAACTTTCATGTTTTTCAATTACTCCACTATCTATAATAAATAAGGGTATTTTAGTAAATGATATTAATTTTGTCATTAAAATAAACACATCTAATCATTTTCTTAATAATCGCGCAAAACTCAAATAAAACACTTATTATGAGATCGAGGGAATAATATTTTGTATCCATAACATAATTAAGAGAATCTTTTAGACAAAATTTTGGAGTAGATTTGGTGGAGTCAAAATGTTAAGTGTCTTTGGCTCGATCATGAAATAAGAAGTTAAGAACACTAAGTTTGTTTATCCCAGAGTTTCCGAAACAGATTTTTTTGGGTTATTTTTGACAATGAATGGGAGGAGTGGACAAACAAATATGATATTCATCGGCTTTTACGAATTATTTAAAGATTTGTTTGTATGCTATAATCCTAATTCTATTGAGAAAGTTAGTCATGCGGTCAAAGGCAAAGTTAATAATAAGATGAAATTAATGTTCAACAAAGTTTATTCTTAATTCTATTGATTAGTTAAATGATAAGGAAAACTTTTTGTTGTTCAGATGCTCTCCCTACCATTTCTGCCAGAATTATTGAGATATCATTGGTAGTCATACGGATGGAATTAACCATAATTAGGAAAGATTTTCTTTCATAAAATACTTTCTCTGCTCCAAAACTTTACTTCTTTTTTTTAATCTATCTATAATATAAGAAAATTAGTAGTTCTGGTTTTTACAAAACTACCCATCCTTACTTTTTATACACCTATTAAAATTGTTGGTTTTTTTGTCTATCTACACAATTGACCATTATAATCTTAATATTTTATTCAACTATATTATAACTTACTTTAATCATTCTTTCTCTCTCTTCACCTTTTTAGTTTTCTACCCTTATCTCTATACTTCATTTATTTTTTATAAGAAAAATGATATTTATATCCAAAAATTTAATTCAAAAATGATATACGGGAAAAAATCTATTATTGATTTAAATATTTTTATATACGAAAATTTACTATTGATCCATATATTTTTGTAAATGATACCTAAACATAAATAATATTTAAATACGGGAAAAATCTATTATTGATCTAAATATTTTCATATACAAAAAATGATATTTATGATCCAAATTTTTTTATCCAAAAATGATATACGGAAAAAAATTCTATTATTGATCTAAATATTTTTATATACAAAAATTTACTATTGAAATAGATATTTTTGTAAACGTTACCTAAACATAAATAATATTTGTATACGGGAAAAAAATCTATAATTGATATAAATATTTTTCTATATAAAAAATGGTATTTTTGATCCAAAAAATTTAATTCAAAAAGGTATACGGGAAAGAAATCTATTATTTATCTAAATATTTTTATATACGGAAATTTACTATTGATCCAAATATTTTTGTAAATGATACTTAAACATAAATAATATTCGTATACGGGAAATAATCTTTTATTGATCTAAATATTTTTCTATATGAAAAATGGTATTTATGATCCAAAAAATTTAATTAAAAAATGGTATACGGGAAAAAAATATATTATTGATTTAAATATTTTTATATACAAAATTTACTATTGATCCAGATATTTTTATAAATGATACCTAAATATAAATAATATTTAAATACGGGAAAAATCTATTATTGATCTAAATATTTTTATATACGAAAAATAGTATTTATCATCCTAATTTATTCAAAAATAGTATACGGGAAAAAATCTATTATTGATCTAAATATTTTTATATACGAAAATTTACTATTGATCTAGATATTTTTGTAAATGTTTCCTAAACATAAATAATATTTGTATACGGGAAAAATTCTATCATTGATCTAAATATTTTTCTATAAAAAAATAGTATTTATGATCCAAAAAATTTAATTAAAAAATGGTATACGAGAAAAATATCTATTATTGATCTAAATATTTTTATACACGAAAATTTAGTATTAATCCAAATGTTTTTGTAAACGATACATAAACATAAATAATATTTGTATACGGAAAAAAATATTTTATTGATCTAAATATTTTTCTATATGAAAAATGCTATTTATGATCCAAAAATTTTAATTCAAAAATGGTATACGGAAAAAAATCTATTATTAATATAAATATTTTTATATACGAAAATTTACTATTGATTTAAATATTTTTGTAAATGATACCTAAACATAAATAATATTTAAATACGGGAAAAATATATTGTTGATCTAAATATTTTTATATATGAAAAATGATATTTATGATCCAAAAAATTTTGATTCAAAAATTGTATACGGGTAAAAATCTATTATTGATCTAAATATTTTTTATACAAAAATTTACTATTCATTCAAATATTTTTATAAATGAAACCTAAACAAAAATAATATTTGTATACGGAAAAAATTTATTATTGATATAAATATTTTTATATACGAAAAATGGTATTTATGATTTAAAAAATTTAATTAAAAAATTGTATACGGGAAAAAATGTATTATTGATTTAAATATTTTTATATACAAAATTTACTATTGATCCAGATATTTTTATAAATGATACCTAAACATAAATAATATTTAAATACGGGAAAAATCTATTATTGATCTAAATATTTTTATATACAAAAAATAGTATTTATGATCCTAATTTATTCAAAAATGGTATACGGGAAAAAATCTATTATTGATCTAAATATTTTTATATACGAAAATTTACTATTGATCTAGATATTTTTGTAAACGTTTCCTAAACATAAATAATGTTTGTATACGGAAAAAATTCTATAATTGATCTAAATATTTTTCTATATAAAAAATGGTATTTATGATCCAAAAAAATTTAATTAAAAAATGGTATACGAAAAAAAATCTATCATCTAAATATTTTTATACACGAAAATTTATTATTATTCCAAATATTTTTGTAAACGATACATAAACATAAATAATATTTGTATACGGAAAAAAATCTTTTATTGATCTAAATATTTTTCTATATGAAAAATGGTATTTATGATCCAAAAAATTTAATTCAAAAATGGTATACGGAAAAAAATCTATTATTAATTTAAATATTTTTATATACGAAAATTTACTATTGATTTAAATATTTTTGTAAATGATACCTAAACATAAATAATATTTAAATACGGGAAAAATCTATTGTTGATCTAAATATTTTTATATATGAAAAATGATATTTATGATCCAAAAAATTTTGATTCAAAAATTGTATAGGGGAAAAATCTATTATTGATCTAAATATTTTTTATACGAAAATTTACTATTCATTCAAATATTTTTATAAATGAAACCTAAACAAAAATAATATTTGTATACGGACAAAATTTATTATTGATATAAATAATTTTATATACGAAAAATTGTATTTATGATCCAAAAAAATTTTATTCAAAAATGATATACGGGAAAAAATCTACTGTTAATCTAAATATTTTGATATACAAAAATTTACTATTGATTCAAATATTTTTGTAGATGATATCTAAACATAAATAATATTTGATTACGAGAAAAAATGTATTTTTGTCTACATATTTTTATATAACAAAGATGATATTTATGATCCAAAAATGATATAAGGGAAAGAATTTATTATTGATCTAAATATTTTTTCTTTTTAAATGTTCTATTTAAAATAAATGTATTATGTAAACAAATGCGCGTATCAGAGCAGAACCCGTGCGTATGCACGGGTTTATTACTAGTTTTATTAAAAAAAAAATGTATCTGACTTTTCATCTGACCATAATTATAAGCAAATATTTTTTTTTTAAGTTCATTGAATAATGAATATATCTAGTCTTTCATGTAGACCAGATTAGGGGTGGCAATTGGATCCATTAAGTTAAAATCCATCCAATCCATCCACCAAATAAAAAAAATAAGTTAATGGATGTATTCCATCCATGGATGGATCCAATCCATCCAACACATTTTGATAATCCAATGGATTATTTTTATTTTATACTTTAAATGGTTTAAATTATTTACGAGTTTCTTCAGAAAATTGAAAAATCAAGTTTCTTCAGAAAATTGAAAAATCGAGTTTTTTTCCGAAAAAATCGCGTTTTTACAAAAAACTAAAAAATCCAGTTTTTTCGAATTAACGAAAAATCGTGATTTTCGGAAAGACAAAAAGTCATGGTTTTTCAAAAAAACAAAAAAATCGAGTTTTTTCAAAAAAACGAAAAAAAAAACCGAGTTTTTTCCGAAAAACGAAAAAAACCGTGTTTTTCCGAAAAAACGAAAAAAAATCAGGTTTTTCCGAAAAAACAATAAAGTCGAGTCTTTTATGTAGACCAGATACATGAATCTCAAAAGAGAATTTTTGCTTATAATTATGTCGAAGAGAATTAGTTACTCAATATCTAAAAAAACAAATTTTTTCTTATGAATATGATGAGAGGCAGTAACATATAACAATTTCTTTTATATAAAAGATAACTTTATTTTTAAATTGGTGGGAAATGACTAAAAACTTATATATATATATATATATATATATATATATATATATATATATATATATATATATATATATATATATATATATACGAGAAAAATATATTATTTATTCAATTGTAACACACTACGAGAAAAATATATTATTTATTTAATTGTAACACACTACTATTATCTATAGTCAAATTCTCTTTTGGCTAAATTACAGTTTTGGTCCCTCTGTTTTGGGTTTTCCACGATTTTGGTCCCCATATTTTCTTTTTAAACAGTTTTGGTCCCCATCCCAATTTTGATGCAAATGTTCATGCACTGTTCATGTACAGACATGTACTTTTCATGTACGAACATGTACTGTTCATGCACTGTTCATAGACAAAATTGGGATGTGGGACTAACACTGTTTAAAAAGAAAATAGGGGACCAAAATCGTGAAAAACCTAAAACAGGGGGACCAAAACTGTAATTTAGCCTTCTCTTTTTAAATTCATTGAATAATCAATGTATCTGGTCTTTTATGTAGAGAAAATTTTGATGAATGAGCCATATCTATATATATTTTTTTTATATAAAAAAATATATATATAATTTTTTTTTTAATCTCTACTTTAAATACTATTTGGCTGAGCAGTGAAAATTGAAATTTAGAGTATAACATTTTGGAGGTAAAATGTAGAAATTGAAATTTTATTTCATTTTGAATAGCGAATATTGAAAATCCCGCCATTTCACTGGACCTTTTGTTGCATAAAAGAAAATAAAACCTTCAAAAGTCACAAACACAGATTGTATTTGTGAGAATGGGAACTCGTAGAATGAGAAGCGCAGAAGAAGAAAGATCATCTTCTTCAGACAGTGATAATGGCTCCTTCACCAAAACGGCGAAAACAGAAGGCGACACTGTTGCCGTTTCGTCTTCTTCATCGCATTACGAACAGATTAGGGAACAGAGGATGAAAGAGAACGCTGAGAGAATGCAAAAGCTTGGATTATTGAACCTTTCTCTCAAGCTCAAGAAACCACCACGCACAATCGTCAAGAGAATCGCGTCACCGACTAATCAATCAGAGAGACGTTCTTCTAGGTTTTCTTACTTACTTGCTTCATCTGTTCAAACATGCATTACATTATCTCATTACTGATTAATGATTGTAGTATTAATTAGGTTACAATATTTATTCATTATATGAGGGAAATCAAGCTTGGAAAACCCTAAAATCATGCTTAGCATTTAACCTAATTTATGTTTATTAGTTCCAATTCAAATGTGGTTGAGTTTTGGTAGTATATTATTAGTGGAACTGATTTTTCATTTATGATTGATGAGTTTACAGATTAATGACTGTACCACCGGTTGACTATTGTTTCAAGCTTCCTAGAGGGCAGGGTAAACAAAATTCAGCAAGTAAGGAAAAGAAGGAAGTGGTGATTTATATAACAGAAGGTACAAAGCCTGAAGTTTATACTGAAGAGCATGAGAAGCTTCTCGGAGATTGCAAGACTGATTGGGAATTGTACGTCGATGGATATGACGAGGATGGGGACCGTATATATGATCCAACCAAGGGAGAGAAATGTCATCAATGCAGGTATTGATATATGTCCTTACCTTTTAAGGGCTTGTTAGTTTCTATACATTGCAATTTAATTTGAAACAAGGAATATTATTCATGTTTTGTTACACACAAAGAAAATACATGCATTCTTGTTCACTAGCATGTCATAAGAAAGAAAAGGGAAGATCATGGTTTATGTTGCTGATTTTTGCTGCTGTTTTTGTCGCATTCTGTAGTTCTATGCAGTGTTAAATTGAGGCCATGTCAAAATGGCTTAACAGTTTAATGGTTTATATGCTTTTACAATGTTTTATATTAGGTCAAACAGTTTAATGCATGTGTTTTTGATTGAAGAACTATTTATCTCCTTTCTGTGGTTAATGTATAAAGTTGGCACATCAATTCTACCATGTTACTTGTTTCTCTGACCATGAAGTTTTACTAAAATCATTTGTTTGCTTGTAGGCGCACAACTGTTAGTCAGATGACCAGTTGCAATAAATGTGAATTACCCCAAGGGATGCTTTGTGGAGATTGCTTGTACACAAGGTAACAAAATTGTGTTAGCTCCATCTAAAACTTAACAAGTCAGATTGAGAAAAGGACCTTCTTTTTTTTTTTTCATTTCAAAACTTAATGCAATGCCAATCTGTTATTCTATTTCCTCAGGGTGTTAGCTCCATCTAAAACTTAACAAGTATAGCTTTTGTTAGCTTCTGTGCCTGTCAATTATAATAACAGTAATTTTCTACTACTGCATTATAGATATGGAGAAAATGTGACAGAAGCGGATTTCAACCTCAAGTGGACTTGCCCTTGTTGTCGAGGAATTTGCAACTGCAATATTTGCCGTAGGAAAAATGGTTGGATGCCTACCGGCAATATATACAATAAGGTTAGTTGTACAATTTGACATTTGTATTTTCCCTCTTATATCTTCATTAGTCATGAAAAACTAATCGTAGCTCCTCACAAATGAGTACTCTATTTTCTTCACATTCTTTAAATGAATCTTTCCCCATCATTTTTCTTTGTTATTTTTGGTTTGTTTTGTGTGGCCAAGATACGGATTCTGGAACTGATTGTTCCCTTTTCATTTGTATATAAGGTGACAAAATTGGGTTTCAAATCTGTTGCTCATTATCTGATTAAGACCCGTCGCCTTGAGAAAAACATGGAAGGTTCAGATGCTGAAAATGTTGTTGCCCACGAACCACCAGAGACCTCTCCAGATTCAACACTGATTGGACCAACTCGGACCAGAAGGGCTTTTAGAAGGTGATCAAATGAATGCAAAGTACATCAAAGAACAGAAACATGTCTCAATGGCTTGTACTTTTAAATGAAGATGGTGATACCATGTTTTAGATATGTAGACAAGTTGTTAGTTTTCGTAATTTTGTTAGATATGCGTACAAGCTTAGGCCATTTAAAATAGTTTGCAGCCCTATACCATATTCTTGTGTGGTAGCTCTTAATTTAAGCATAAGGAACATTACGGGCTGTGTGAAGAAATTTATACATTTCTTTAAGAAATGTAATCTATGTTGAATTTGTTTTAACAGCTAGAAGCAACTTGTTTGATACAAACAAGGTGAAAAAGAGACAATTAGACAACTGACAAAAGAGGCTAAAACCTGTCTAACTTGAATTTGCTTTTATGCATGTTTATTGAAGATACCATTAAAGCCAAGTGACAAGACCTAACCCAATGGTAAGGTTGAATGATTGGAGACCTAAATTCTCTAGCTGTGTGCATTCTCTTATGATGTCTATGACCGTTTTCGGCCCTTGTTGACAACTTAGGCATATATATATTGTCTTAAAATATGCATTTTGTACCTTTTCTCATTAGTGAACAATCTATCATAATCTGTTCTCCAAAGGAAATTATAGATCTAGTTAGGACCTCCCCATGTACAAACCAACTGAAAAAGCTTTGAAACATTTCTTTTTTATGATAATTCTATCCATGGTGAGAGACTAGAATGATTTTAGAGAAATTTTCATCATTGGGGGGCAGAGTAATGATGAAACACAAATGGTCCGGGAGCTTAAGAGCATGCACAGTCTGCATTTAAAAAAACCAATTGATACACTTATATGTCTTTTCTAGATTCAATTTAATAACATGTAGCAGGTTTTATGATAGAAAGGGGCTTTGCAATTGTTATCAAATCTAGGGTTTACCATTTGACCAAACACAAAACAAGAAAAATAATAAAATTTAGAATTCTTTCTTTATCTCTTCTAAGAGGATAAGGAGAATTTCTTTGTAGACCTTCCTATGAGAAGAACCTCCAGCGAAAACCCAAAAATATCCATACTCCGGAAATGTATTTGCGAAGTAATTTTTTTTCTTTAGATTTTTTTAGCATTCAAAAATGCATATCCGAAAACATCAATTAAGGGTGTTTTCGGAGATGCATTTTCGAAATTACTTTTTTTTTAAGAGAGGATGTCTTCGGAGATGCTTATCCGAAATATTCCAATTTTTGGTCTCGGATATGATATCCAAATTAATCAAAATATCAAAAAAAATTAAATTTTTTTGGATATTGGTTAATTCAATATCATAAAATTAATATAATTTATAAGTTATGAATAGTAATAATGATAATTATACAGTTGATATTTCTTTTCTAATTTCAATTATAAATTAAAAAAAAAACTCATAAAAATTTAATCATTTTTTCATAAACTTCATATTAATAATTACTAAAATGATAACTAATACAATATAATTATAATTATATAAAAAATAAATATATTAATAATTATTCAACAAAAATTTAAAATAAAAGATAAAAGAGACCAAGTAAGAATAACATTATTTATTACTTTATTTTTATTTTAATATAAATTTCAATGACATTAATTTTTCAAATGATTTTTTTATGTATCATAAAAAAATAGTAAATAAGGTGTTAATTTAAATATTTATTAGGATAATATTATTATTATTATATCTTGATTATAATGATATATATTTAATAATAAATTTTGATTAATACAATTATTTATACTATTAATTTCGAACACAGTTTCTCTTCCTCATGAAACACATGCTCGACCACTTGGCTAGTTGGTTCACTTTGTTAGATGATTCGCTAATATATCTAATAACAATATAAGAAAGTAATATACTATCAATATTACTAAATTATTCTAATAACCCCATTTAATTTGCACTAATTTCTGTCCATAATCGTCATTTTCAATCACTAATCATTACACACCATATTTAAATTTAAAAAGCAAACAATATTGCAAATAATCTAATTTATCACATTTTAAACCATTCATATAACTACTACATTAATTATCCCATTTTGAATCTTGACTGCACCAAATTAATCATTATTTCTTATATAAGTAAAAAACTATCGTGTGACATTTTCCAATACACATTGAGTCATGTGAAACGAAACTGAATTCATCAATGTAAATATTCGTCCATTTCAACCTATTCAAATCCATTTTGAAATTAAACTGTGCCCTAATACCGATACAGATAAAATTTGAAAACGACAAAGCCCTAAAAATTAATATTTTTGAAACCCTAAACATTAAAGAACCAAATGCATATAATCCTTAAAAAGATAAAAATTATGACAAATACCAACAACATAAGGAATATTCAACAATGGTGTCTTCAATAACATCTTCACTTTCCTTCTTTGATATCGTCTTCAATTTTTCCTCCAAACACACATTTGATTTTGCAAATCACCTCTTCTCCTCTTCGCCTTCACAATTTTTCTTTTCTAGGGTTTGTTCAATATCCCTTAAGCTTTGTTTGGGAGTTTGGAGGGGATGGAAGTGAGAGTTTTGAAAAATAGGAAGAACTGAGTGGAAAAAATAAAAAGATTTTGGTTGGGAGGGTTTAAGAGAGTTTATTTTTCTTCATAACACAAAAAATCACTGAGAATAATTCAAAATTTGTATTGAATGAGGATTTCTGAGGGTTTACAAAAATTTTCCAAATATCCTTTATGTTGTTATAGTATTCTGAAAATTAAAAATACTGTGATAATAAATACTATTTTATGGTTCTATATAAAATCATTTTTATAGTTTTTTAAAAATTTGGTTTTGGAAGTGTTCACTTCCCCTAAAAACTCACAAAGAAAGCCTTAACGATTTCTTATTCCTAAGGGATTTCTGAATTTTTTTTTGAGATTTTTTTATTATAATGTTATTTTCACATCAGCACTACGTCTATGTCAACTAGACTTTTTTTTACTTTGACTAACGAATCTAACAAAAAGGACTAACTTAAAGTTGTTTTAAGAGTTACATGATCAAATGGGACTTTTAAAACTTAAGTACCGAATTGGTGGAAGTAGGGGTGGGCAATCAGTCAATTTGGGTCAGTATCAGGCCTAAAACTTAAATCCGACATAAACCGCAATTTTATTATTGATTATTATTATGTTATAACGTTTCTAATATTATTACTATTATTTATGTCATTATCACACTTTAAACTACAAACTATATATCATTCAAAATTCAAAATTTTATAGTATATATTTTTATATTAGTATGATAATAGAACTTTATCGTTAAACTATAAAAATGATGCTGATAATATTGTGAATTTTATTTTTATAATATGTTAGTCTTATAGTATTAAAAATAAATAAAATAAATATTAATTGAGTTCGATCTGATTAAGTTTTTTACAAATTCAAAATAATCATTCGAATAGACTGAAACATCTCTATAATATCTAAATTAAACAACTAAATCAACCCATTATTTATTCCGATCCAATGGCAAAAAATAATTAACCGATTGGTCGGTTTAAATTTGGCGGATAAAATTTGTCCCAGGTAGAAGGACCTCAACGTAAAGTCAAGGGTAAAATGTATTTTGCCGAGGTAGCATGTAGAAATTGAAATTTTGTCTGTATTCAGTGAAAATCGAAAGAATTTAATTGAAAATCCTGCCATTTCAGTTCACCTTTTGTTGCTTAAAACAAAACAAAACTCAAATAGTCACAACACACAAACAGTGTGAGAACTGAAAATGGGAACTCGCAGAAGGAGAAGCGATTCATCTTCTTCTGACAGTGAATATGGCTCCATCACCAAAACGGCGAAAACAGAACGCGACACTGTTGTCGTTTCGTCTTCTTCATCGCATTACGAACAAATTAGAGAACAAAGGATGAAAGAGAACGCTGAGAGAATGCAAAAACTTGGATTATTAAACCTTTCCCTTAAGCTCAAGAAACCACCACGCGTTTTCGTCAGGAAAATCGCGTCACCGACTAATCAATCCGAAAGACGTTCTTCTAGGTTTTCTTACTTACTTGCTTCATCTATTCAAACATGCATTACATTATCTCATTACTGATTAATGATTGTATTATTAATTAGGTTACAATATTTATTTATTATACGAGAGAAATTAAGTTTGGAAAGCCCTAAAATCATGCTTAGCATTTAACCTAACGTGTTTGAGTTTTGGTAGTATATGATTAGAGGAACTGATTTTGTATTTATGATTGATGAGTTTACAGATTAATGACTGTACCACCTGTTAATTATCGTCAACAAAATTCATGGAGAAACGAAAAGAAGGAAGTGGAGATTTATATAGCAGAAGGTACAAAGCCTGAAGTTTATACTGAAGAGCATGAGAAGCTTCTTGGGGATTGCAAGACTGATTGGGAATTGTATGTCGATGGATATGATGAGGATGGGGACCGGATATATGATCCGACCAAGGGAGAGAAATGCCACCAATGCAGGTATTATGGTTTTATGTTTGATTGATTGAAGAACTATTTATCTTCTTTCTTCTTTTAATGCATAAAGTTGGCACATCAATTTTCCATACTTACTTGTTTCCTTGAAGTTTTACTAGAAGTTTGCTTGTAGGCTCATAACTATTAGTCAGATGACCAGTTGCAACAAATGTGAATTACCCCAAGGGATGATTTGTGGAGATTGCTTGTACATGAGGTAACATTGCTTTAGTTGAGACTCAGATTGAGAAAAAGACCCTTTTATTTTCATTTTGAAACTTGAAAAAGAATGCAATGCTGTTCTGTTATTCTAATTCCTCAAGTGTTAGCTCTGTTTGAAACTTAACAAGTATAGTCTTGAGTTAGCTGCTGTCAATGTCAATTTTAATAATAGTGATTTTCTACTACTGTATTATAGATATGGAGAAAATGTGACAGAAGCTGATTGCAATATCAAGTGGACTTGCCCTTCTTGTCGAGAAATTTGCAACTGCACTATCTGCCGTAGGAAAAATGGTTGGATGCCAACCGGCAATATATACAATAAGGTTAGTTGCACAATTTGACATTTGTATTTCCCCCCCTTATATTTTTATTATTCATGAAAAACTAATTGTAGCTCCGAGTACTCTATTTTCTTCCCTTTCTTTAAATGAATCTTTCTCCTTCATTTTTTTCTTTGTTATTTGTGGTTTGTTTTGGGGGTCAAGATATGGATATTCCGGAGCTGATTGCTCTCTTTTCATTTGTCTATGTAAGGTGACTAAATTGGGTTTCAAATCTGTGGCTCATTATCTGATTAAGACTCGTCGCCCTGGGAAAAACATGGAAGGCTCAGATACTGAAAATGATGTTGCCCAGGAAACACCATAGACCTCTCCAGATTCAACACTAACTAGACCAATTCAGACTAGAAGGGCTTTTTGAAGTTAAAAAGGGTGATCAAATGAATGTAAAAATGGCTTGTGGGTGATCCCGTGTTTTAGATATTTAGACAAGTTGCTAGTTTTCTTATTTTTGTTAGATATGCATACAAGCTTAGGCCATTTGACTAAAACAGTTTGCAGCCCTATGCCCCTTGTTTCTATAACTTTTTGTGTGATAGCTCTTAACTTTTAAGCAGTTTTACTGAGCATTTTGGGCTGTTTGATGAAATATGTATATATTTCTTTAAGAAATTTTATCTATGTTGAATTTTTTTTAATAGCTAAGAAGCAACTTGTTTGATACAAACAAGGTGAAAAAGAGAGACAATCAGACAACTAACTAAAGGCCAGGCCCTGTTTGACATTAACTAGTAGAAGCTTTTATGCATATGTATTGAAGATGCCATTAAAAACATTTAAACTTTTCCTAAGATTCCATTCAAGCCAAGGGACAAGGCCTAACCCAATGGTAAGGTTGAATGATTGGAGACCTAATATCTCTAGCTTTGTTGCATTCTCTTATGATGTGCATGACGGGTTCATGCCCTTGTTGACAACTTAGGCATCTATCATCATAAAAATATGCATTTTGTACCTTTTCTCATTAGTCATCAATCTACCATGAACTGTTCTCCAAAGGAAAGGATAGATCTTGTTATACCTCTCCATACTTTGTCAAGGAAAAGATTTTGTACCTTTTTATGAACTAACCACGAGTAAAGATGGTGCTACTGACTGATAGGATGAGGTAGAGGCTTCCCAACTACGGGCTGGAAGACATCTTTTGACTGATTCTCACTGAAAACGGTTGGCTAAACACGCGCAGTTCAGCGCACCCCGACACCAGACTGTTAGAATTGCTACTACTAAGGAGTTACCTGTGCGTGTGGCTAAGCAGGTACCTGTGGAGGAGTCAGCAGTAACCTAGAATCCGAATACAATTGTAGTTTAAATATGGAAATTGATCTAAAAAATCTAGTTTACTTATATCTTCAAAGTTATCTCAAAATAGAACATGATCAATTACAATTAAAGAATAGGATCAATAGCCATTGAAACTAAGTAGAAGGGAACCAGCATCATCATCATTAAATGCATATAGTTTTATAAACGAGTGTTGAGTAAACTTGTTTAGAACTCAATGCTTTCCACGGTTTACTATTTTTATACATCCAACTCTTTTGTTATTCCAAAATATGCAAATCAATTTATTGAATGACAAAAATATTTATAAAGAAGTTTTAATAATTTTTTTTCTTCTGCCCAACATTTATTTAGTTGGCAAAATTATTTGCAAGGAAAGGTTTGCTATGCCCTTTTTTATTTCACTTCATGCGAGCCAAGTTGCGTCAAGTCGCCCAACGAAAACTATCAAAGAAATTATCTCGTTAATAAAAGATATCTCTTTCTACAATGACTGGATCATCCGATAAATGATGATATTGCTTTCGGTAAATTTTGTTATAAATCAGTCATGTGATTCTTTGCAGTTAGTCAATCATAGTGTGCTTTTTATGAAAAACATTCAATTCAAAGCAAAAACCACCCAGCACGCGTGTATGAAACCATATGCATTGAATAATGATGATAGAGTCTCATCCTATTTAGCTTCTAGCATACTGATACCAATATAAAAGTAAACTAGATATACCATATCTAAAAATAAACTTGTTATGGTTTTTGGTGGTGGTAACGTTTGTGTTGGTAATCATAAGATACCATATCTATGGAACCCTAAAATTGGAAAGATAAATGTCATTTCTTCCCCAACTTCATCCAGCATGTGAAGCATTGTTGTCTTTAAGTTTCATGGATTTGACTTCATTCAAAAAATTGAGGACTCCATAATAGACTACAAACTAATTCAATATGTGACACGATATAACATTTGATTCTTGTAGGAACATATATAGTTTACATTGTGACTTATGGAAGAATCTTAAGTTTGATATGTAAAATAAGCGTTAGGACTTTGAAGGTGAACTATTATTGAATTCCTTGAATGTAATGTGCCCCTAATGGGGTAAGAATAATGTTGACATTACCTATGTAGTGTTTTTGACCCATAGAAGGAAGAGTCTAAAAAAACATCTTCACGGTCCAAGAAGATGTTCACCGTCAAAATGTTATCTTAGTAGGGTCAAATGATGCATTATAATGTTTAAAAGATTGACATTGTGTTTTAAAACAATCAATAATACATCATTTAATATTGATTAGTTAACACATGAAAGTGAGAGACATTTAAATAAAAATGTGTGTTTGAACGACACTACGAAATTTGTATTATATAGTGAGATTTATAGCTTATCGTATTAGTTATATAAGGAATATGAAAGTGAGAGACATTTAAATAAAAATGTGTGTTTGAACGACACTACGAAATTTGTATTATATAGTGAGATTTATAGCTTATCGTATTAGTTATATAAGGAATATGCTACGATATGTTATATTTAATTTAGATAAGGAAACATGGTAAACTTACTAGTGGCCTCATATCAACAAGAACCACGTGATTATCACTACTACAAAAAAAACAAGTTTATTTAGATGCATGCTCGCTAATAAGCTGGAAAGAGCTTTGCTGGGTCGGTTAGCGGTCTTTGTCCAACCCTAATTAGGGGTGGCAAAACGGGCCGGCCGCCCCGCCCGCCGCCCGCCCCGCCTTAAGCCCGCCAAAAAAAGAGAGGGACGGGCATGCCCGCCAAGTGAAATGGGCATGAAAATCATGCTCGCCCCGCCAAGATGGCGGGTTGGCGGGCGGCGGGCTTGCCCGCCTATTTTTATATTTTTTTTTTCATTTTTTAATAGATTAATAGGTTTTTTTACCTTTTAATTAAATTTTTCACTTATTTTTTAAAACAATTTTTTATAAAAGCAACTTTTTAACAAATTTTACTTAAAAAAATTACATATATTTATAAATAAATATATAAAATAAACCATCAAGAATTAAAATTACTAAAATTAACTAAAAAAGAGGGAATTTTGGAGGAGAGACGGGCTTTGGCGGGAGGCGGGCATTGGCGGGGCGGGCTATGGCGGGCGGCGGGTTTTGGCGGGGCTAGCTTTGACGAGCGGCGGGCCTAAAATCCCAACCCAACCCGCCATTTTTTGGCGGGTGCGCGGGCCGGCCCGGCGGGCCACGGCCCGTTTTGCCACCCCTAACCCTAATCATGACATGCATGGGAAGTACCAGTGGCATTGGACAAAAAACTGATAGAAGTTAAAATCCCATACTATTATAGAACTTGTTATATTGTGAGCTAAATAGAACAATTACAATTTACATCATAATAAGAAGTAATAATAAAAAGTAACAACATCATCGATTACTAATCAGATAAAACTATTTTTGCCTCTAACCTAAATTCTAAGTTAGAAATTATTTTACAATCTTTTTAAGCATGGGAGCATGAATAGCAACAAGATAACCATTCTCAAATTTGGTTGTATAAATACCTACCACCTACCTTTTTTATTATAAATAGGGCTACCTGAGCATAATCAGGAGTAAACCCATTAATCTGGTTTAGAGGCGCATTTGACTCTAATTGTTGAAACTCATGCGTATGGATTGTAAGCATGCCACATCTGACAGTATTTTGGCATCTCCACTTCATGAAATAGTTTGTCGGGACAATACTATTCACATGTCATTCCACCAAAAGTGCACTTATTAAAATAAGGGTAATGAGAATAACCATTGAAACACATGTATTCTGTATCTAAACAAGATAACCTGTTTAGATTCAGAATACATGTGTTTCAATGATTATCATTATTACCCTTATTTTAATAAGTGCACTTTTGGTGGTATGACATGTGAACAGTATTTTTCCGACAAACTATTTCATGATGCCAAAATACCGTTAGATGCCTATAATCAAGATGCATGAGTTTCAACCATTAGAGTATGCGCCTCTAAATCAGATTAATGGGTTTCCTCCTCATTCAAGATGCTTAGGTAACCCTATTTATAATAAAAAAAGAGGTGGTAGGTATTTACGTGCTTAAATCTAAGAATGGTTATCCTTGTAATCAATGTTGTTACTTCTTATTATGATCTAAATTATAACTGTTCTATTTAGCTCATACTATAACATTTTCTATTGATTGTAGTATCCCTGGTATGGAAGTTTTAGAAATTGTATATACTTATTGGTTGAGTGAAGAAATTGTATATACTTATTGGTTAAGGATAAGATTTGAATTAACCTACCATCTCAAATAAAGGGTATTTATAATGCCCCTAACGCATGACCATTAGTCTCTATTTTGGGCTGGGAATCCAGGATCCAGGCCTAAAAATAGGTGACAGCCAAGAATTCTGCGTGAAAGCATGGGCGGGTAGCTTGTGCTAGTCATCCTGGAAGGCTGCCCGGACAATGAAAACTAGTCGTTGGTGCAGGCAGAGTTGCAGTTAAGGGAAGCGATGAATTATTTGGCATAGGGGTCAACCGACCACGCGTGCCCAGCTGAGGAGAAGAAGGGAAAACACCTTTCGTTGGCCCCACCAATTAAACCAAATCTTTTAAGTCGTCCTGGACTCAAAAGCGGATTGGGTCATGCTTAACCATTGAGTTATATATATATATATATATATATATATATATATATATATATATATATATATATATATATATATATATATATATATATATATATAAGCACAACATAACCCTTAACAGTCATATCATTTATTTCAACATATAAAAGCAATGTACATGTAGTCTAAATGCAAACTCGGTTTTTTTTACCACAATGCCCCATTTTTGAAAATATAATACCACGATGTCACATACTTAAACTAAAATACCAAAATGTCACACTTTGCAACATTGGTTCGGCCAAGGGGTGGACAAACTGATGTAATTTTTTTCTCCTAGTTTGGGTTCGGCCAGGGGTTGGCCGACCCATAACTAGGGTTTTTTTGTTTTTTTTAATTATTAATTGATTTAATGGAATTTTTAATAATAATAATTCTTTTTTTAATATATTAAATGGTTAAAATATAATAAAAAATTAAAAAAAAATAATAATTTTAATAATAAAATAAATAAATATATTAATAATTTTTTTAATAAATAAATATACTAATAATTATTTAATAAATTAATTAATAAGATATTTTATTAAATAAATTTAATACAACATAATATGGTAGGTGCATCCGTTGGTCGATCCGTTGAAACGAATATAAGAGTAAGGCATAGGTTGGACGAGCATGTGTAGGTTTGGCCAATAGATGGCCGAGCGCATATATTTTTTTTGTTGCCTATAGATAAGATAGGATTGCTCATTTGCACTCACACCAGTTACAATCAAAGGCTTAGTGTTACTATTGAAGATGTCTTCAGAACCCCTTCCAACGTTTCCATTTATGAAGAGAGATGCAACACTATTTTTTCAGCAACAAAGTCTCCGTTGAAGATCAAACTCTCGAACACACAAACATTCGAGCATCTACAGAGGCACTTGATCGGTTGGCTAGACGGAAACATTCTCGAGGGTGAAAAGATACGGAAAATTGAAAGCTTACAATCGTGCCATATATTTCGCATCTCTTAATGCTTATCTCGTATGGAATGTTTTGCATCTCCTAATGCTTATTTTTGTGTTACAGTGTTTGTGGAGGCCCTACACAGATTACCCATGTTGTGTTCGACGAGATGCTCGGGTGTGGAGTGCGACTACGTATATTATTTGTTTTCATCTGGTGGAAATGCATCACACTGACAGAGTCAGACTTCAGTTTGGGTTTGCTCAAACCATCCCTCCTCCACCGAGATGTCTTCAAGAACACCATAGATTAAATAAGAACGATACAAGGAATGATGTGTATACCAATTTGAATATCAGTGAGAACAACAAATGGAAAGAAAGAAAAAATTTGGTAATGTCTGGTGATGTGAGTACCACTTTGCAAGAATAGTTTTTGGCAGACCCGCGTCAATATGCCTCCTCTTCCTCAACACCACAAACAGCCCCACCTACCTTTCATCAAGAATTCTCACAAACGAACCAAACATAATTCCAACCCCAAACATCTTCATTCCCACAACAAACATACCATCACACACAAACCACACAACAACACACATTTATTGCCACAACATCTCATGATCCAAGTCCCTATACCCCACCCACCCAAACTAACTACTACTACCACCAACAACAATATCAACAACAATCAACACTTCGACCACCATTACAATTCACCCCAATCCCTCAACCCAACTTCGACCACCCATTCCCCCAATCCCAACTGCATTCCTCGGTCCCTTCACTCTCTCAACTCTAATATACATTTGACACTACAAATGTCTACTATCCAGAGTTTCAATCACATATGCCACAAACATTTGTTTCTTCAAATCAACTAGTACCCAACATTCTACTCACTGATGACGAATTTCTTAATTTACGCACTCCAAATGCGGTAGAAGTGGCTTTCGTAATGGGCATCGGTTCATCGCAACAAGACGATATCGCAGCAAGACGATGATCTTTCAAGCGACGATTCTCCATAAAGACAACCTCCACCTCCACCTCCACCAAATGATGACCAACAGGTAGGCAAGGGTATGCAGAACAAGAGACCAACCTACTGTTATAGAGGGGGTCATAAAGTCCAACAAAAGCCAAAACAAACAAAAAAATAGGTTTTTTTTTCCTTGTAATTGGTTCATGTCATTAATAAAAAAAATTAATATTTAATTTATTTTTTTATTATTAAAAATTATTTAATAATTAAATATTATATTTTATTCATTTAATGGATTAAAAAACAATTATCTATATTTATAAATCATTTTAATAAATTATTAAATCACAAAACAAAAAAAAGCAAAAAAGTCCTAGTTATGGGTCGGCCAACCCCTGGCCAAATCCTAGGCGGAAAAAATTTCACCAATTCGTCCATCCCCTGGCCGAACCAATGTGCAAAGTGTGACATATTGATATTTTATTTTTAATATGTGACATTGTGGTATTATATTTAAAAAAATGGGACATTGTGGTAAAAAAATCATGCAAACTCTATCGGTGTGATATACCAATTTAGTATCAAAATGCAAGCACGCATCTCCAACAGGGGACACAAGTAGCACACATCTCCTATGGGCCACACAATCATGCATACAAACATACATTCAATCACATATAATGTTGTTAGAGTGTCCTTACCATTGCGAGTAAAATTCCTGCGCAGCGATCTTTACTCCAAGGATTCACAAAGATTAAACGATTTTTGCGTATACTTTTACTCCCGGTCGTAGCTTATGTTTCTTGAGCCAGAGTCCACACTCCTTAATCATTGGTCCATAAAATTGATTAGATAACACCAAGTTGAAGTACCATAAAGCATTAATATAAAAGCCTTTTACATAACCAAAAATATGCCATAAGTGATCAGAAAAGAAGCTACTCAATTAGATGTCAAAGGTTTCACCTTTTCTCACAGATACTGCAGTATATTCACATGTTTTCAATTATCAATTCAACAAAAGAAAAAAATATACCATACAAGATAAGTTAAAACTTGTTTTTTTGTAAAAAAAAATTGTCTACTAGTAATACAAAAAAGACTAAGAACTAAGATTCAAAGACAAACACTACATTACCTAAATTATGACTAAACCAAGTGCAGGGCATCAAAATACTGTCACCATCACAATGATTTCTGTTTATGAAGATGATGAATGAGTGAGGGTATGAATGAGTGAATGTTTATTATGGTTAATGTTTTCTTGTTTTATTTTTCTCTCACTTTCCAGAGTTCTTTGTATATCAGCAAAACATGAAAGCAAAATGCCAAAGTTGTATGGAATTGTAGCAGTCAAGGTTGCTGGAAAATGCAGATTTGACTGTCAGGGTTGGTTGGTGGTTGCAGAATGATTCAGAGCAGTTGAGCTTAGAATGGAGGAGAGGCAGAAAGTGAAATTGGATCGTTCTCAAAGTAGAAGTATCTATTTTGAATTTTTTCATGTAATGTTGTAATTATTAGGGACTCTAATCTATCATATAAGAAAATACAATGTTCTTGAAATACCATTTCTGCCCTTCTTTCCATTTAGCCTATCCACGTGGCTTGTCTCATGTCTCAGCTAGCTTTTTTATTTCTTTCTACTTTCTTATTTCTTATTCTCTCTTCTTAGAAATCCCAACCTCTTTCTCTCACCATTATACTTCATTTTTCTTCCAAATTTCTTCTTTCAAATCTCTTCTTTCAACATTTCATCATTTCAATTTAACATCAGGTCTATTATTCAAGAAAAACAAGGTAAAAATGGGTTTCAAATTGTTTTTTGATTTCTTTCTTCCAAATATCTTTTTTCCACTTTATCTCTTTCCACCTAAATATTTTATTGTAGTCAAAGCTTCAAACATTCTCTAATCGACTGTTCATCTGGTTCTAATGTATTTTGATAGTTTTTTATAAAGTAGATCTGGTTGATATGGTTCAAATGTGTTGTTGCAGGTTTCGAGAAATTAGATCCCTTTGATCTAAATTGTTTCATTAGCGTGTTGTTGAGAAGCTACATGGGTTACTTACACCGTAACGACATTGTTTTTTGTTTTGTTTGTGTTTCCTGGTTTTTTATTATCTAAGAAGTTAGATCTATAGTTTGATTATGTAAATCTAATTTTTTGCTCTTATTTTGCAGTAAGTATGTCTGAGGTTTGAAACTGGAAAATAATGGATCTACTTATTTGATGTTATTTTTATAAACTTTTATGGATTGCTTATTTGATGCTCTCATTTATGCTTTTTGATGTTTATTCATTTTATGCTTTTTTATTTTTGAAGGTACCGTCTAAAGCAACATCGATCTAACTGGACAGTATAGAGATGATGAGATATGGAAGGTAATTTCAATTTCAATTTTTATCTTTCTAAAGTCCAAATAATAAGGTTTGTATTGATGTATAGTTTAATTTCATATTTCTAAAGTCTAATTTTACTTTCATATTTCTCTTATTGACTCTTCTCTAACCTAAATTCTTATCAACTCTTCATTTTCATAATAAATCTCAAACTCTGAATTTACTTCCATATATCTCATTCTTTCTTTTTTCTCCATACTGCAGATAGATCTGGAGATAAGCAGAAGGAAAGATCTTATTTCTATTGTTTTAAGAAAATATTTTATTATTACATTTAAAAGTGAGATATTTGATTTATAATATTTGTTTTCTATATTTGAATCTGATTAAACCTCATAAATGGACCAGATTATTGAATTTATAATATTAAGTTTTAAATAGATGATAAAATTTGAATTTATGTTTGCATATTTTTTCTCCATTTTATCTCAATTTGAAACTAATAGTAGTATCATATCAAACATGAAAAGTTTGAAAATAATGAATGTAATTAAATTAAATTAAATACTTTAATATTGTGTGGTTTCAATAAACTAGATAATAGAGCTATAAAAAAAAATAGGGAATGAATTGGACTGTGTCCCAAGCAATTTTTATTGATTTGACATCTTTGTAACTTTATATTTAAAAGATGAATAAATAGTAAAAATATATTATTTATTAAAAAAATTGATTTGAGAGATGAATGAATCATAAATCATGAGTTGTAGATTTGACTATAAATATTTTTTATTTCAAAAGAAATTAATTATATTTTTTTATTAAATTAGATTTGAGGGTAAATAAATTTCTCTTGCTCTCATGCATAGTTTTTTTCGCTTCTCTTATTTATTTATTTTAATAAAAAATTACATTTGTTTTTAATAAAAATAAATAAATTCAACTTTATAAGTTTTTTAGATTTTCGTTAATAAGTATTGTAATGAAATAAATTAAAGAATCAAATATTGAAAATAAAACCTCTTCCTTTTTTTTCTATTTTTATATATTCTTGAAAAAATATTATTCAATAACTTTTACCTATTATATTATTATCATTATTATTATTACTACCATTAATACCATGTTTATTTTTAATAAAGTGACAATAAATAAAATGTAATGATATTGAAATATAGACTATAATAAAATTCAAATTTTGATAATTAAGAGTATTTAGTTAGTACCTCTAATATGATTTCAACGAATTCACCTATATATAAATTTTTAACTAATTGGTTTGTTTAGTATATTATCCAATTCAACTATAGTAGTAACTCATATCAATATACAAATTTGTTTTATTTTATTTTAATGTTTTATAATATTATTTTTTTTCAATCTATTTTTAAAAAATTACAATTATTCTACTTTCTAAAAACAACTATCTTTAAAACTTATTATATTTCATGTACTAAAAAAACCAATAAAATATAATAATTGATATTAAATTTTAGACTTATGGTATAATATTAATATTATTTTGGATTACGGTTATTATTACAATAAGGTGAAATTAAAGAAAATAAAAGTAAATATACTTAAAATAATATATAAATTTAAATGGCTTTGGCTTACAATTGGAATATTTGGATTATGTTGTTGTTCTTTTACGTTGATTGATTTAAATGAGATTAATTTATTTTTTTTCTATTGTTAAAATAAAATTAATGCATATATGAATGTTTCTCTATTATATTTTTAGACATAAATTTGAAGTAAATGTTGTAATATTTTTAAGAATAAGAATAAAAGGATTGTGGAACGGTTAAGAAATGCACTATAAATATTATAATTATGTGATAAATTCGTTCATAAACTACTATTTTTAATTTATTTTTCATCTAGATAATAATGGAATACTTAAATTCAATGTATGACTAAATAATGATGAAATATATTATCTTTATTAACTATTAATTCTGTAATATTAAGAATAATTTAATTGAATTTAATATGATGATAATTTATCGTTTCAAAAATTATTATCTTTGTAATCATGACACTATTTTTGTACTATGTCAAGGTAAGCTACAAGTAAACTACAAGATCTTCAACTCACAAATTAAACTTGAATGTAAAATTAGAGTATCTTTGAATTGAGATTGAGACAAAATAGTGACAATGATGGAATCAAACAATGATGTTTTCTTTTTCTTTACACTTTCTTTTCTCTTTCCAACCTAGAGTATCTTTGGATTGAGACAAAATAGTGACAATGATGGAACTAAGTAATGATGTTTTCTTTTTCTTTACACTTTCTTTTCTCTTTTCAACCTAGGTATGCTATGATTTGACATATATAATGTAATCTCATAAGTGTATCTTATATCAATTTTTTTACACATTCAATTAAGTTTTATCTTTATACTCTATCATATATATTTCATTAATTATATATGTCTCATGTTTTTTATTAAATATGTTGATGATTATATTTTATTTTTTATTAAATGTTTCATTTTATATTAAATAATAGACTTGTAATGTTTATAAAATTATTGAAACTCGAAATATTTTATTACCAATTTTAATATATGTTTTTCTTACAAAAGTTGATAGTAGATATTTTAAATAACTTTTTATGACATGATAAACTGTTAAAATATTATTAAAATTATAATTTTAATATTTAAATATTAATTAATTTAAATTAATAAATTTAACAAAAAATATAAAAAATAAATAGTTAATTTATTTTTTTAAGTCTATGATTGTTTATTTGATGTTCCTTTTTCTAAAATACAATATATTAACTATAATGACTAATACTAACACATATTAAAATATAATTAATAATAATATTATTATTTTTGTATAAAACTATTTTGGCATAAAAAAATATTAACTTTAAATATATGGCAAACTGGTACTATTATTTTGTATATTTTTTACTATACAATTATGATTATAAATTTATCTCTAATTGATATATATTTTTCAAAGAACTTTATTACATTATAATGTACAATATGTTAAATTTTTATTAAATTTTAAATTTGTTTAGTTGCTATTACTTTTTAAAAAGATAATAAATATTATAAAATATTAAATATAATCTTTGTTTATTTCTACTGCCATAACATTATTAGGGGTTTGATATAAGGTTTGTCATAGAGTAAATAGGGGTAGTTGGTTGGTCTTATTTCTCTAAAGTTTTTAAAACAAGTATACGATGGTTCATTGTATTTATATTTTCTTCAGACATTTCTTAAACCTATTGTTTAATATAATTTTTCTTTGCTTTCGCCTTTAAAAAAAATTAATTGAATTAACTTTAATTACTATATAACAAAATTATGATTATTATTATTATAAAAAAATAACAAAATTTTAACTATTATTATTATTAGAAAAAATGCAGAATTAACACGAAGATAGTTCATAAAGCCTTCATTTTATTTTTCAACTTTTGCGTAGAGAAAGATGTTGAAGAGTGATAGAGCAATAAAATAAAATACAAGGGAGTTTCACGCAGAACCCCATGAGCTGTCCAAAGGTGTAGATGAAGGCAACATGATACTGTCAAGTGCAATCCTTACATTATCACGTCAGTATCCAACAGTGCTATTGGTACCATCAATGATAAATTTATTTTTCTTCAAGACAAAATACTTTATCTTATCAAAACTTTATTAAGTGTTTTAACATAATATTTTTTCTGTTATAAAATTCAATTGGTGTAATAATATTTTTTCTGTTATAAAATTCAATTGGTGTAATAATATTTTTTCTGTTATAAAACTTTATTAAGTGTTTTAACATAATATTTTTAAAAATGGGTTAATGAAGTTTTTGGTCCCTCTAAATATTGCAGATTTCGTTTTTAGTCCCTCCAAAATTTTCCTTTAAGAAATCGTCCCTTCAAAATTTTTCGTCTAAACTATTGGTCCCTAACGTCAAATTTGCTAGAGGGACCAAAAACTTCATTAACCCTTTAAAAATTAAATATTATTTTAAGTGTAAATTAAGAATTATTTAAAATGATTAAAATAAACTTTCTCTTTATAATAAAAATAATTTTTTTATTGTTTTTTCTTAATATACAAATTATATGAAATAGGAAAATTAAGCCATTGAGATAGAATTGAATAATAATGAAAACAAACTTTATTGTAAATTAAAAATATGCGGGAACAATAATACTATTTAATTTAAATATTTTTATGTCACATTGATAAATCAATACACGTAAAGAGAAATAATATTATTGTCATAATGTTGATAACAAATAGGAGTATAATATATTATGATAATTATTTTGTATCTATATTCCTTATCAATATCATTGTACAGGTGCACAACATAAACTTTTATGCATTTAATGGAAGCAATTTTACATATTTAAATCCATTACAAAATCAAATGATACTTAATGACCATTATTACAAAATTAAATACTAATTAATAATCACTATTATTATGTTCTCTATTTCTTATTTTATATACAAATCTTTTTTTTTAATATTTTATTTTATAGTATTTATTTATAATAGTGAAAAACACATCATTCATTATTCAATAATTGTTATTTCAAATTGATAGTATTTCTAAATTTAAATTAATACAATTATTGATATTTTTTTAATAAATAGAATAATCTTCATAATGTTAAGAATTTTTGTTCTAGATATGATTGTAAATATATGAAAATAAAAATGTTAAATATTTATATATGACGGTTGAATTTGATAATTTTTTCAAAATTAAAATAGTTAATACAAGTATTCTTAACAAAGACTCTTAACTTAACAAATAGAAAAATCGTACATGATTAATAAATAAAAATATATTTCAGATTTGTAATAAATAATAAAAATATAAAATGTAATATCCTAAACTAAATATATTTAAAATTAATGTATCAATCCAAACACGGAATAAATTTTTTTGTTTTTATAATTATTTATATTACTAAATTTTTTAGTATTTATTTTTGGATATATTATCATAGTCTTATTGATCTAAATATTTTTGCGGGTACCCGACCTTTTTCTAAACATTTAATTATTATTTTTCACGGGTACCAGACATTTTTCTATACATTCAATTATTATTTTTTCACGGGTACCAGATTTTTTTCTATACATTCAATTTTTTTTTTTTACGGATACCAGACATTTTCTATTAAAAAAATATAAATTTAAAACAAATGCGCGTCCCATACCAGAACCCGTGCGAACGCACGGGTTTGTTACTAGTATTGTAATTAAAAACTTGTGTCCCTTATTGGTATTCATCGTCGTTAATTAGTTACAGTGCACCAGCATTTTCAAAAGAACAATAAAAAAAGGATAATAATAATTAACTGACAGCACAGCGTAAAATATCTTACACTATCGCATGAGTATATATATATATATATATATATATATATATATATATATATATATATATATATATATATATATATATATATATATATATATATATATATATATATATATATATATATATATATATATAGAGGTGAGGGCATATCATATGAGAATGTCTTTTTTATATGAGAATGTGAAAATGAATCTGAACCATTAGATTTTAAAATAAATGGTGGAGATTATGTGTGAATACTTTTTCATCTCTCCTCCATCATTAAAATAAAAGATTTAGGAGAGAGAAAAAAAAATTCACACATAATCTCCACCATTTATTTTAAAATCTAATGGTTCAGATTCATTCTCACATTCTCATATGATATGCCATATATATATATATATATATATATAATGGGATGAGTATATATAAAATATTCCCTCCAATTTCACTACTATTTTGGGAATATTTACTAAATCCACTAAAAAAAAGAAACAATAAAAAAAAAATAGATAATATCCAAATTTGTTTAAATTGATTTTGTACCTTTTTATTTATTTTAGGAATGATGATAAAAATGTAGAATTTTGTCAATATATATTTTATTCAATTTTTTTATTATTATTTTTTAATCAATAAATAAAAGGTTTAATGGACATGCACTGACAGTGTAAAATAGTTTTACACTGTCATCCAATAGAAAACAAGCAATCTGCCATGTCATTAAAAAAATTTCAAAATAAAAGTGTGGTGTAATTAGATGCATGAGTGTGATTGGTCGACAGTGTAAAATTAAGTTTTTTTAAAAAGATTTTACGATTAAATGAAAACGATGGTAAATATCATGATAAATCAAATTAAAAGATTAAATTAATTTTTAAGATATTTTAAATTCCTTTTATAAGAATAAAAATAGAAATTACTTTAAAATTAAACATGATAATCCTTTTTTAGACAAAATTGAGATACTGCAATTGCTCTTATGTAATTATATTTTATTAGAGAATATGGATGACCAAAGTCTTTATATAATCGTTGTAAAAAATAATTAAATATAAATGACTCAAATTTTATTTTTTGAAAAACAAAAGAAATTTATCCAACAAGAATATAAAAGACCGTCTCTAAATTGCATGCTAATGCATTGATCGACAAGAAAATAGATGATCGTCATTAGTCAAAAAGTGAATATTTAGATCGACAAAAAAGTAAATGATCGTCATTAGCCGAAATGCTAATATAGTTGGATTGACAAGAAAGTAAATGGTCATCTTCAGGCGATACATTGGTTCTTAGATCGACAAAAAAAGTAAATGATTGTCGCCATGCATTATGTTGGTTCTTAATCAACAAAAAAGTAAATGATCGTCGTCAGGCGGTAAGTTATTCTTAAATCAACATAAAACTAATTATTGTTGGTTCTTATATCGACAAAAAAGTAAATGATTGTCTTCAGGCGATACACTGGTTCTTAAATCAACAGAAAAGTAAATGATCTTTGCTAGGGCGGTACGTTGGTTCTTAGATCAACATAAAAGTAAACGATTGTCGCCATGCAGTACACTGGTTCTTAAATCAACAAAAAAGTAAATGATCATCGTTAGGTAGTACGTTGGTTCTTAGATCGATAGAAAAATAAATGATTGTCGTCAGGCGGTACGCTGGTTCTTAGACTGACAGAAAAATAAATAACAGTCCGTAGGTGGTAAGTTGGCTCTTAGATCGACAGAAAAAGTAAATGATCATCGTTAGACGGTATGTTAGTTCTTAGACCGGCAGAAAAGTAAATTATTTTCACCAGGCAGTAGGTTGGTTATTAGACCGACAAAAAAAGTAAATGACCGCCTTTTGGCGGTACGTTGGTTCTTAGATTGACAAAAAAGTAGGTGGTTGTCACCTGAAGATAGATCGGTTATTTGGTAGTGACCCTCATGCCATTTATCTGGAGTATAAGGAGATTACTTCAAAGGAATGTGTGTGGCAGTGACCCTCGTAGGGGCAGAAGCAAACATCTTCTTGTACCATACGATCAAGAAAGACTCTAAATGGCTTGACAACACCATTTCCCGTGTACATAACAAATGTTGTTGCATATGAACAATCCTCATTGTAGTGAGGTGCAGCTTCCGACCCGATGATGCTAGGGAAGTGGGAGATGATTCATCCCTCAAAATAGTTCAGATACAATATTAATAACAAGTGTAAGAAATGAATTATGAAAATATTAGTAACAAGAAATTACTGTAAGCAGCATACAGCTTCCTGTCATTTGTTTTGTCTTCTAAAGACAACTCCAGTCCAACTTCGAGTACAGGAAAACCAAAGAGACGCCCCTCAGTTGTACTCGGGAATCGCATATATATCGGTGGAGTACTTAAAGTAGACCACATTGATATAAGTTGTACTTTTTCACAAACATGGACGTGTCAACCAAGAACAAGAGGTAACACCTTAATGCGCAATATCAGTGGTACTAAACCTACACATCATTGCCTACGGAATCTAAGGCCCAATGCATATGGTTTTTATAAAAGCTTTACCAAAAAACTAAACCTAGCATGAGCACCTCTAGTGTCATGTATCTCATGTGCGACCTCATTTGGGTCAACCCCCAATTGGGTGACCATCAAGTTAGCGCCTTCTTGTCAACTGATCCTCTTGTAGTTCAGTAAACTCCCCTTGATGGGAAGATGCATGAGGCAAGAGACGTCATCCAAGGTGATTGTTATCTCTCCTATAGATATTGAAAATATTACGTCTCTGAGTGTACCTCTACAAATTTCGCTTGCATGTCGTGGTTTATGGTCATGTACGTAACACAACATAAACTAGCGAAACCGAAATAACAGATAGCGTCGACGAACCAAGCAGCAGTGGATTGTTCCAGCTCTAAAATCTTTCTGCTGTGGCTAATCATTTTCAAACAATCACGCTCCTGTAAAAAGAAAATATAACCATCAGTATGAATTTAATTAGTTGACAACATATGTATTGTAAAAGAAAAAATATATATATATATCTCCATACCAAACATGCCTAGCAGCATTATCTAGATAATTATAAAGTGAGAAGGTGTTAAATGGCCCTCCAAGGTAACTCGAGACCAATGCAGTTTGAGACACACGCCCGAGGCTAATCCGACTAGCGTTGTTATCTTCCATTGCACCTGTGTTAGAAACACAGATAGATATAAACAAGGCGTCCGAAGAAATTCAAAATTCCACAAAATCACCCAATTTTTTTGCCCGAGTCAAATCCGGAGATGTATCTCCGAAAACTATACAGAGCAAATCCAGATATGCATCTTTAGACAAAGCTGTGATTTTGCTCCCATGACAAAAACTCATTTTCTGCCCTCCCAGTTCCAAAACAGCTCAATGCATGTTCTTCTAGACAACCTATTTTGCTTACATTGCTACCTAATGTACATAAAACAACTAATGCAACATAAAAAATTAACTACAAATCAAAACATAAAAAGAAACAAAAATTTAAAAAACTTACCAAATGATATTGATTGATGAGAAGAAAAAGCTTTAATGTTGTGAGATGTAGGAAAAAGCTCCAATGATATATGCTTGATTGGATGGATGCAGAACTCAAATGAATTTTTTTGAGAACTTTTTAGAAAATGAATAAGGTGGAAGAGGGAAGGGTTATGGCAAGGGATAAGTATCAAAAGTATTCAGAGATGTATCTCCGGACCACTCACAACTGTTTGAATAAATGGTGTTTGTATCTACACTTTTTTTACACACACGGCGATGAATATCCAAATTCAATTTTAACGTAAAAAAAGTGTCTCTTCAATTTGGTTTGAAAAATGACAAAAATAAGTGCGTCGAAAGGGACATAATTGACTTTTTATGATGTTGTGGGATAACAACTAAGGATGGAAAGAGTATCCCCTTAATTCTTCAAAAACATACCTATCTAGCTCATTAAAAAAATAAGCATTTTTGTAAACACTTGCAATAAGAGTTTTCTATTCCAATAATTTTTTTTCTATTAAATTTTTTTATTACAATAATAACACTATTATTTTGGATAAAAATCACAAAAGTGAATTAAGTGATTGGAATTAAAGAATGATGGATTGTTCTCACACTTTTCGCATTTTCACTTAAACAAAATAAATAGTGTAGTTCTCTTCCTGGGCTTTGGTCCTCTCTTTTATCAAAAAATAATAATAATAAATTAAATGTTTATTTTAGTTAAAACAAGATCAGGCAGTTTAAATTTAATATAAAATTAAACTTTAAATAAATAAGTAAAATAATAATAAAATAAAATAAAAAACACCTATATAAATCGTCCAATCTCAGGCTAGCGATGCCAAATTCACGGATTGCATGGATGCCTAAGAATTTGGAGATGGAAAATCATGTTCCATGGAACTACACTACAGAATTTGCCTAAATTAAAATCATAAAACAACATCCTAAGTTTCACTGTGTTTCCACTTTCCATGAATCAGCTATTTTTAATTTTTAATCAACGAATCATACTAATAGAAAATAAGGAGTAAAAACATCAATGCACTGGCCTCAATTTAGCAGTTTGAATTATAATATACAAAATACCGCCTATTTATGCTTTCACCTTTAATAAAAAAAAGGTAACAACTTCATGAGAGTAACAAACTATAAAGAACCGTGAATTAGATTTGGCTGACAACCAAAAAAAAAAAAATCATAACAGAACAATCACTTGGAAAAAATGCATGCTCTGTATGCTATATACATTTAAACCACTCATGCTGTATTGTATACTCTATACAAAGAAAACCCGAGATGAACTTCACCTCGAATCTAACTTTTCCCACAGACGAAATGTTTTCCTTAATATAGGATCGGCTGAAAACCCTTCTGCATAAGCACTGATAGCTGTTAAAAGGCTGTTGAATTTGCTGCCATTATCCTGTGCACAATTTAATTTTTCAAATGTTAGATGTCTCGCGGAATGTCAAAGCATAATAGCCTACGGCCAAACATTTACAGAACTAAAGTTTATTGCATTTAATAACAATTCGTAAGATTAAGTGTTTGATTATGAATTCAGAAATGTGTGAATGATTTGGGTAAAGTTTCAACTGATCATTTGATGATAAATTTTGTTTTTGTTCCTGAAAAATATCAAGTCAAATACCTTATAAGTATGAGATAAGAGCATGATTATGCATATGGTACAAAAACATGACACTAAATATGAGGCTTTTAAATAAGGTCTATAGTTGGACCTAAAAGGCCATACCAAAAACTAAATAAAAAACCTAAAATTGAAAATTGAAACTGCCTTCAGTGCCACAAACCTCGGGTTTATGAAACAAGAGATCTTTTACAGCAAATGGTACCATGTAGGATGGGAGATCAGAACGCAACAATGCCTGTCATAATTTGGAACGCTAATGTATAAATGCAAATTTCCGGTTAAAGGATAAAAAGACAGAAAAAGAAACAAAAAAAAAGTGTGTATATGAAAACAATAAAAAATATCAGAGATTGAGATGCTTGCCAATTCCTTGCTTAATCGAGCTTGCTCGGCATTTTCAATTAAGGTCTGCAAAGAAAATGGCAAAAAAAAAAATCACAAAGTTGGTATTGACATTATAAAGGTCAACTAGAATACTTCCAAAAGGTAAAACCAATAATATCATATACAGTATAGTTTCAAACAAGGGATGTGATTATATTCAGATGCTAAATAGATCTTATTAATCATGTTGAATAAGATATCACAAGCTTCAGTGAGGACATTTTACACATTACATGAATAACCATGAATCAGGAATACCTTTCTAATGCGATCCTCTTTGATTTGATCGACAGATTCCAACAACCTCTCCAATGTGCCTATTCAAATAAGTGGAGAGAGATGACTTAAAATCATATACAGAAATACAGAAATATATGAAGATACAAGACCAAGTAACAATACACACTTTTCAAATAAGTTTGTTCTACTTAGTAAGATTATTTGGATGACTAAATAATCAAATGCCAGCCAAGCAACCATCCAATAAAATCTTTGTAATTTAAATAGTTTTCAAAATAATACTAAGGACGAGAACCAAAAGCAAAAAAGAAATGAGCCACGGACGCACTCATATGCAGAAAGAAAGAAAGAAAAATAGACATTTTTTTGTCAATAAATTTACATTTATATTTTCTAGAAAACTATGTGATTTTCCAGCCATGCCAAACACTTAAAGAATATAACAAAAGAATGATGACAAGAACCCAATTATTTGATTAAAGAAGAAGCAATTCCCAATGACATGCAGAAAATACAGTGTGGAACCTCTATCTCAGAAACAATAAACAGAAAGAAAAGAAAATACACAGATAGATCAGGACTTCAGTCAACAACTCCCGGTGCAAACCCTATCAAATTCAAGCCTAATCTCTCTACATTCCCTATCATATTTTATCTACCTCTGAGCTAGAGCCCTCTCTTTCCATGCTAAACAATTTTCCTGTGGACCGGTATAGGGTGCATAACAAATTTACTAACAAGCTCATTTTCTTTTCCCATACCAAGTCTCCTTAGATGCTCACTTTGGGCAAATTAAAGAACAGAAGCTTGCATATTAGATAAGAAGACAAACTATTATTAGGAGTTGACTCTGGAAATAAAATCAGAAATCACAGTACTTGCTGAATGTTAACTTCCCATGATGCCAGAACATTATTTACTTTTGAAAAAATGAGAATGTTAATGAAACCTCACCAAATTTACTGATCAATTGCACAGCATAAGTGTCTCCAATCCCATTAACTCCTGTATTCACAAAATATTATAAGTATTAAATACTTAATAAAATTTAAGCAGCATATATAACTTATCCCCTGAAAACAGAAAAGCATGCTTCGAAAAAAAACACACATTCCATTCGCGACTCTAATCTTAGGTAATGATGATTCATTAGTTTGACATGTAGAAAGACATTGAAAGATGATTCCTGGACCTTGATTCCACAAAGCAGGAATGACCCTGGAAGAAGTGGCTCCTTGAAGAATGGAATGTATTAAATTTTGTTTTCCCTTTATACTTTAATTAGGTGTTGTTTATAATTATAATCTGGCTACAAATAAAGTTCAGGAACAGAACTTGAACGTTAGAATGAAATAATGTAAAATAGATGGCAATGTTTAGGAACCTCACATTTACGAATTGTTAACAAGTTTTCTTTTCTATGTTAAAGGAGTATATTAAGACATAAATCTGCAAAACATGGGAGATTAACATCCAATGTTTTTAATCAGAATATGCAGTGAAAATGAGTGAAAAAAACGAGTGTCCCGGGAAACAATTAAATGGGGTGTTTCATTTTTATTTTTTTGAGATTTCAGTCTGAAAGGAATTAAGCTATGATGTATGAGAATTGAGAAGTAGAAAAACAGTTCAATTTAATATCAATAAACAGAGTTACCCCATATGTAGGAAGCTTGTCATAATTAATAAGTTGATTTTTCCTACTTTCTGTTAGTCGGTGTGTCGTTTTTGATAAGAGGCTCTTCTCTTGTACTTTTTCTATAATGTTATAAACTGTATAGGATTATGGTCTTGTTGAAATTATAGGAAAAGATAGAAAGGAGAAATGGGAGAACATACTTTACTAATAAGAAACTGGATCAGGCCTAACATTCTAACAGATCTTATTACCCATTGATTTCAAAGGTGACAAATAAGAAATTAATTAAGCATGTCCTCATATTTAAATTTTGAAAAGCTTCCAGTTCATAACCTCGTTCAATTTTGAATCAAATTTCATAAAATGATGTTCCAAATAGAGAGCAGCACAAAATAACCTGGAATATTATCAGATCTGTCACCAGAAAGTGCAATCATATCCACAAATTGGGATGGTTTCAGACCTCCATATCGCTTTTCAAAGTCCTCGACTCCAAATGAAACCACCCTATTGAGAGAGAGAAAAAACTCTTAAAACATAAGAATAAACTACTTATTTACTTAGAACGGGAGATTACAATCAACCAAATAAAGGTCCGTTTACTTCCCATTTTTCATGCTTTCATTTTACCTTCACTAATGAACATAAGAGAATATAGATCCAATATTTCTCTCACTATTTCCTATTACAATTTTTTAAAATAGATCAAGATTTTGCTAAAAATATAAAAAATTTCAAAAACAGTCTTCATTGTTTCTGAAAAAATGAACACAATTGCTCTCTATTACAATTGCTCACCACACAAGTTTCATCTCCTTGTTAACAATTTAAATGAACACATTTTAAAAAATGAAAACTGAATGTTGAAAGCCTTTTCGCTGTAGCTTTGTTGCAATTTGTTTTTAACTTGATGTGTAAGAAAGTATATTATTGTTTCTGAATTGCCCAGTATATGGTACCGATAATATTGCAAGTAATACAGAACTCAAAAATAATAGAAACAAACAAAATCAATATAAAACAACATCATATAGCATAATATTTATATAGCTTGCAAGTTAAAACTGTCCCCACTCTGAAAAACTGCACAACCAGAGAGTTTAAAGTAACGTCTTCGCTTTCAATTTCTTCCTCCGGTAATGTAACTTTTATGTAAAAAAGGGTAAGAGGAAAAAAGGATAAAAACCCTTTATTAGACAATTCTCATTATTTTAGCAGAAATAAAAATAAATTGCTATTAGTTATTGCACTAGATCATTATGATATTAACTCTAAATCATGTCTGATACTTACTCATCACCACGTGGAGCAAGTCTTAGGAGACGTAACGACGGAGATAGAATCTGAAAAAAATCTTTGTCTGGGGAGACAACTCGTACCTATCATCAAGATGAGACAAATTAGTGACAGGGACTTCATAATATCACTGAGGGTATTTCCATGACAAAAGCAGCAGCACCGTGCTATTTAGATTTTATTATTCAAGCAGAATAATCCCATCTATAAATGCCCCACCCTCCCCTTTTCAATAACCGAGTACATGATTTAACATTCATTCATAATATTATAATACTATTTCTTAAAATTTGTAGAGGTGCATCGGAGTTAGAGAGTGTGAACCATTCCTCTATCTTGAAGTTATTAGTTAGTAATATCACCTTGTACCCAGCATCAACACTCCTTAAGGCTAATGTTCCAATCACATCATCTGCTTCTACACCTGGAACCTATCAGTTAATGAATATATATCAGTTAAATATACACCCTTAAAACCTGTAAGCAATATAAATCCACAACTTGCCTCAATGACTTTTATGGACATTGCCTTGATGGATGCTTTGAGGTATTGAAGTCCCTGAACAATGGTATCAGGAGTAGGAGGACGATTGCTCTTGTACGAAGGATATAGATTGTGCCTAAAGTTCTGGCCTTCAAACAAAGTGCACGTCAAATTAGGACGCCTCACATTAAAAGGCTGTAAAATAATGTGCTAAAAACATGGTCAATGAATCATGTAAATCTCAAATAAAAAGCTTAGTCATTTAACTTTTATTCGAAAAATACCGCAAAATACGACATTAACTATCCCGGTCCATTTGATTCAAAGCATCACTAAGAATCCAAAGTGAGACAAATAAAAGCAGAATATAATGTCAAAGGTCATGCATTCCACATTATTATTACATCTTACAATTCTAACATAGATATTGTGGTCCCAATGAAGCTTGAAGAAGGAATATAAATAAAAATGAGAAAGAACGGCCCGGTAGGAACATAATCACTTATGTTTTTGGCGGGAAACAGGAGGGCTGAAGCCCAAAAAGAACAAATTGCAAGGAAATCAACCGACACTGAAAAGCATTATATCCTTCAAATTCAAAGTCTAGAACCTTTCGTTCTTGTTATTCCCCTCTTAAGCAATTGAGACTTGAGAGTATTATCTGGAATTACCACCAACCAAGTGATGACCAAAGTACTTCATCTGAATGACTTAACCTAGACTATAGGAAGTATGAACATCAAAACCTAGTATGTATCTCCAATAAGAAGGGCAGGAGCAAGAGGAGTTTTGTTTAAGGTGGGCAGGGACAATGTGAAAGAACAATTTATCTGGGGAAGCCAAATATATCTTTAAATACTCAAATAGGAGAATTTGATAGGAACAGTGGAGAGAAAGGCCTAAATGATTCACAGGAAAAGAATGTTACATTTTTCTTACATCTCTCTAAGCAGCCAGCGGGAATAACAGAGAATATTCCTTTTGTAATTCTTTCTTTTTCAATAAATAAATAAACCACCTAACTATACTGTTCTCATACCTTGGGCATGTCAAAATTAGAGGCTAAAATTAAAATTGTATTACACTCAGCCCTTACCCATATATAACCACAAAAGAGGTTTAAATTCTAATATTGGTCTTACATTTTGATTTCATCCCTCAAAGACACTGAAACTCAGAATTTAACATACCTTTAGCAGTAAAACTTTCTTTTGATGAATTACAAGTATGACGAAAAGGAATTCCTGAAATGAAAAGGAATCCTTTATTAAGATTTTACTTGACAGTTGAGAGAAGCTTTACAAAACAAAGAACTTGAGAAATGCAAGTTAGACTCTAAATCCTTAGTATGCCCAAATACCACAATTGCATCAATAGCTTGTAGAAGCAGCTTGCACTCAACTGAACATAATATTCCTCCTATGACACTCTCTTCATTGATCATAATAAGTTTCGCATAAATACAACAGCCTTAGCTATCGGTGCAAGAGTTTGGTGGGGAATCGTCAATCAAACAGTAATTCATTAAATCTATTTATGCTTTCCAAGGGTAAAAAGAATCTCATCTCTTTGATTTCTAACCTACAGGATGAAATTATCTCTAAAGTTTATGATTGGATAATAAATTACCTCTATTCCTTATCATACATATTTGTCTTCCTTTAATATTTATGATTAAAATAAACAACAATATGAACGCGTTAGTACAAGATTCCAAAAAGAGAATAAAAATCTTTCACAAATAGCATAAAAACACTCAACCCCGTTATTTTTCGTTAAAAAGCTCCCATTGTTGTATGTTCCGTAAAAGAACAATGCCTAATACATCAGACAGAACGAAAAGGTAGTTCTCTCCAGCAGGATAGAGCAATGGCAGAAACCAGTCCAAGTTTTAGTGAGACATGTCTTAAGAATCATATAGCTTTTTGCTCAACTGCGAATCTTAAATACTTCATATAAAAGAAAGAAAACAGTGTAAAACCAATATTGCTGGCAGAGGATCAGGGCACTTGGAGCATAACATAAATGACGTACGACTAAAACAATTTTTTAAAGCCCAGTCTGGAATTCATAGTGAAGAGATATGTGCATGTTAAATCAAACCAAACTGCGTCAAACTACTGTATTTGCGTGACCAATTTGACACTTCCTCGCTGTTTTTTTGTGTAGAAAAAAACATCTACGTGACTTCGTAGACATCTGTGTTATTTGAATCCAAATTGTTGATGGCCTTTCTGTTGAAAATCCAGACCCAATTGATTAGGCCTCCTAATGGTAAAGACCATACTAAAGTTGCACAGGTGTCCATTCTGCTTTTGGGTTACTTCAAGAACGCATTTCCAATCTTAGGGGTTCATCCAGTGAGGGATTACCCGGGGAGTTAATTTGCTTAAAACAGAAGTACTTGCTCACTTTTTGTAAGAGCTCATAAAACTAACTTACGATATACACATAAATTGTTTTAATATTTGTTTATAGGCTTTCCAAAATAGCTTATGGAAACAGCTTATCCTCAAAGACTCTTTGATTGTACAATCAACTTATACATAAGCTCTCATATAAAGTGTTTATTGACGGTTAATTAAGATGTTTACACAAATACCCTCTAAGCCCACCATTCTGTCTTTAATGTCTATGTTTCCCCCCAGCATCTATATTGTAGTTGTGAACAGTCTGATTTTTTTATAATGTTTTCGGTCAATAACAGACAGAATCCTAATTTGGTCAAGAAAATCAACATGATTTTATCAAAACATAAGGTGCCTAACACAACTCTACATGCAAACTAAACTTCAACTCAATTTATTACCTACGCAAGCACATCCCAAGTATAAAATAATCAAAATATATAGTATTATTGTTGTAATTATAATTAAAAGGAACTTATTTTCTATTACCATGAAGGATCAAATAGGATTGCAACATATACTAGCAAATATAGAAGTGGAATCTGATATCTTACCATCATGGTCAAACACTACCTGCATGCAAAAGAAACCATTATTTAGCCCGACTAACTGATTGTAAACATGAAAAGGGAAATGCAACCTTTTCACACACATAACTAGTGAAGATGACAAATTTAAAGGAAATGCAAGCGTTTCACATATATAAATGCATAAAGGATAAAACGTACCACCACATGAGAAGGGATAAATTCCAGAACATCAATTATCTGCAAGAAGAAAACCAAGACTAACTAAAAGATGAAAATGGCACATATCAGACAAAACGAAACTTCTTTGTGCCTTTAATCCAGTGTTATCGGTTGTGGATGGCAGAAAGCCAGAATTCCGTCGTAAAATGCCATGGCACCTCCATCCTTCACACATAGCCCAGTGTTCATGGCCGATATTTGACAACACTAATTCAGTCACAGTTAAAATTGAATGATTTCCATGAACACAACTATTTTCCCCCCTTTTCTTGACTGTGGAAAAAAACACTGCAAAGTTTCTTCAGTTTAAAATAAAATTATTGTTCATTAAGCATGTGTTTCATCCAGAAGACAATTATTAAGTTGCAGCACTTCTAAGAGCGCGTGTTTGCAACTGGTACTTCTGCATTTTATGACACTATAAACACATATTTAATTATTAGACAAATAGCTTATATTATAAGGCTGAGCCAACAGCCTCGCAAATTTTCATTCCAAGAACATTTATACACCCTCCTTCTCAAAATAACTGGCATATATTTGTAAAATAATTGTCCCAAAATGACTTTAAAAGATGAGGATGTTGAGTTGGATGTGTGTTAAGGCAAAGATAAGATTAGAAATGACAATATTAGATAGAGAATTCGGGTAGCACCTATAGTAGAAAAGACAGTGGGAAATAGACTGAGATGGTTTGAGCATGTAGAGAAAAGACATGTAGATTATGTTGTAAAGAGAGTAGATCAAATGGAGGGGAGTCAAACAACTAGAGGTAGAATAAGACCTAAAAAAACTATTAAGAAAGATATTGAGATTAACAAATTAGATAAAAACATGGTCTTTGATAGAACATTATGGCATAATTTAATCCATGTGGTCGATCTCGCTTAACGGGATAAGATAAGTATTATCGAAACATAGACACATAATATGACATATAATTATATAATAATAATAATAATAATTATTATTATTATTATTATTATTATTATTATTATTATGTTGTAACTTGTATTATTGTTGGTTCCATTAAGTCCTGATAGAAAGTATGTGAGAAGTGCATTGCCCTTTTGTTGATAGTTGGTATATCATCAACTAGGATTGATCTGATCTAATGAAACAGTCAAAATATATAACCACCAGATTTCAAATAGACTTGGCCAGTCAAAATATATAACCACCAGGTTTCAAATAGACTTAGCCATTATCACTTTTAGGGATGTTCTGCCTAATAAATTTCTCCATAATAAATATTCTACTTAAAGATGTTCTGCCTAATAGATTTCTCCATAATAAATATTCTACTTAAAAGGCACATTTTATTAGAGTGCTCCCATTATTCATAAAAGGTCTTTTGGGCTTCACTAGACTCATTTGTCATAGCGTCATTTTTTTCAACCTTTGACCTTGAGCCTAAATCCAAGTTAGCTAGATATAGTTGAGTAAAGATAGCTGAGTAAAGATCTAAGGACTTTTTTTCAATCCTCAAATGAGTCTTACTAAAGACCAAAAAAACTCTGAAAAAATGGGAGCACTCTAACAGAGTGTACCTTAAGGTGATAGCATTTACTATGGATAAATCTATTAAGCAGCGCATCCTTGAACGTGATAATGGCAAGGTATATCTGAAATCGGGTAGTTATATATTATGACTATCCCATTAAGTCACACTAATTCTAATTGTCGTACCAACCATCAGTAAGAGGGCAATACACTTTTCACTTGCTTTCTACCTCTGAATTAATTGAACCAGCGATATACACAATTTGTATTGTTATTATTTAATTGTATATGTCATATTAGTGTCTATGATTAGGAAATATTTATCACGATAAGGCTTGGTTATTGTTGTAATTATGCCCTCGTGCCTCTAATTAATATTAATTGCATCACCCTCGATTCAATATATTCCATTTTCCATTTATCATAAAGGTGAATACACCATTACACGATACTTACATATAAGAATACTTTAGTAAAAGTATTTTTCTCTCTATCATTTATACAACTTTTTTAGGTTGAGGGAGTAACAAATAATCTTGATCCAAGGTTTCATTTATCAATTCAGTGTCTCAAATTAATCTCAATCTTCTTAACCAAAGTTGGACATTAAAATTAGAATTTACCATGAAATGTTTCTATTCTTCCGTAAAATTCAGAATACCTTGATGAGGGGGGAAATGCCCTTCATCTATAGTTCTAGTCATCTATAGACTATAGTTGTACTCATTAGAGATCAATATAACAACACTAAAGAAATAATGCACCAAGATGACAAAAAAACTGATGACAGTAGCATAAATGTTTGCGAATTCTACAACTCAAAATGAGAAAATAAAAAATCAGCAAATAACTTACAAATAAAAAATCAGCAAATAACTTACAAATAACTTACAAATGACAGTGCTGAAAATATCGTCAAAACCCAATCTCCGTTTCCATCAGCATGTGTTAGATGACCATGGTGCAATTTCGCTATCATACCAACACAGGTTAACAACAATCATTTACATTTTTCAAACAAAACCGCAAACAAAAAATGAAATAGCACATGTAAACAGGAACAACAATGTATACCTAAAAGCTTGTAGTATGCCCTATGAATTACCGATGTGCCATCAATGAGCATGACTCTGCCATTGAAAGAATCACTGTTCGCTGCAGCTTCCGCATTGCTAACAGAACCAAGCTGCACAGCAGGAGCAGCTCCGTAACTAATTTCTGGAGCCAATGTTGCATTGCTCTGAGAAGTTGCAGAAACAACTCTATCTCCACGCGAATCTAAAGTCTCAGTACAATAACCCTAACGAAGAAACGCGAAAAAACCAGATATAATATGAAGAAAATAAGCACGGTGAGTAATAATGTAAAGTTGATTACGCGAGTGGTTCACCTTCGAGAGTGGTGCGCGTGAAGAACTGAGCAGCTTCGGAGATTGAAAATTGAGAGAGTAGTTACCGGCGGTGGCGGTTCCGGTAACGCGGCGGCGAGGAAATGGAATTCGTCTCCACAAGAAATGCGAGTGAAGAAACAAATGGTTGTATATACAGCAATATGCCATTTGAATGTTTTGGTGTTATAGTAGAGAGAATAACGGCATTGAAGTCAAAAGCACGCTACGGAGTAGAAGAAAGCGCGCGTGTTAAAGGGAAGAGAATGAACCTTGGAGTTTCAGTTTTGGGATGAAGGAGGAGTTGTATGCGACTAAGGAGATATGTCAAATTGTGCTGGGCTGGGTTGGGCTGGTATGTAAGGCCCGAGATAATTGTTAAATGTAACCCCAACAATAGCATAAGAGGGATGATACATGGAAATTTTATGTGATTTATGGTTTACATAATCATACCTTGCAAACCGAGTTAGTCAATCATCTCATTGTATAATCGTACTTGTTTGCCACGAAATCTAAAGATGTGCCCTCGTCTTTAGACGAGCTGAATTCTGCCACGAAATTTGTCAACACTTACAACTCATGCTTCCACCTGGGACATATTGTATGTCATATTCTAAGAGCTATACCTCCTAGGATACAATCCTCCCCGCTAAATAAGGTTTCTTTAAAACCTGACGGACATGATAGTTGATTTTCACCAGAATCTTGTAATCCTGAAAGTATGGTATAAGTTTTTTTCTGCAACGACGACGACTAATACTAGTTTCTTGAATTTCTAATACTGCGCCTCGATGCCATTGAACATTATGCTTACGAAATACACTGGTATCTCTGCCCTATCCACTTCCTAAACAAGGACTGAGCCCATCACCTGATATGTAATCGATAGATGGAGAAGTAATGGTGAATCTTCCCTCGGGCAAGTGAGGAGATTATTGACCTTGGTGAAAGCCTCCTCACACTCAGTGGTCCATTTGAATCTCTCTTTCTTCTTTTAGACAACAGAGAAGATGAAAGTTTTGTCGCCTGCACATGAGAGGAAGCAAAATATGGCAGCGAGACGGCATGTAAGTTGTTATACATCCTTCACATTAGTGGGGCCATTCATGGTGATGATTGCTTGACACTTATTTGGGTTAGCCTAAATGCCCCTATGTGTCGGCATGAACCCTATGAATTTCTCTGCTTGAACCCCGAAAGAGCACTTGATAGGGTTTAGGCCCATATCATATCTCTTTATTGACAGTAGAACATCCTTTAAATCTTATGTGTGGTTGTGTCCTCCTTAGTTTTAACAATCAAGTCATCTACACAGGCCTCAATGTTCTGCTCTATTTGATGGGAGAAAACAATGTCCATGAACCGCTGATAGATGGCGTCAGCGTTCTTGGGGGCGAAGGGCATCCCATTGTAGTAATAGTTGCAATAATTCAACATGAAGAATGTTTTAGGCGCGTCTAGGGAATCCATCCGAATATGATTAGTACCCCCGAGTATGCTTCCATGAAGCTTAACATGCGGTAACCTGATGATCCATCGACTGGGTGATCGATATTCAACAACGAATATGAGTCTTCGGGACATACGATGTTCAGATTGGTAAAATTTACATTTATGCGTCACCTGTTGTTGGCCTTTCGTACCAGAACTGTCTTGGCCAACTAGGTGAGATATTTTGTTCCTGTGATGAATCCAATGTTATATAGTTTTTATACCTCTTCATCAAAGATGACTTTTCTTCTTGCCTATTTTTTCGCTCCCTCTGTGGCAGTGGTGGAAAAGGTTGATGGCGAGGCAATGACTGACAACCTTTATGTACATGTTTGGCACGTCGCATGGCCCAAAGTGAACATATTGACATTCTCAATGAGTTGATCGACTAGTTCTTGTTCCTTCATCGTATACAACAAAATACATATCTTCGTAACTTTATGGGCGCGAGGACCTATATGCACCTCCTTCAGATCTTTTGTGGTTGTGAGCCTTTCCACTTCCACGCCCATTATATATTCCCGACACTCGAAGTAAATACTTAGAACTTCGGAAGAAAGGACATTTACAAGGGCGATCTCTTCACTGGATGTCTCCGGGATACTTATATAGCATTCCCAAACCCCTTGTTGGTCTCCTTGAATTGTACTGATCGTTGGGCATGGCAACGGGGCGGGTCGGAGATGATTTTTACCTCCCCCAAACTCAAATCCCTAAATAATCCCCGTTCTCCGCCCCAAACCTAAACGAGGATGTAAAATTAAAACTCAGACCCGTTCCAAACGGGTTCGGGTATCCCTGCCACGCCACCATCCATTTAATAAAATAAATTTTTTAGTAAAAATATTTATTTTTTCCAAAATTAAATTACTTTATAAATAATAAAATAAAACAGTCTCCAAAAAGTTCATACAAACATTTCAAATATTTTAAATAATAAATACAAATCAAATTATTAAAATATTGATCACATATTTAATATTCTAAATCATCACACAATAATAATAATGTACATAATAAAATAAAGGGGGAAGGTTCAAGGGCGTGTTCGGGGTGTGTACTAGTGTCCCCAATACTCGACTCATCCCCGTATGTTGTAATCGGGGAAAACCCAAACTCTTTTAAAGCGAGTTGTTCTCGTCAATTTCAAGACGGGTTTTATTGCCATATCTACTGATGATCGCCCTTTAGAGAACATGTATTTTAAGGTTAAGTACATGGTGGAAACAACTGCCCCTAGGGCGTTGATAGCCGGTTGCCCTAGAATAACAAGATACAATAATAAGACGTCTGCAATGAGGTAACTAACGTTAATAGCTTTGGTGTTTGCTCCCTTGCCACACGTGATTTTCAGGGTTACATGACCTATTATTTGAACATGTTCTCTTGATAACCACGTCAAAGAACCGCTAATTTTTTTATGTCGTTCGGGTTAAGTTGCGACTTCTAGAAAGAGTCCCAAAACATAACGTCAGCAGAGCTACTGGGATCTATCAAGACACGTTTGATATCCTAGTTGTCGTGTTTTACACTGACGATGAATGAATCATCATCATTAGGGTTGAGTCGAGGGCGCCCTCCTCGGAGAAAATGATGTTAACTCCTATTTTCCGTATGAGGCTTTTGGGAGCGCAATGGGATATTACATTCGTTACAAACACCCACCTTGCGTATTTACTTTGGGCGACTATGGAGCTGCCTCTCTTAGCAAAACCTCAGGCAATAGTGTTTGTGTTGTAACGTAGAGTCTTGTCGGCCATCTTCGAAAGAAAGATAAAATGGGTTAGAGTGAAGGTGAGGCCCAAGCTATTTTTTACCAGGGCCCTCACGATAGGCGCCACTATACTGGTAAAAAGTTCAGATGTGCAGGTTCCCTATGTTAGGGCAGAGAAACTTAGAAGCCTTTGACGTGGTTAGGGTTTCCCCACGACAGCGAGAAGCCCCGTACAATGGTGTTTTATGATGGCTTTATAAGTCCTGCTCATGTGAGGTGTGGGGCTCTAAAGATGATCGGTGTGCGTTATAACCTTGTTAAGTGCCATGCTTTAGGGTGTAATGATATGCCCTCTTTCCATGTGGGGAAGAGTATTTATAAAGACTTATAGGGCATAAGGTTTTCTTGGACAGGGTCACCGTCCACTCAGTTAATGGTAGACTGTGGATTCCTTATTTTCAAAGGAGACGTGATTCATTTAATAACCCCGACTTCTCTCTACTCAAGAAACGTCTTATCTCACGTTTCCCACGATTGATTGATAGAAAATCTTTGGGGTAAGACGACACATCCTTTGGGCGACATTCTGTCATCGCCTCTTTTTGAGCAATTTATTGGCATTGCCTTAAACAATATTTTTACCATTATAACACTACAAATAAAATCTTAATACTTTTCAAAATCTCCAAAAATAACAAAATGAATAGTAAAAGTTGTTTTTTAAAAATGCAAGATTATCACAGGAAAAAAAAGCTAACTAATGGGGGAGAAATACTTGCATGGATACGAACCTAAATCCATATTTTTAGGCACAACCAATGAAGAGAGAGAATATAAATTTATTTAAATTTTAATTTCGTTTTTAATTGGCATCATGGGGGTGATTGGGATAAAAGAGGAGAGAGACAATTTTATTTTTTATTTTTAATTAATAAAAAAATGTGATTGGTTGTGTGTAAGTACATGTGTTATGGTTGTGTCTATATAAGTATTTTTCCTAATGGGGTACCAAATTCAATCAATTGGTGCAATTTAAAATAGGTTAAAGCCCAAATCATTTATGAATATTCGACACATTAAGGCCCAACACTATAAAAACCAAACCCATATCACAAATTAGGTTTCGATACCGTTTCCCGTTTATTTGAAGTTTTACACTGGCAGTTCGTCTCCCTCCGCAAAATAGCTTCACCTCTGGAGCTGCAGCCACCGTCAGTCATCCTCTGCAAAAATCGAAGCTCCAACTTCTCTGAGACATTACTCAAATTCACAGTAACTTTTCAAATTTCAATTTCCCCTTTCTTAATATAATACGCGTTTACATGACATTAATAAACGAACCTTTATTCTTCAGGACATAGAATGGGGAAAAAAGGAGGGAAAAGCTACCAGAAGAAAGACGTAACAAACGCCACAAGTTCCCGACGCGACCGTCATGTGTTTTCTACTCAAGACATGGACGACGAGATTGATGCCTGTAACCGTTTTAATTGATTATAAGTTATTTTTCTAGTTATAATTTGATAACATCTAGTTTACGGGATTATTATGAATTTGGCTTTGATTAAGTGGCTCCATGATCTTTATTTGCAGTTCATAAGCAGAGGGATATTGTTCCTCTTGACATAAATGCTGATTCTGGAGAATCGGATGAAGATGATGAAATGCCTATTTTTGAATCTAAGGTCTTGATTTTGCAGTTAACTGTTTTTTTTTTTTTTGAAGTTATTAGTATAGTGCTAAACCTGATAGATGCTACTTTTGAGATTTATGTTCTAATTGTCATTCTTTCGAATGTTGGTTTTAGGATATTGATAATGATAGTGATGAGGATGATGATGATGATGAGGACAATGATGATGATGATGATGATGATGATGATGATGAGGTGGAGGAGGATGAATATGATGGTAATGACAAAGGCTATATTGCAAAATGTAAGTTAATGATCCAGCTCTGGTAGTGTTCTGTTTGTTGAAAATTGAAATTCTTGGTTACTAAGTTTATATATATAGTTTAGGTTTGAGGAAAATAGTTCTTGCTTTTCTTTCTTACTTTTGAAAGTTTTTAAAGTGGAACTTATTAGAAAGGTGTGATTATGATAAGCATGTGTTTGTTTTGCTTAGTAATTAGGCAAAAGAAATATTTAGAGTCAAAGCATGGTGGAGATGAAGACGGAATGGAAGATGATGATGAAGATGAGGGAGATATTAAAACAATTACCGGTGGTAGAAAGTACTCGCATGGTGCTGAGAATCGTAATTTTGAGGTGAGGATTTGAGCATAGCATTTGAAAAGGATTTTGCCATGTGTTATATATCTAAAATAATGATGCATATATTTTGGGTAGACCAAGTAAATGGTTTATTTTCCCGTACTTTTTGTTTTTTCTCTTGAATAATTGTAACTTGTTCGTTTCAGCTACAAGACAGTGATGACGAGGCCCCAAAAGAAGAGGAAAAAATTGCAACTGATATGCAAAGGGAGAAAGCAAAAGGCTTAACGATGGAAGACTTTGGCCTTGGGGACATTGATAATGACAATTTAACTTCTAAGGTGAGTTCTGCCTAATATCTCAATGATATGTTGCCTAGGCATGGTCGATTTCTACACGAATGGACGAAAACACATGCTTACTACCTGGTGTAGAATCTGTCAAAAAACATTTATTAAATTTTTATATCTCTATAGGATGCAACAGATAAAGGAAACAGAGTAATAAAACAACTGGATAGAGATGCAACTTTCAAGGCTGAGGATCTGAATGCCTTATCAAAGGAGGAGCAAATGAACGTCCTTTATAGGTTAGAATATTGTTCTTATCTTGCCATTAATACTATTGATTGTGTTTTATCATGTTCCCATTTTGTGCGTTTTACCCTATGCTACTAAACTGGGTACCAGCATTGCATCCATAGCTGTGAATAACCTTCAGATTAAAAAAACTGATTTCTAGAGTATGCATGTATTGGATTGCCGATTCAAAACTAAATAAAAGGAAGAAAAAAGCTGAAGTAATATCGGTGATTAAAGGAAATAAAAGAGAAAATGGCTAAACTTTGGTGTTCGTGATGCTCTATCGGATAACTGATTAATCAAGGGTAGACTAGTTAAGATCACCTTCTGAAACCATCGATGAATAGAGAAACATATCTATATGCTCAAAATATTAACAACATCAACATAAAAGCATTTGAACCCCACACTGAAGAGATGATTAGAAATTTCCTACCAAAATTGATTGAAAAAGAAAAAAAATGAAATGGAATTTGTCCTGCTATTAGAGGAAAATGCCTAATTTGAGGGTAAACAGTGAAAAAAAAAGGAAAGCTTGAGAAACTCAATAGAAATCTGAGCTAATAGCCTTGCAGATTTCACACCTGTAGTTTGAGAAATATCTTTGATTGCGATCTCTGATTGCTATTGCTTTGAGTATAATTACTTTTAACTAAATAATTTTCATTTTGTAATGTGGTTTCAGATGCATTACCAATCAACATCAATTTTTTTGGGGGTAAAACCCTTTCAATTTCAAATGTCTGATACTCTTTGGCCATGATAGTCACGATACTAGGAGTATAGTTTAAAGCTGCATTCATCATTTATATGAACACTTTTCAGCACAACAGCTTTACTTTTCACAGCATAACAGCTTTAACATAGGCACTTTTCACAGCATAACATTTTATTTCTAGCAATATTCAGCAGAAACCTAGATGAACGTCTACCTTAATGGAAGCTGTTGAATCCTCACAAAATTGGATCACGCCCCCTTTATTGCTCTTATTGGCCTAACTCGTGTTGACAGTCTGACTGCCATATGATAGACTTCCCCGCTTTTCTTGAATTGGTGACCATCTTATCTTTTCTTTGCAGGTCTGCTCCAGAATTAGTTGATTGGTTGTCAGAATTGAATGAGGCACACACAGAGCTTGAATGCAAAATCAACCCACTGTTAAGCAAGGTTTTTCTTTTTCCCGTGTTCTTTTTTTTACCTGCCCATATTCTTTACTAGTAGTTTACAAAACCATGCGAAGAGGCTGACATGTATTTATATTAAATAGTCACAGTCTACAATAATTTAAGTTTAATAATGAACACCTCTTTTTTGTTTGGTGGAAAATGCAACATTCATGTTATGATGGTAAATTTACACAACCTATTGAAAGCATGGCAGTGTGAATGACTTGGAATGGAATGTTACCGGAAAATGGCTCGAGGTCTGTGGACTTCAGAAGAGCCGAATCGTTCTATTGTTATATTTATCAATTTATCAATCATATATCAAGAGAGGCTTAATTGTGATTATCTTGGTTATTTCTTCCTTTCGCTTTGTATGTCTCTTTAGGCCTTAGGTTCTATTTGTTTTATTCTTTCTACTGAAACATTGGACACCCTGTTAGGAGTTATAGTGTTATACTATTGTTATAAATTATAAATGTATTCCCACTGTTTTTAAGTGAATTCGACTCTTGATCTTTCCTATTTTATGATCTTACTTTGAAAATAAATTCTTATGGTCCATACTTTTCGTGGATAGACAATACTTTTCTTTTTTTTTTGTGATGTATTTCCCCTTGGATGTGCTTGAAGTCCATATTGCAATACAATTTAATTAATCTCTTCTGAAGGTTAAAAAGGGGCAAACAGTTAAGGAAGGAGTAGTGCGTTATTTTGAGTTGAAACAGCCTCTCATGCTGTCCTATTGCCAAGCTATAACCTTCTACCTTCTACTCAAGTCTGAAGGGCAACCAGTAGATGATCATCCTGTAATAGCTCGCCTTGAAGAGATCAAGGAATTAATTAATCAGGTATTTCATTTTTAAACTAGCTCATGTCTTTGTCTGTAAGGATTTAATGCAGTTTCCATAGTTATTTACTTGTTACATGAGCAATGTTGTTAAATAACGGCTAGCGACATTATGTTGGGCAAAATTTGAACCATTTGCTATTATTCTGTACATGTCATTCAAGACAAAACATTGTCAAACAGCCACTTTTGAGGCACTATAATCAATGTTTTAAATATCGGACTGGCCGTCGACCTGGTCAGAGCACAGGGACAATGGTAATACCGAAAGGTTACTTATTGAACCACATGATTGGGTCTCTATTGAAAAGTATTCATGATTTATAAAGAGAACAATTGTGTTTTTTATATACACTATACTGGAATGCTATAAAAAATTATTATTGGAGTTCAATTTATTTCGGTTTCAGTCGTGAAGTTTCTTTCATTGAAGTATTTGAATTGTCTTATTATTGCAGTTTTAGTCCTGTAGTTTGGATAATCAATAGTTCAACTAAATTTATTGGAAATGCAAATGATTGTATTGGATAGTTTATAAACAATTTATTATATTGCATACATACATTGGTAGCCTTGCTTACACCATGGAGGACTTTGTATACTTCATTAGATTAATGTATAACTCTCTAATGTAAAAATTGCATAATTATTTGTAGGTAACTTGCACCATTGATTCACAGTTACACAGAAATATCAGATCTGAGATGTACTTAATCATTTTTACATATTGCGAATTTCTAATATGCCTCACTCAACAGATAAACCAACTTGGCTCAGAACTTCCAGTCGAACTTGAGGACATTCTTAAAGGAAGTAGCGGGTCAGATCATGAGAATACAACAATGCCAGCAGATTCTGTCACTATACGCCAAGAACAACCTCTAGTCTCTGCTGTATCACAAGAAGCAGTGGTAATGATCACGTCTTAATCTTGGCTATAATCTTAAAAAGTGACAACAAGTCCTTAACAGTTGATTTTTTATGCATTTTTGCAGCCTAGCAATGTAGTTGATATGAAAAAATCGGATGTCTCCAAGGTTGGTAAAGGAAGAAAATTAAAAGATCAGGTGAATTATAGATTTCAAAATTTGTTTAATCTTTGATTGGTTTATTGCTATATAAGGTTAATAATCTAACTGTTGAACCTTGACATGGCAGAAGGATAACATTGGCGTCCTGAGTTTGGAAATGTTGAAAGTTAGAGCTTCCCTTGAGGAAAAATTGAAACAAAAGGGTTTATATAGTCAAACTGCTCCAAAGCCAAGTAATTCTCTAAAGCGTTCAAATCCAGCTAATGGGTATATCTTCACTCTCATATATCTCTTGCCCTACTTGTTTCCAACATCTGTGAACTTACTGACAATTTACAAATTTCACAGCCAGCTTGCAACCTACGATGATTTTGATGATGATGCTATCAATGTTAATGGGACAGCAGGACTGTCTAATGGTCATGTCTCCAGTAAAGTTTCACAGTTTGTTAATGCTAATCTGAAGAAACTCAAGGTACTAAAATTGAGATTTTATAAACGAATTATGATTTCTAATTTCGTTTTCAATTTTTAGCCCCCATGGCCTAAGTAAGCACAACTCATCAAGCAATCTCTCTGCATTTCCTAACATTCCTTTTACAAATTTCTTCCTACCAACAAATTATTTTCCAAACTTAAGTTTGCACCATAACTAAAAGGAATTACAAAACAAATTTTTGCGAAACCTTTTTATGTACAATTTTCCTCTTTACAACACAATAATTCTTTTTCAAAGTTAAATTTATAAACATGCAACTTATAATATTGAAACTGAAATTTAGATAAGCTTGGATAGCATAGATTATGAAATTGATAGAAGCAAATTAAACTACAATGGATGTTAGACAATAAACTACATATACAACGGAAGACAATAGAAAAGTAAGCCAATAGAAAAGCAAACAAACAACCATTAAGGCTTTGTTTGGGAGTTTGGAGGGAAAGGGAGGGGAACACTTTGAAAAATAAGGATTGGGTGAGAAAAATAGAAAGATTTTGGAGGTTTTTATTTTCTTCTCATAACATCAAAAATCACCTAATTTGCGGGAACTCAAAATTTTTATTGGAGGATGGTTTTGGAGGGCTTGAGAAAAATTAACAATACATTAATGATAAATATTATTTTATCATTTCAAACAATTTTTTTTTTCAAAAAATGTTAGAAACTTTTCTATATTATTAAAAAAAATGTCAAATATTTTTTTTATAATTTTTAAATTTTTTTTCCGGAAGCCCTCCCCTCCAAACTCCCAAACAGACCTTAAGTGCATTTCTTTCCACTAGTATTCATAATGCTTCCTACAATCTGAGGCTGACCACTGAACTATTGCCCAGACTATTGCTAAAATTTGTTTCGCTTGTTCATATAAAACATATGCAATATGCACTCAGTGCTATTCATGATATCAAATGATATCTTTAAGCTGTTTTCATTCTTTATATAGCCTGTTTTTTGAACATCTGTCTGATCCATTTTTTGTGATAAGGTGGCTTCTGGTGATGATGATTTGCCCAAGAGAGATGAAATTCATGATCGACGGTTGAGACATGAGAATCGGGTGTTGGCTGGTGCTGGAGTTAAGACTGAGGATGACAAGGGTGACGATCAAATGACTGATCTTGGATCTCATAAAGTTGATGATAAAAAGGTCACTGAAAGTGGGGGTGACCCTGAAAAAGAAGTTAATAAACAAGCAGAAAAATTACTAGCTCCAAAACATGCTGCAAAAGCAGCAGCCCGTTCAAGGTGAAGTTTTGGAGTCAGTCCATTTGCCTGGGCTACTTTATCTCTGGTCTTTAAGGATATTCATTTTTCCATCTTTTTCAATATGAAATTAAGATCTTTTTTGTTTTTTTGATAAGCAATGTGAAAATAAGATTGTTTTGCTTTTGCAGGAAATCAGCTGTCCCCTCTATGCCCGAGGAGACCGTGGACGGAAAGCGCTATATCACTTCTCAGGTTCTTACTCGATCTGAGGTTTTCACTCTAATTGTTCTTATGTTTCTGCAAATTTGTAAGTCTCAACTTGGTTACCGATCTGCTGCAGATGGTGAAGAACAGAGGACTGACTCGAAGTCGCAACAAGGATAAAAAGAATCCTAGAAAGAATTACAAGGTACTTCCAGTTCCTCTCTGGCTAGTCTCTTCAACTTTAAATGTTCCACTGTTGGTTTTCTTTTTTTTTCTATTTTACAATCTCTTGTTAACTCAATGTGCAGCTCAAGCATCAAAAAGCTCTTAAGAATCGCGGGGGACAGGTTCAGAGTTTCAGAAAGCAAACTGCACCTTATGGCGGGGAAGCCTCTGGAATTAATCCAACTATCAGTCGAAGTGTCAGATTCAAGAGCTGATATTGTCAATATACATTACAATATCATTCTATTTTTCAGCCAATTTTGAATCATATAGTCTATTGGAGTATAACTTGTATAATTGTTTATTAGGAAATGAACATCTTTGGCATGTTAAATTTTGTCAAGCTGTCAATTTTGATCCAAGTATTTCAGTGTCATAATTTATTTTCAAAGTTTTGAATGTCAACAATGGAGCTCAAGGCATGAGATTCAACCTTGAGAAAATGAATTATTTCCATTCAAAAACTATTGTATGATATTACATTATTAATTAAATATAAAATTTAAGTCTATTTGTGCATCTTTTCATCAACTTAGACGCATTCATCCTCTCCTTTTCTAAAATAATTATAACTAAAATTTAACATTTCTCTCCTCATAGAATAATAGATATCAAGTTGTTTTTTAAAATTACAGATATCAATCTAATTTTAATTTTCTGTTTTAAAGATTTAATTAAAACTATTAATCTAACAGAAATATAGGTCAATCAATTTTAATTAATGTGTAATATTATTATTTTATTTCTAGAATATTCTATATTCCATTGAGGACGGATCAGCTAACCTAATGCCATGTTGAGGATGAAAAAACTTGCTTTTCACTCCATTCCATTGAACATTCGTTTTCACGCTAGTTACAATATGCATGATAAAATTTATCATTCAGTCTGGAAACTTTGCCTCACGTGGCACCTTCCAAATGAATTCCCAGCTAAACTTATCGTAGGCTTTTGAGAGATCTACTTTTACCATAAAGTAACCATTCCTCCCTGTCATTTTATTCATAGAGTGAAGCACTTCCTTGGCCACGATAATGTTTTCATGGATATTGCGTCCTGGGACGAAACCGGTCTGAAACGGGGACACTAATTTTGGCATACAAACTTTCATTATGTTCACCACAACTTTACTCACTATCTTATAAATGGCATCGCAAATTGAGATGGGACGGAATAGTGAGACCACCTGTGGTGAATCCACTTTCGGAATCAAACTGATATCCGTTTGATTAATATGCATCACTTCGCTAGGATTATTCCATATCCTCTTAACAAAATCACACACTTTTTCACCAACCTTACTCCAATCTTTATGGTAAAAGCCTGCTGGAAAACCATCGGTCCCCAGAGCTTTCCACGACTTCATGTCCAAAACAACTTTCATGATCTCTTCGTTCTCCACCTGCTTATTCATCCGCTGGAAATCTTCATCTGCTATCTCAGAAAAGGTGATTGTTGCAGCTGGCCAAGCCTTCCAGTTGTACTTAATCTCAAAGAGCTCCTTGTACAAATTATTCACAAGCAACTTGAGCTCAGCTCCATCTTCTATCAAAACACCTTGCTATTTTTTAACATAGTTCTTTTATTCCTTCTCCTCCTAGTGATCGTTTTCATATGGTAATATTTAGTATTTCTGTCCCCGTCCGCTAACCATTTCGTTCTAGAGCGTTGAAACCACATCAACTCTTCCTTCGCAAGAATATCACTTAGATCCTTTTGTAATTTGTTCTCCAATTTCCTATAGGCTATCACATTATCCTTTAGTTGCAACCTACATTGTATGCCCTTCAATCTAGCAAGAATCTCCTTCTTTTGATACTTGATATTGTCAAACGAGTGTTCCTTCCAATCCTGCAGGTTTTCTCTGGTCTCCTTCAAATAAACTGCAAAATCAGTTTCTTCCCTCCACACATTGGCTAGCATATCTTGATATATATCCACAAAGTGCCAAGCATTCTCAAACCTGAAATTCTTTTGGACCTTTTGATACTGATCAGTAAAAGGCATTATAAGGATAGGGTGGTGATCCGAATACTCTACACGAGCCAATACTTTCACGCTTGCATCCGGAAACTCCAACCTCCAAATATCATTACACAATGCTCTATCCAACTTCTCGTATATACGTGGACCACCATGATAGACAGGCTCCCGCCACATATATTTCGGTCCATGAGCTTGCAAGCATTAACTCTATCCCTGAACTAATTAATTTTTCTGATCGAAGCTGGTACCCCTCCTTTTTTTTAATCACATATTCCTCCTATATCATTAAAATCTCCAGCAACTAGCCATGGTTGAACATTATTATTTGCGATTTCTTTCAACTCATCCCATAACATTTTTCTACCTTCCTCATTTGGACTCGCATAAACCGCTGAGAAGAACCAATCATTTTCTTTTGAATATGTAACTTTAGTATGAATATACTAACAGTTGCGGCTGATTAGATTGACTGCCATAGCATTGTTGTCCCATGCTACAATAATACCTCAAGCATATCTGTTGTTATCCTCCACTTTCTGCTCATCAAATCCCATTTTCTAGAAGGCATTGACATGTTTCTTCGGATTACATCTAGTTTCCATAACAACTACCATCGATGGTCTATTCAAATCAACATACTGCTTACAATAACGAAAGAAAGCTTTGTTGGATGCTCCTCAGCAATTCCACTGCAAATCTTATTTTTATTAATCAATAAAAATTATGATAAGTAGAACGCGACATAACTGTCCCGGTATCAAATCGGTGTCTCAATGACCATTTCCTCTTCTATCACCTCACACACGCCTTGTTTGAGCATGCTAGCTACTTCTAGTTATGGGCTTCCTCTTTCTGCCGCCTCGTTCCAAAAGCTACCTACTTCCAGATTGATAATGTTGTCTATATCCGGCGGCCTGCTCGAGCTTTCACGCCTCACAACTTCATCTTCTTTACCTTTGTGTTCCTGACCATCCAATCTTGTTAGAACTGGTCCCAACACGATTTCCATAGTATTGTCTGTATGAGAAATCTCTTGATGAACCGCTTGCTTGTTTAACTCAGTTGAGAACTCATCCTGTATATTAACCCTCTTTTTCTAAAACTTTCCGCTATCTCTTATTGATGTTATTCCAATATACTTCACTCCATACTTATTATCCTGAATCATGAACATGGCTAAAAGAGGCTTCGACAAATCTACCTCCACACAAATCCTCGCATACTTGCCCCTCTCTGCCTGTGATGTAGTTTTATCCACTTTAACCGTTCTCCCAATTCTGTTCCCAACTATTATGAGAATCTTAGGATCATAGTATTCTATCGGCAGACCTGCAATTCTTAACCAGGCTGCAACACTTCCAATGGTATCATTTTTCGCTGTGAAAATTAGGACACCAGTCCTTAACCATTAAGTAATGATCGTAAATAAACAATGGGCCTTCAAATAAAACAACATTTTTATCATCTTCTTTTGAAAATGCTACAAGATAATAATCATTTCCCACGTCCACAATACTTATCACCCCTCGTCTAACCCTCATCTGATTCAACCGCGCCTCCAAGGCTTTGTAGCCTATCTTCCTTCCCAATAATTTCACAATAACCCCGCGTCTCCACGGATGTTGGATCCGTTTCTCTTCAGACTTGGCCAAAATGAAGGTCGAGCAGTCATAACGTCCTATCTGGCATTCTTTGACGGTGACTCCAATCTCTCCTTCATCCTCCTCACCTTCAACTATTTCATCATCCTTCCTCTTTTCACTTCCATCTCCAGAATCTGATCCCATCACCATTTCCTTGTACGACTTTCCTCCAATGCCTCCTTGAGTCCCTTGCTCGACTATTATATTTGGAGTACCCCCGCACATAGTCTTGCCTTCACTACCATTCAGAACTACCTTCCCTGCATTCATAGTATGTTCGTATCCAATTTCATCATACACCAAAGGCATGGATGACCCTGGATCAAAAGCTCCATTCCCTTCCTTTGGCCTTTTCGCATTCATGTCTCTATCATTGCCTGCTTCGGTAGTCACTGCGATTGTCGTCGAGTTAAAACCCCACGGTGGACGTAGCATAGGTTTCCTCAAAACCCTAGCAGAGCTAGAGTGTCGTTTTTTTAGAGAACTTAAAATAGTCTCTTTAATCAGTATATTTTAACAATATTTAAATTATAATATCATTTTAATTTTGTGTTTTCACTATTTAATTGTCTATGATGTAATATTTTTTAATTTTTTTAAATTATCTATGTCTTAGCAGTATGAAATGCAAATATATTTATTTTCATAGTATTGTATTTTTATTATTCTATATGATCTAATTTAATTCACATTCAAATATATAAACTAGTCAGATATATATATTTTTCAAATTGCAACTATTAATAGAGATAACTATCTTTTTTTTAAATTTTTAAGGTAAAACCAATTTTACTCGAGTTTTGAATGTTTATTTAAATGATCATTTCAATGGGAGATAACTTAACTCAATTAATTTTATCTAGTATATATGTAATAATGTTCTAGAATTTTCTTAAAATAACTTAACAATTAACAATATTTATTTAGGTAGCCTCTCACCATATTAATATTATTTAACTCATGCACTTTGATTATTTGATTTTAATTATTATTTTAATAAGGAAATATCGTAATTATAATAATCTTAATCTAATGCTATTTTTTTTTTTTTTTGACAAAAATCTAATGCTATTTTAAAAGTTTCAAAACTTTCAATTTTAAAACTATTTGTGTTAAACAATATTTTTTCCACATAAAATAATACTGCGAAATTGCATTGTGTACGAGAAAGTGGAGATTATTTTCGACAGAAACTTTCATATACAGATTGATCAATGGTGTAATTAAACCTGAGTTAGTTTTTGAAGCTCTTCTTCATTTTCAAGTTTAAGATGCTCTATTTATGAAACTAACTCATCACTGTCAAACTTGTCAAAATGTTCTAAAAAATCTTAGCATGACAGTTTACACATTGAATATAACAATATCATGCATAAAACACACTCAAAATCATTTCAAAATCTGATCGACCCAAAACTGCCTAAAGTTTGCTGCTGCGCCGTGTCATGATACGAATAAATCTATGAAATTTAAACTGAACCTCAAATTTTCAAGCATTTTATAGCAGTAATAGAGAAGATGCTTAGAATGAGTCGGGGAGAATTGTGAATTATGATGCAATCAAGAACTGGCATCTGCAGCAGCCTTTTTCTCCTTTTGTTTCTCCCTCTTTTTCTTGTTTTTTAAAGCATTCTTGCTCAGTGTTCTGAAATAATCAACCATTAGCAGTTAAAAACAGAATATAAATCATAAGTAATTTCAAACTAAGAAAGGGAGGAATAGGTACTTACTCTGCCGAGCTCTCTCCTAACAGCTGCAAATACAAATCATTTTGGTATTCATTAGAACATTAATTTAAATGCAAATTCATTCAAGAATTCTAGATTAGAACACTAATTAAAATGCAAATTCATTCAAGAATTCAAGAGAAGGTGCTTAAGCATGTATATGGCAGATCATATTTAACACTATTAAGAGAAGAAGTACTTCATAACTATATACAAGGTATGCAATGCAAATGTATAGCTTATATTTATATTGATAATTTAAAGACAATTTTGTCTGAAGTCTTTTAAGTTCCATTTTCCTCTTAATCGGTCATTTAAGTTTTTCTTTCTCGAACTGAACCTTTATGTTACATTTTGTTTGCACCGTAAGTTTTCTGTCTCACCTTCAACAACGACCAGTGCAATTTTAGAAAAATCTAGTCATTAGGGTAGGGTCTCTACCCACTAAAGCTTTCTACAACCATCAAAATTCAAAACATATGTGCAACCTCTAAAACCTTGATAATAAAGGTCTATTGACATAATCAATGTAATTAACCTCCTCAGCTTGCAAAGTAGCTCAGATAGTTAATTTGACTGTGCTGTTGGGATTAGATCTTAACAATTGATAGTAATAATCCGAGAAAACCATCAAACTTTAAGGACTAAAAATGTAAATTAGCATAACTTAATGGCTAACGGTGCAAAAAAAAATTCAACATAAAGGACCAAATCTGAAGGAACGAAATTAAAGGACCAATTTGAAAAAATGTTAAGAGGACCACGGACTTACTGTGCCTAATTTAAAATAGAAAAAATTACAGTTCATTGATTCGATGAATGTGTACCTCTGCCTTAATAACAGCTGCAGTCTTAGCATGTGGTGGACGATATGCGGCAGGTTTTTGTGCAGTAGGATTGGCAGAAGAGACTTTTGCAGATGCTTGAGCTGGTTTTGGTCCTTGACCTGCAAAAATTTCATGGTCTTCAAGCCTCAAAGAACAGACAATAAAACTCTACACAAAATGAAATATTAGAATAAGCATGGCAAATAACCTGATGGTTTTTTATCTTCAAGTTTGATCGAGTCCAGGGACTTGATTAGTTCAGTGATATCACCAAACTTACTCGGTGACTCTGGTTTCCAATCAGCCTGGAAATAGTTTGGACACAATTCAATGAAATCTGTGAAAAGGATGTACAAAAACCATAATCAGGGAGAATTCAAGATACTACTGACCTGGTACAATTTGTCAAACATCTTCTTGAAGTACAATGATCCATTATAATGAAAAATCTTGATCCTTCAATAGAAAAAGAAAAGAATAAAAATGAAAATTGCTTTCTTAGTGAATGAAAAAGTATGATTGTCAGCAAGGAGGAAACCAACATATGACAATCAGCAAAATATTCTCCCATTGCGTGTTTTTCTGATTCATCAATCACCTCATAAATGTCATCAAATTAATCCCTTTTATTAATAAAATCAATTGATCAATGGAACAAAATAAAAGCAGCCTTCTGGATGAAATCTCATACTAACAACATAATCGAGTGCCCGTGGTAAGCAATTGAATATTTTCAGGCAATGAGTAGATCAAGACCCCACTAATGGACAAACATACCCATTGTCAACTTGAAGCCTTGGAGCTGTTGTCGCTGTCATGAAATAGCAGCCATCCGGAGACCATTCACTAGTCACAGACCATTCAGCCTTGGTTGACGCAAGCTGTTTCTTTTCTACATAATCCCAAAATACCTAGAACAATAGAATGAAAAATATATGAATTCCTCATAAGAAGCATGTGTTGGAAATCGTGCATGCATTTGAGCAAGTGTCATGTAAAAATGTAGTAGAAATTTGCCAGTAAAATAAAACTTCAATTGTTATTTTATTCTTCCAAACTTTGTCTTGATGTTGAAAATGATGTTTGATAATATTAAGTCAAAGGACTTCTCACTGTAGTTACCATAAAAATTGTTCTTGTCACTCATGTCACTATTATGTAATATTCTCATAATGGGTCAATTTAGTAAACATGTTACTCATATTTTATACCTATGCGCTGACTTGATGCTGAATATTTGTGACTGATACCCTATGTATATATCGCTGATATCATGTATCCTTGATATCGCGTATCTATGATTCTTGAGATGTGGTCATCACTGTATTCGCTCAGTAGTCTTAACATATTATTATCATCTTCACTAACATTAGTCGTCCAAACATTTTTTTTTTAAAAAAGAAGCAAAATATGTCAAATGACACATGCAATTAATCCTCGAAAAATAGATTGGGAAAGAGAAAAGAGATGCACCCAGTATCAACTACCAAGAGCCAAAAGCAAGCAAAAGCATAAAATATATGACATATTTAGGTAATACTATTAAGCATCTAAAAAGATTGTAAATCAGAATTTTATTTTCTATGAAGGTTAATTAGAACTAGTAGTCCTAGTTTAGCCAATCAAGCATAAACTCCTTTACATCATAAAGGAAATATCAAAGAAAACGTAATGAATTAATCAGTCAGGAGAGCATACCATATCACCAGGCAAGTTACCGAAGCCAGCCAAACATAGAACTGCATAAAGTCAAGGGCACAAAATACAATGATGTTTTTACTTTTACCTAGGTGTAGATACTTTATATATCAAAAAAATAATTAACCTTTTCACAAAGTTCCAATCCCTGCCGAAAACCCTCAAGGCCCTCCTTAGATTTAAAAGAGAAAGAAAGAAGGCTCATGAGCTAAGCATTTAAATTCTCTTTAATAAATACAATGAAAGCCAAATCATCAGTTGAGGATACATTTCCCTTTTGGGTTCCATCGAATAGTGTTGTAAGGACCAGTTCCAAGCTCCAGTATAGGATTGCAGTTCTTGTCAAACAGAGTTGCTTTAGCAGGCATAACTATAACATGTTAAGGAAAAAAAAAAATCCAACAGGTAAAAAAATGGATTTAAGGAGTGCAGAAACAGAATAACTAACACCTGACTTCTTAAAAATGTAAAATTTACTATTGATAAAAAACTATATGAGGGGAATATCATATTGAAAAGGATACACCCATACACAACAGCAAACTCTAAGCCTGAATGTGACCACTGAGCTTCATGAACAGGCCCCTCTTTCCCTGCCAAATATTTAAAAACACAAAATTTGTTAGCCTCCTTGTGGATTTTCTAGAGCAAATCATCAGCTCTTTAAATAGCATCAAGAACTTACGAAGAGGCACTAATCCTTCATATTTCCCATCTGTTGTTATGTAGTATAACTTCGATTCTCCATAGTAACTCTGATTGGTTTTATCAACATCTGACTGTGCCACGGCTAAAAGTCCAGTTGAACCATGATTCCATTTGAGCTGGGTAGTAGAACATCGGAAAAAACTCCTTCGAGCCACGGGCTGACTTTGGGAAGCATTTCCACAAGCATATATTTGTACACTGGCAGGAACCCCCTACAAAGGTTCATAGAACTTTACATATTATAAACCTAAATACCTACTCCTCATTCATTTGGTCACATAAAGTAAGCTAAGCCTGCTTGATTAAGCACTATGTTGAAGGACACGAACCTTGGATTCCGGAACAAATGCAGCTACATGAGAAGCAGGTGAACTAGAAAGCTCGGCAGAAGCAACTCCTGGAACTCTTAACCGATAAACAAATCCTTTAGAAAAATCCCCAGTATCAAAAAACTGCAACTCATTAGTTGCCAAGCGGCACGCAGTAGCTTCATCAGAGCTAAACTGAATTGCAGGCCTGAACAACACACACAGCGACAATTAAAACATTAGTCATGATGAAAATGTTTGCATCTATTCGGTTTCAGAAAACATTTTCTGTTTTCATTTCCTACAATTACTTCTAACTGCAAGTTTTCATGATTTCCTCTACAAGTTTTTGAAAAACAGACAGCAAAGTCAAAACTCAAAACATAAAATAAAAACAAAATGTTTTCTCAAACCGAATACTCTCTCGGGCTTTCATAAACTATGAAGCACAGACACAAACACCGACATTGACACGTTGACACCTTTAAAAATTTGAAAAAATGAATAAAACATAATCACAAGTGTCGATGTCCAACACAGACACATACATAAATTCATATTAAGAATGTTGTCAAGTTCAATACTACAATAATTCAACAGAACATACCAATTGACTCTTGTCATACTCTTCTGAGTCAGTTGATAAATAGAATCCCCAGTCTCGATTTTCCACAACGTCACATTCTTTTCTTGCGGCGCAGGTTTTTGAAACGTTTGCAAATAAGTTCCCCGAGGGGACAAACTAGCAGCAACAAGATTAGGAACTTGAAAAGACCTAATCTCATTAGCACTCTTACAATCATAAATACTAACAACAGAATTAGATTTCACCACCATAAACAAAGATCCATCATCACTGAATTTCGCATTCAAGCAATTAACTTTATCAAGCTTGACATTAGGTTGACCGTTTGGGAATGGGGGTCCAGTCCATAGCGAGCATTCTTCCGGCCGCCGAACTGAAATCAAACGAAAATAACGAAACTATAGAGGAATTTAGGAATCGAATTCGAATGAGGAAGGGAGAAAAATTTAGTTGATACCTAATATCTGAAGAGACGGTGAATGGGTTTCCAGTGCCATGATGGTAGAGTGGGCGAGCGAGCTATTGTTGTTGTCACTGCAACTCTGCAAGGCTCGACTTCGAACTCGGCAGTGCAGTAAATCACAATTCACTTCGCCAACGCTTCACTTACCATGTTTCAGTTTTTTAATTTTTTTATTATCTAAAATGTTTTTTTTTTTAATTGAAAACACTCTATTACGATTTACGATATGCTCCGGATAAACAAAACAGTAGACCCGAAAAAGCTAGACAAAGCCCAAATGCATGTTGTTATGTCACATGAGACTTAACTCGGAAATTTTACTTCATATCACCCAATTAAACAAGATTTACATTTGGCACCCCTAACATGTTGGTGCAAATTTTGTCTCTCAGTAAAAATCTCATGTAGCCGATTATCTTTTTCTCTTTCTCTCTAAATTCAGTGATTTTGATTCTTTTCTTAAAGTGTTTTTAATGAATGAATCTGAGATGGACGAAGCCTTAGAAGATTTTACATTATTCTTCAACATTAATGTCAACAATAATTTCCAAGGAGAAAAGGGTTTGTTCAAGGGAGATGAATTAAAGATTGTATCGGTCTTACTTCTGAAGTTGTTAACTTGATGTAGAAGAAATCTTATGGTGGTAATTTGGTTATGAAAGTGGATATCAAAACGGATTTTGATTCTTTTAATTGGTTATTTTTTATGCAGATTCTCAAGCAATTTGATTTCAATGATAATTTCACTAACTGAATTTCAACCATTCTAAATTTTTAAAGACCTCTGTTTCTTTCAATGGTAAGCTTCGTGGATTCTTTGGATGTGGTAGAGGGGTGAGACATGGTGATCCCCTCTCTCATCTCTTATTTTGCAATGCTGAATAAGTCCAGAGTAGAAGCCTAACTAATTGTGTCAATAAAAATAAAATAAAATTTATTCCTGGCCCCAGAGGTCTTCAAGTGCCATCTCATTGTTTGTTTGCTGATAATGTCATGGTGTTCCATAGAGGTGATAAAGGCTCTATAACATCTCTCATCTCCTAGTTCTTTATATATGTTATATCTTCAGGTCAAGTGGTGAATCCCTAAAATCTTACATTTTTATGGTTTTGTTACTGAAGCTAGGCTGCACCGCATTGTTAATAAGTTGGGGTTTAAGATTGTGTGCCTTCTCTTCTCTTACTTTGGTGTTCCAACTTTTAAGGGTAAATCAGAAGCTAGGCATCTTAGACCTATCCTTGATAACGTTAAACCTAAGTTAAACTATTGGAAGTTTTTTTCTAAGTTTTGCAGGTAGAATTCAAATGGTTAAATCATTCATTCCTTCAATGCTTGTTCATAGCTTCACTAATTGGAGAAAAGTATTAAAAATTTCATTTGGGCTGGTGATATCAATAAGACTAAGCTAGTCACTATGGCTTGGTTTAAGATGTGCAAACCTCTAGAGCAAGGTGGTTTAGGTTTTAGGTCCATTTTAAAACATAATGAAGCTACTCCTTTGAAAACTGGACTTTTTTTTAAAAGCCATAGTGCTTAGAGAAGGTACTCCTATTAAACACCATATTGCTTCTTCTATTTTGAGCAACATTAAAAGTGAGATGAATTGTGTTACTTCTAACACAAGAGTTGTTTTTGGCAATGGTTTCAACACCAACTTATGGCTTGAATCTTGGTGTGGACCTCCCCTTGTGAATCTCATTCAAGATCAATATGATATCAACACCCACACTCTCTGGTTTCATATTTATTGCACCGTGGATCTTGGAATTTTCCTAAACACGTGATCATCACGATCCCTAATTTGTCTTTGATTAGAGATCTTTCTAAAGTTATTGCAGATAGGCTATCTCCCATAATGTCAACAATAATTTCCAAGGAGCAAAAAAGGTTTGTTCAGGGGAGATGTATTAAAGACTGCATTGGTCTTACTTCTGAAGTTGTTAACTTGATGCACAAGAAATTCTATGGTGGTAATTTGGTTATGAAAGTGGACATAAAAAAGGCTCTTAATTCTATTAATTGGTTGTTTTTTATGCAAATTCTTAAGCAATTTAATTTCAATGATATTTTCACTAACTGAATTTGGACCATCCTCAATTCTTCAAAGATCTTTGTTTATTTCAATGAAGAGCTTCATGGATTCTCTGTGTAAGTTCGGAGTGCGCCTAAGAGGAGATGAAATAGGTGCAATGATCAATTTTCGGTTTAAGTGGCATGTTACTTTATTTTTCTATTTTGACGATGTTTACGAAAAAGATAAAGTGTAGAAAAGAAAAAAGAACACAAGGATGTATCCTGGTTCCCCTTATAATCTGAGAATACTCCAGTCTCCTTTCAACACGAAAGAGATTTTACTATTGTTAGGACTTGTACAAGACCAACACAATCACCAAGAACACTCCTCTTGTGATCATCACAGTTGAAATGAGAACAATTCTCTCAAACTCAACTCTCTTGCTTTCAACAATCCTGGATAGCAAGGATACAAGTAAAACAAGAAAACAATCCTTTCTTTTCTACTCTTTTGTTTCCAATAATCCTGGAAAACAAGGAAACACGCCTAATATCAAACAATCCTTGATACTTAGGAATTTCTTACAATAAATGATGAATAAAGATGTGGAGTAATTAACACTATTATAATCTTAAGTGATATATCAATGTAATTGATATTCTCTTCCAATGACAATAATTCACAAACACTAAAGTGTTAGAATGCTCAAGAATTTTCTGATTTAGATGATGTGAGTGTATGCAGAAAAATTCTTGAATAAAAGTTGAAATACTTGAAATGCGAATTTTGAAAGTTTAAATGTTTGATTGGAAAAGGTGAGTTGTAATTTGAAATTTCATGTATTTATATGAGCATAACACCTTTATGAATCATGGTAAATTCATGGAAAAATATCATGAACAAATGTCAGGTTAGAATAAAAAGGATTTACGAAGAGATGCATGAAAAAGTGTTAAAAAAGTTGATGTTTTTTTCAAATTCGTACAGGACTTGTTTAATTGGTTTTAACGGATACCTAACTTAACAAATGCATAACGTTTTTTTAATTTCAAATAATCATTCAAATTTCAAACAACATCAGGTTTTGTTAAGTCCGTTAACCAGACTTGACTTAAAAAGTGCTGACAGCTTTTTAAAAAAAAAATTTATGCATTTGAATCAAAGATTTTTATGCATGATAATTTGAGAACTTTATATATGAAAATATATAAAATATTTTGAGCATCTAAAGCTTTAGTGTAGTTAAGTATTGTCATTATACCTTCTTGATACTTAATTCTATTTATTTCAAAGCCTTGAACATAATGATTTATCTTGAGTTTCATCCTTGTCTTCTTGATATAAAAAACTTTGTCTTTATCAAAACATATATAACATAGGGAAGCTTGACTCCACACTTTGGATGTAGTAGAGGGGTGAGACAGGGTGATCCCCTATCTTCTCTCTTATTTTGCAATGTTGAATAAGCCCGGAGCAGAAGCCTAACTAATTGTGTCAATCAAAATAAAATCAAGCTAATTCCTGGCCCCAGATGTCCTCAAGTGCCTTCTCACTGTTTGTTTGCTGATAATGTCATGGTCTTCCATAGAGGTGAAAAGGTATATATATATATATATATATATATATATATATATATATATATATATATATATATATATATATATATATATATATATATATATATATATATATATATATATATATATATATATATATATATATATATATATATAACTTCTATCATCTCATTGTTCTCTGATTAAATAATTGGAGAGAAGCATTAAAAATTCCATTTAAGTTGGTTCAATAATACTAAGTTAGTCACTATGGATTGGGCTAAGGTGTGCAGACCTCTAGATCAGGGTGGTTTAGGTCTGAGGTCCACTTCAAAACTCAATGAAGCTTTCAACATGAAATTATGTTTGTATTTTTTGAACTCCTTCTAAATTGGGCTCTTTTGTTAAAAGCCATAGTGCTTATAGAAGGTACTCCTATCAAATACCATATTGCTTCTTTTATTTTGAGCCACATTAAAAGTGAGATACATTGTGTTACTTCTAACACAATAGTTGTTTTGGGCAATGGTTTCAATACCAACTTCTGGCTCAATTCTTGGTGTGGACCTCTCCTTGTAAATCTCATTCAAGATCAAGATGATATCAACATCCACGCTCTGGTTTCAGATTTATTGCATCATGGATTTTGGAATTGCAAACCATGCTATTATACCTATGGATAATATTGTAGACAATAAGTTATGGATATTTGGAATATTGATATTCCTCCATCCTAGGCTTTTACTGTCTGAAGGATTTTTCAAAATCGTTTGCCAACAAACGAAAATTTCATTTTGAGAGGTTATTATTCCTTCGATGTGCAACCTTTGTAATTCCCATCAGGAATCCCTGAAGCATCTAATATTTCTTTGCCCTTTTGCTTTGGACATATGACACCGATTTTTCAATATGATAAAACTCCCTCTTGTGTCTAACATCTTAAGCATTCTGGAAATTTGTGACAGGAATTGGAATCCTCAGTGCAAAGTCATTATCTAAGCTTTCATTATTCACATTAACAATAACATTTGGCTGTCTCATAATCATATCAGATTCCACAATAGTTTTATGCATTGGAATAAAACTCTTAACCAAATCCCTACTGAGGTAGCATTCATGGGTAATATTACTACCAAAATGGCTAATTCCTCAATTCATGAGTTCATGACCTTCAATATCAAGATGCATACGCCTAAGGCTCATAGAATCATCAAAGTTATTTGGAAACCCAATGTTGGTGATTGGTTGAAATCCAACACATATGACTCTTACTCCACTGATAAGGCCTCATGTGGTGGTCTGTTTAGGAATTTTTTGGGCGACTTTGTTTTTGGCTTTGCTGAAAAGCTGGACTTTGTTCTTTGGGCGATTGTTGGATATTTAAGATCCTAAGGTGGTTTCTGGGAACATTAGGACCATTTGGCTTACTGTTTAGTTAAGATTAGACAATTAATATTTCATATTTCTCATATCTTCAGAAAAGAAACCAATGTACAGATTTGTTAGCGTCGTTGACTCTCAACTCTTCTTTACCCCTGTCTTGAGATAAGTCGCCTGGACCCTATTCCTTTAGTTATTCATAATGAAATAGATCTTTTTAACTATAGATTTGTTAATCACTAAGAAAATTTTGATCTAATTCCCCTCTATTGTATCGTTTGTTTGTTTCTAATATATTGTTCTTGATTAAAAAAAAGTACATGGTAAGATTTATCTTATAAAAAAACCATATAATAACGTGAAAAGTTAATTATAGGGTGCCCTTAATTATAACGTAGACGTTATCTATGTTTATCGTATCCTTAATTAAAAATGATATTTCTAGTAATTTTTTATTTATCGTATCCTTAATTTAAAATAGTATTAATACTCTGATCATTCAATCATCTATTAGTAGTGAAATCTACTAACTATCTATAACAATTCAATTGCATGAACTTTCTAAATTGCTCTTTCGGAACAAATTATTTTTACTAAGAAAATGACATTTAAGTGATTAAGTATTGTTTACTTTTTTATTCTCATCTCTTATTACAACGTGACATGTGTCATTTATTTTTCAAGCTTCACCAATTAAATCACAATTAAGTATTACATACACTCATTCTTTCTCGATTAAAATTTCAAATTTATCTCACATTTCTTTTTCCCACACTTTATCATTTATCATTTTAATTTTTTTATCTATTTATTTATTACCACTAAAAACACTAATAATATATTTTTTAATTTCAATATAATAAAATTTTATTTATCTCACATGTCACTATCAACACAATATCTATTTTATTTTAATTAACCATTGTCTTAGTTTGAGAGACAAAATCCTTTTAAATATTATTTTTTTCCATCTCACAATTTATTTTTTTAATAATTATTTAATACAATTAAATTTATATGTTATTATTCATTTTACAATTAAGTAAATCATTTCAAATGTTGCACTTATTATAAATATATTTTATATAGCATTGAGTAATTTTTTATCCCACAAATCATTATTCTTATTTTATTTTAATCAATAATTTGTCTTGATTTGAAAGACAAAATTTTTGTTTCAAAATATCAAAATTTTCTTTTTTTGTATTTCTTCATCTCACAGGTCATTTTTTGCATTATTATTATTATTATTGTTCTGGACTGGGCCGAGCAGGCCCAGCTCTGCTCACTAGCCGAGCAGGCCCAAGTCATTTGGGCCCATTTACTGGATAACCGTCAAGAGTTATCCACGCGCGAAGACCACGCGTCACGCAGCGGAGAATTCGGTCAACCATCTCCGAACCCTACGCTATGCTCATCCAGAACGTGAGTCTCCTGCTGACTCAGCCCTAGCATGGGACGTTCTGGCAGTTCCCTAGCACGTGGGCCTCCAGTTGGATTTGGCCCAATTAGGGAACCTTGGCCCAGCGCTGGGGGCTATAAATACCCTCTTTCACTAGAGGGTCAGGTATTCCATTCTTCACTCTCAACCCTCATTCTCTGATAGCTACTAACTTAAGCATCGGAGAACCTTGCAGGTACCCCCCCCCCCCCATCTTGCTCTCCAAGCCAGATTCCGCTGCCTTGACGATTCTTCTGATCTGGTACGATCAATTATTATTATTATTATTATTATTATTATTATTATTATTATTATTATGATAAAAGAGAGGGTGCTAGTTCCCTTTTCGCATGATAATTATTTTTCATTTTATAAATAAATAACTCAATTGAAATTTATATTTATATATAAATAAATTTTATATTATATCAAATAAACTTTTTATTTTACGGATCACTATCAACACAATACATATTATTTTAAATGATAATTACTTTAATTGTTTAGTATAATTGAATTTATATAATTATTATTCATTTTAAAATTAATAATTCATTTTAAATTTTGATATATGTATATATATATATATATATATATATATATATATATATATATATATATATATATATATATATATATATATATATATATATATATATATATATAAATACAATTTATATCGTATCAAATAAATTTACACGTTCGACCGCACAGATATTTGACTAATTTGAATATATAAAAAAATTCTCTGCCAAATGCCAGCCAACAGTTTCATTCTCCTCAAAAGTTGTCTAATAGACTACTTTCCCTATCTATCCTTTTGTGATTTGAATAATAATGTAATTTTTCATTTCGTTATTACAAATATATATTTTCTAAGTATATGGAATTGTCTCCTTTGCACCACCGAATTGTCTATTTTGCCCTCGTGTTTTCGTATATGCATCTTCGGAAGCACCTTTTTTTTTAACGTTGTTCCGTTCCGTAGATGCACCTACGGAAGTTTACCGCATGTGCATCTGCGTAATGGTTTTGATGTTATATCTCGCGCCAGACCCTTCTCCTCCCTCACTCTCCTCATTTCAAACTCTCAAGCTCTTAAACACTCTCAAACTCTCTTAACCCCAAATTCCAAACTTCACATTTGTTTCTCTTGAGCTCGGACTACATTGTCAACATCAAGTATCAACACATTCCATCAAGTTCAAATCTTTATTTAATCGGTAAGTTTTTTATATTTCGAGTTATTTTAGAGTATTTGTGAAATCGAAATAAAATTCGATATTTAGGTGTAAAAATGATTGGATAGGTTTAGAAATAGTGTTTATAGACAATGTAGGTAATGTTTTAGGTTTACAACGTGCGATCAAGCCACAAAAATGGTCATTTTGGTGATTGAACAGTGGAGTTACGCCATTGTTGCGTTTTCTGGGTTCAGTGGCCTCCATAGATGAATCTACGGAAGAGATGAACGTTAGGGCGTTCTGTGGATGCACCTACGGAAGCACCCAATGTTTTTGAAACAAAGGTACTTCCGTAGATGCATCTACGGAAGAATCCAGTGTTTTGAAAATAATGTACTTCCGTAGATGCATCTACGGAAGAGGAATTTTTTATTTTTATTTTGATGTTTATTTATAAATACGCAATATCTAAATCGAGCTTTTTTGTATCATAATGTAGACATCATGACCCACGGTCCGGATAGAGACATTCATGGGAGGACCACACAACACGCATCCGTCCGACGAGAACGGTCGCGTGTAGTATCTCAGGTCACTGATGGAGCAGTTGTTCCACCTGATTCACCTACGACATTTGATACACCCGCCTCAGTCATACCTTCTCCATCACCCGCTTCAGCCGGACCTACTCCTTCACCCGTCCCAGTAGGGCCTTCACCATCTCCTGCCCCCTCTACTACAGCACTTCCCAGACATTATTGGCTGGGGAGAGGTAGAGGAGTACACAGAGGTCATGCCACGTGTCAGTGCTTTCACCCCTTACAGGGAACCAGGTGCCGGATCCCTACAGGTGCGCTCTTGACCGCATGGTCCCTGAGGACATTAGGTACTGCTGCTATGATGAGCATTGGGTGGCGGTTCCGTTTGACGAGATAGCTATGTATTCTGGATGGTTGGCCGTCAGCTCGACCATTATTGTATGTTACCTTCCGAAGCGCGTCATACGTCAGTTTGGATATGAGCACACGATACCTCGTGATCCTCGTGTTTCAGCTCCCATCGCCATGACCCGCAGGCAATTAGATGAGGTCTTTGCAGACTGGGAGCATCACATGGTCCCTGAGGAGGCACGAGCGACGCTAGCAGAGCACGACTGGAGTTGTGCCGAGGGTTACATCACATGGTACTATAGAGTCTCACATCCACACATGCTTCCAGCTGTAGAGGGATGTCCTCCCAGACCAACCCACGAGGAGATTCTCCGTGCGCATCAGGCTCAGTTGGACCATACTGAGGATCTTCTTCCTCTGTATCGTCAGATAGCTGACAGGGGCATCGGAGCCATTGCAGAGAGTTTATTCTCTAAGGGTACTGCTTCTAGGCGTGTGCTGGATGATATGATCAGGATGGCAGAGAGTGCATTTCTGTACCGTCGATATCGTGCTAGGATCCGTAGGACACTTGATGTTAGGGGTAGAGCCAGCAGATCCCTTCGTGGATTCGGAGGGGATGTGCATGATGGTACGCAGGAGGATGACCGACATACTCAGTAGTTATATTTGATGATGTATTTATATTTTATTTTTGTTTGTATTTGATTATGTACTCGACACTTTGACCGACATTATTTATATATTGTACTTTTATTGGTCTACCTACTGTTGTCTTTAAATTGCATTACTGAGTCTAAAAATGCATGTCTTTTAAAATGGAGTTTCATTAAAAAAAATTGACTGTTCCGTAGATGCACCTACGGAACACTCTATTTCACCACATTCCGTAGATGCATCTCAGAAGTATTATTAAAATGAAAAAAAGGTCAAGTTAACTGTGTTTTCTTTTATTTTATACGCTTCCGTAGATGCATCTACGGAAGGAATCGAATTTTTTTAAAAAATAGGGTGCTTCCGGATGTGCATTTACGGAAGTAAGGGACAAAAATAAAAATTTGCGTGATGTATAAGAGACCTATGAGATGCGTTGAAAAACTTTCATAATTTATAGATATATTAGACTCAACAATTATATAATAAATTCAAAAAATAAAATTTTATTTATAATAGTTATTAGAAGAGTAATATATTTGTTGAACGATTAGGATTAGCTAACTTAATACTCAAACTAACAAAAGATGTAATAGTAGTGTATAACATTTTTTCATTAAAATAAATTCACATGCACCAAATTTTGGATGAAAAAATTTAAATAACAATGTTTATAAAAAAAATTACATAAAAAACAAAATTTTCAGAAAATTTACCAAAGTGTCTAGATTTTGCAGGACCCCCTAGAGTATGCGTCAAATCATTTGGCGCATTAGTATAAATTTTCTTGAATTAGGCAATTCATTTGGCGTATATGTGTTTGTGAAAAGTAAAAAAAAAAAAAAATCCACATTTGCGCCAAACCATATGGCGCATACTCCTAATTTTTATACTAATGCGCCAATTCATTTGGCGCATATTCCAGGGGGTCTTCAAAACCTAGACACTTTGGTAAATTTTTTGAAAAACTTGTTTTTTTGATAATTTTTTTTTTAAACCTTGTTATTTAAATTTTTTTTTCCCAAATTTTAATAGTTATTTATCACTTGGTCTTAAAAAAAAAGAAACACAATAAGAAAAATATATTAAGTCATGTCAAGTTAAAAAGAAAACTAAAGAGAAAAAAGAAAAACCTGGAAGGGAAAAGAAAGAATAGACAAGAAACAGAGAAGTCATAATTTTCAGGCTAAAATAAGAGAAGTCATAAGATGAAGTTAGAAAAAAGACAGAGAAAGCGAAAGAAAGCCAAAGCGCGTGGGGTCCACAAAGGATGACAAAAATCGTTTGGTTGTGGACTTTTTGGGAGCACGGTCGAAGAAGAAAAGCGTTTTGTGGACCCCACTGTCCTACACATCTCGCGACTTTCAAGCACATAAATCATACACACTCGCGGAATAAAGCGCGTGAGATTTGTGGTAGGGTTAAGGGTTAGGTTTTTAAGGAAGAGAAGGAAAGATTGTGGGACCAAGTGTCTGAAAGAGGGTACCCGATGCTGAAAAACTGCTCTGACATTATACCCAACTGCATTCCCGCCAAAACCGACCAACTGATGGTATTCAATTATTGTTGCTGCTACTTCTAACATTAATTACCGAATACTCATGTTTAACAAAAGCTTAGGCATAGCAAATGTGGTTTTTTCAAATCTAAATGTTACTTTATCATCGGAAATATATTGACACAAACAAAAGAATGAGTTAGCTCATAAATTAGTCTCTCTTTTATAATGAGTTAAAATTCATAAAAGAAATTAATTTGTTTTTTCTTATCAAAATTTTGATGTTAAGAAATAACTTAATTATTATTTTATGCCAAAGAATGAGTTAGAGCATCTTAGGGTGAATTATAAAAAATTAAATTGGGTCAATTAAGTTATTTTTTACAACCAAATTGTTAGTAAAATTTAAAGATGTTTTAATTGATTTAATTTATATTTATTTTAATGGTGATTGTTTATAGATAATTTAAATATGACCTCACATTTATATTTCTTTATTTGTAATTAATTTTAATTTTAATATAATATTAATTTAATTATTATAATTAAAATGTATAAAAGTATTAATTATTAAGTGATACAAAAATTGTTTTGATAAATTTATTAATATTATAAAATTTATAAAATGATACAAAACTATATAACAAAATATATAAAATTATATTTTAATTAAAATACAAAAATAGGACAAAGATTAACTTTTATTGTTCCCGTGATAAAATATTTTTCAAATATGCTCCACCAAGTCTCTTTGAAGTTGGTGGTGATTTTGTCTTTGATGTTTACGTGAGATTCTTTCAAAAAAATATGGTCAAACTAGGATTATGAATGATATATACTTTAGTTGTAGGAAAAAGGAGTGGCACTTGAAGAGTCCTATAAGGACCTGGTGACATACTCATCGAGCAAGCTTTATTATTCAAGTTCACCGCCAACAATAACCAGGCGGAGTACGAAGCTCTCGTCGTCAGAATGATCCTCGCGTTAGAAATAGGAGCCTTCAGGTTAAAGGCCAAAAGTGATTCCTAATTGGTCGTCATCCAAGTCTCTAGGAAGTACCAATCCAAGGAGACTTGGCTAATAAGGAATCTATAAAAGGTACATAATATATCTTCCTACTTCTCATCTTTTCAAATAGAGCACGTCCCCCGTGAACAAAATTTTAGGGCAGGCCTTATGTCCAAGCCAGCCACATAAAAAACAATGGGGTTCAATAGAACAGTTATCCAGGAGACCCCTGAACTCTCCCAGCATAGAGGTATACGAGGTATACTCCCTGGAGGTTATCCCAGAATCTAGTTGGATGTCGTCCATACTGCAAAATCTGCAGACTGGCAAACTACCACTAGACGAGAGAGATGCAAGAAGGATCCGAAAGAAGGCAGCTAAGTACACACTGATATCTAGAAAATTATATAAAATGGGGAGAGCTTATCCTATGTTACAATGTATGGGCGATCATGAAATTGTTCTAGTTATTGTAGGGGTGCACAAGGGCGCTTGCAACTGCCACATAGGCGGAAAGGCTCTCACACACAAACTATTAACGACGGGGGTATTACTAGTCTACTCTAATGAAGGATGACGTCACCTTTGTCAAGAAGTGTGATCAATGTCAGATACATGTTAACCTTCACCACGCCCTAGCTTTTCTATCAATAGGGTGTGGACATTCTGGGCCATTTCACCTTAGTACCACGTCAACTGAAGTTGCTAATAGTAGGAGTTGACTACTTCACCAAATAGATAGAAACATAAGATGTAGCCAAGATATGGTAGAAAGAGTGCACCGTTTATACTGACAGAAAGTTATGTGCAAATATGGGCTCCCAGGGGCCATTGTTTCTGACAATGAGACCCATTGTTTCTCCCAGGGGCCGTGGTTACCTGCGGGTAAAATCCGTCACGGGCACAAATTGGATGACTTAATGGGTATGCACGAGTAAAATAAATGGATATTTAGCTACCCGTTTTGTTACGGGCACGAATACATATTTAATGGTATTCGTAACCGCGAGTATCCGTTAATAATTAGTAAAATAATTAAATATTATTTTGTTTAATATAAAACTACTATTATTACTATATTATTTGAATTATTTAGTTGAATATGTAATTATTATTATTTTGTTGAAATTATTTATTTGATAAAAGAATAAATAAAATTAATGTGATTCATTTTTCTTTTATTATCATATGAGTTAAATTTAAAAATATTTTGTCTTTAATAGAGATAAAAAATTAATTAATTATATTATTTTTTAATAAAAATATTTAAATAATAGTATCTATGGATGGGTACGAATATCATATTGAATAAATGGGGCGGGTAGTGGAAAACTTGTACCACTGAAAATATTTTTTGTCTTCACTGAATTGAGATTTTGTGTATTATATTTGAATTAAGCACATATCCCGACTCGAATCAAATTGAACAGAGGAAAACCAAAGGTTTTCAAACACCTTGATTCGAAACAAAATTTGCACTTGATTCAAAACAGGCAATTCTGGGTCACCTCTGCTTGATTTGATTCAAATCGGATTTTACACATGATTCAAATTAGACAGTTTTCCATATTTTCTTTTGGCTCTGTTTAAATTGATTTAAATCAGATTTTACACTTGATTCGAACCACGGGATCTCTGATTCTAATCAGACTTTACATTTGATTTGAATCAGATGAGAAATGGTTCAAAATATTTTTTCCTTCCTTATTACACTTCACCTGCTCATTTGACTTAAATCATGAAATGTTCTTGATTTGAATCTAACTAACTTTTTTCCATCCATTTTTGTGTTTAATCTCAAGCACATATAAAATAATTTTTTCGCCATTTTACAAAGACAACCTTACATAACTTCACAACATTTTTCATTGTGATTTTGTGAAACCAACACCCACTCATTTTCTAAAGTTCATAAACCCTTGCAAAGAAAACTCTTTCATCTTTAACCTCTAGTTTGATGTTAGATATTAAAAATGAGAGATTTGTAATTGATTGAGGAAGACGTCATCTTGAAACTAGTCATTTCATTGAGATTTTTCAGGTAGCTTGCGAGGTTGAGGCTGTGGTCATTGGTTCTGACAAATTCGAATAAAAATAAGGAGGTTATTTTCTCCAAATTACCTTGGTAGTGATTGTATGGAAGACTAGGACAATGTGGAGTTTTTCTCAAATCTCCAGATCGTTCATCACTCAAGGAATCAGCAGGATCAAGGGATGATTGCTACACATGAAGGTAAGGAGCAGATTGGTGAAGTTGGAAAAATCAAGAAGCGTGAATCGAGTAAAGATTACACATAAATTTTTGGCATTACATTGTATACAAGTCAATAACCATATAGGAGATTTATTTTTCTCATCATTATGGATTATTGATTGTATGAACTTTTGCAATATTTGTCAAAATAAAAAGGAACAAAGCAGGTTCCAATGGAAAACCATTAAAGAATGCAGTAGGCTCCCACGAGGACAAAAGAGTTAAAGCACTAGAAATCCCGGTGTAGTCTCTATCTCTATAACTCTCGCATTTAATTTTCATAGGATATTGCATGCTTAGCTTTTTCATTTCTTAGCGTAATTTATCGTTTATTCAATTGGTAGTGATTTATTACGTAAGGTTAGATTTTGTTAGAACTGGTACTAATCGAGCTTTAGTGGTGATTAAATTCTAAGAAACTATTGAGGTTAGAATTCAATGAAATTGAATCATTGTATAAACACAAATTGTGAAATATATAACTGAATCAATTGATTGCCTTTGTGTATCATCATTAAACCATATTTGGTCTGTGAAGTGATTAAGTGTTAGTGTGATCAAGTTTCAATAAAATTATAATTCTCATATTTTCGCTCTAAACCTTGCACGTGCACTTTTGAAAAACTTTAGATATTCTATTTTTGAAAAATCATTCGGAACTTTATAAAAAGTTATTTTTGTCTATTCACCCCTCTAGATTATTTTCCTACTCCATATTCTTGCCCCAACAATTGGCATTAAGAGCTGGTCTTTTAATTGTGTTTAATCGACTCCAAAAGTTTTGAGAATATGGTGGACGGTGACAATCCAAAGAGAGCGTATAATAAAGCGCCCGTTTTTAAAGGTGAAAATTATACTAATTGGAAAACGAACATGTTCGTACATTTACTATTAGTTGAAAAAAACTGTGGCGTGGCGTCATTGAGGGACCATTTATCCCTACGCGTGTTGATGACATTTTTAAACATACAAAAGATTGGACAGAGGATGAAACTAAAAATGCTTCATACGATTTGAAAGCGAGGAATATACTTATCACTACATCAACTTGAGTCGGAGTAATCCACTAACTTACATTCTTTTCCCTATCAGCTGTAGGAAACAAAATACCATAGTCAAGAGTTCCTTTCAGATACCTTAGTATCATCTTCGTTGCTGCTACATGGGATACCTTTGGATTCTTCATGAATCGACTCACCATACCCACAATGTATGCTAAGTCAGGTCTTGTGTGACAAAGGTATCTCAATAACCCAATAAGTCTTTTGTACTGGGTTGGTTCGACATCATCTTCATCTGATTCTTTCGACAATTGTAGTCTTTGTTTTGCAGGTGTCGAAGTCCAGTTGCATTCTTCCATCTCAAATCTATTAAGATATTCACCTGCATCTCTTCTTTGATGCATCATCAAACCTCTACCGCTCTTCTAGAACTTGATGCCAAGGAAATATGAAAATTTTCCTAGACCAAACATTTGAAGTCTTCGATCTATTTCTTGCAGCTTCAAGTCATTGACATAGAGACATAGTATAAGCAATTCACTTTTACTTCTTCTTAAATATACTATATGCTCAGTTGTGCACTTCACAAATTCCTTCTCCCTTAGAAAACTGTCAATCTTCTTATTCCAAGCTCTCGGAGCTTGCTTAAGTCCATACAGGGCTTTATCCATCATGTACACCTTTCTCTCTTTGCCATATTTCACAAACCAAGTTGGTTGTGCAACAAAAACTTCTTCGTCTAAGGGTCCACTCAAGAATGCACATTTAACATCCATCTGACACATATGCCTATTGTTCATGTTTGCCAGACCAATAACCAAACTGATTGTTTCGATCCTAGCAACAGGTGCAAAAACTTCATCAAAGTTGATTCATTCTTTCTGAATGAATCCTTTCACCACAAGTCTTCCCTTGTGTCGAGTTACTTCACCTTTGGGATTACACTTCACCTTGTATACACGCTTCACATTAATTGTCATCTTGCCTTAAGGCAATTCGACAAGTGACCAAGTGTTGTTGTCTTCGATGGACTTTAATTATTCATTCATAGCTTTCATCCACTTTGAATCCTTCAATCTCAACTGCATTGACGGGTTTGACATCTATATAGAAAATTTAATGTACCAGCTCACCATCATCATCGACCATATCATCTGATGTAATTGCACATTCTTACAACCTTTTAGGCACGTGTCTTGTTCTTTGGGGTGTGCTTGGACCTGCATCACCTCTGACTTCTTCTTGTCAAACTTCTTCTCTTTTGACTTCAGTTGCTGGTTCTTCACATAAGATTCTTACTGAATCCTTATTGAAATTCTAAATCCTGTCATATTCCTCTAGTCGAATGATATCATATTAGGATCATGTAAATAGACTTGTCATCAAGTTTTCTTCTCAACTGATCTGGCACATGTCTATGTGTTATAGATCCAAATACCTTCAGATGACACAAGCTAGGCTTCACACTGAACCAACATTCTTCCGGCGTAACTCCTTTTAGTTTCTTCATCAAACATTTGTTCAAAATGTATGTTGCCATCGACACAGTTTCAGCCCAAAACTCTTTAGGTAAATGCTTGCCTTTCAGCATAATTTTCACCATATTCATGATGGTTTGATTCTTCCTTTCTGCAATTCCATTGTGCTGTGGAGTGTAGGTGGCACCACCTCATGCACAATCCATTCTTTTTCACATAATGTGTCAAATTATTTTGACACATATTCTCTGCCACCACCACTTCTAAGAATCTTGAGCTTTCGCCCACTTTGCCTTTCGACCATAGATTTGAACTTGGTAAATACTTTGATCACTTCACTTTTCTTCTTGACCAGGTAAGTCCGTAGTTTTTGAATGAAATCATCTATGAATGTGACAAAGTATTTCTTACCTCCATTCGAATTCACCTGGATTGGACCCATACATCAGAGTATATGACTTCAAGGATTACCTTTGACTTGCTTCATGTATCCTTGCTGAAGATGTTCTTGTGTTATTTTGATGCACACATCCCTCACACACTTCTCTTGGAATGTTGATTTCTGGTAATCTTGAAACCATATTTCTTCTTTTAAACTCTCTAATGTCATTGAAGTTGAGATGGCCTAGTCGATAATGCCATATCCATTCATATCTGTTAGTTGCAGTTGCAATGCACTTGTGCTCCATCATATTAATTTCAATATTGAAGGTTTTATTATGAGACATGGGAGCTTTCAAGTTTAACCTTCCACTTGAGTCGACAACTCTCATCATCTTGTCTTCGATCGACACCTTGTAGTTATTTTCAACCAACTGCCATATGCTGTGCAAATTGTTCTTCATGCCTGGTATGTACAACACATTGGAGATTACTGACCTTTTACCATATTTCCTCCCAGTCAGAACATCACCAATACCTTCAGCTGCTAAAGTATTGTCATTTGAAAATTTCCTAGTGTTCTTTAAAGAGGGCTTTATGTTGACAAACCAATCTTTCCTTCCAAATATGTGTGACGAGCATCCAAAGTCCAAGTACCATTGGTCCTTCAATCTCACTTCATCTCTTGTTGTGATCATCAACATTATCTCTTATTCTTCTTCATGTTTTGCAAACTTTGCATCACTTTCTTGATTCTCTCGTTTTTTTGGATAATTACTAGAGTAGTGACCATACTTCTAACAATTGAAACACTGAATGTGACTTTTGACAGGCTTTCGACCACCACCCCTTCCTCTTTTGCAACACCACCTCTTTGGTTACTTTGGTATGAGGGCTTTGGTATGAAGTCTAATATATATAATTTCACATCAGTTGGTTTTATAAAGAAAGAGGGAGCTGATGACAGCTCATCACATTACATTTTTAATATTTTAAACTGTTGTTTTTTAGTAATTTTATTAGTAAGTGTTTTTATTTTGTACATTTTAATTAAAAAAATCTAAATAATCGTGTAAAAGACTAATTGATGTATAAATCATTCTAGCTAGACAAGTTTTATAGTGTTTCATAGTGAAAGTTATGATGAAGAGAGCAACGAGAGGAATGAAACATGAAGAATGAAGGAAAAATAGAGAAAACCATAAGAGCAGGCAAATCACAATGTACATGGAGCTGGAAGAGGCACAATGAATCATTCAAATGTCAAAGTGATGTGCCACAAGACATAGCATTGCGGTTCCAACACTCTCCCAAGACAGGAATGCAATTGAAGTTGCAAATCACAACACAACTATGACATATCACAACGCAACTTTTAGGGTTTTTAATTTTATTATAAATAGGAAAACATGTTTTGGGATTAGTGGTCCAATTTTATATAATCTTAGAGGAATTTCTGAGTTAGAGGAGAGTGAAAAAGAAGGACATCAAGAGAATTCGGTTCTTCGTCACTGTAAGTTCAATTATTTGCATTCCAATTGTAAAAGTTATGAATCCCCTAATGATGAGTGGGTATTTCCCTAAGACTAGGTTCCCTCAAGAGGATTCTTCTCCAAAAATCAAATTCAATGTAATTATATATGGTTGCTCTTGTAAGGACTCTTGTGGATATGTGCTTGCATGCATGAATATCTACTACTACAAAAAGTATCTATTACCACGGTTAGGAGAAAGATTCCATCACGAATGATGGTTCATGGTAACGAAAGGCGTGATAACATGTGTGCTACTTACCACCACGAGTTAGGGTCCATGGTGAAAATATGGAATCTAGTTTACATTGAATTCACGGATTTTCTGGATTCCATACGAAATAGTTTGAAATCCTATATAAACATATTAACCTTAGAATCATTGATGTCATTCGTTCCCTCATGGAGAGTTTGGAGAGCATCTCACATACCTTTAACACTCGTATGATGTGAAATTGAGTAGAATACTTTCGCGCTTAAAATAGATATAAGTATGTTCCCCGCTTTCAAATCATATGAAGCCTTTTTGGTTTCATCATTTGTCCAATATTTTAGGTGTTTAACAATATCATTGTCGCCCGTAGGAACAAAAGATCCTCCGACGACGATTACCCATAAATTTTTGTCAACTGAAAGTAGGTGTATGCACATGTTCGCTTACCAATATGTATAAATTTTGCCTTCGGAAATAGATGTTCTATTATATGCTCCATTTGGATCATCATAGCTCGCTATATTTTCAAACTTTTAGAGTTGATTAGACATAATCAAAAGATCGACTCTTGATTCCAATTGTTGGATGAGAATATGGAATAATGAAGCAATCTAGAGGGAGATGAATAAACCCTTAAAAAATTATATAAAATTTGATCTATTCTCCAAAATGGATTAACAGAGGTTTCTTAAGAGTGTGTGCAAAAGCTTTAAAACAAAAATATGAAGATTATATTTTTATTGGAACTTGATCACGTTAACATTTAATCAATTCACAAATACCAAAAATGGTTTTATGATGAAACACAAAAGGTAATTAATTGTTCCAGTTGTATATTTCACGAGGTGTGTTAATAAATCGATTCAATATTAATGAATTCTAACTTCAATTGTTTCTCATAATTTAATCACAACTAAAGCTCGATTAGGCGCCAATTTTAATAAATCATAAGCAATTAACTATCTCAATATTTGAGAAGAAATCCTCATGTCCATAGCACAATCACTACCAACGTCACATGGAGAGAAAAACCTCTTTCTTTTCACTATAATTTATTAGCACCAAAGATAACAACTTCAATATTGCAGGCTTTGCGAAAATCTTAACCAAATCCTCAAGAACGATTAGTTTCAAGACAACTTCTCCCTCAATCAATTACGAATCTTCATGATCAAAATCAGAAATCAAAATTAGAGGTTGAAGAAGACAGAATTTTATTTGCAAGAGTTTTTTAACTTTCAAAAGTGAGAGGGTGTTGATTTCACAAAATCACAATGTAGATTATGACTTTATTTCAAAGTTGTTGCTATTGATATGATAAAATGATTTTATATGTGCTTGAGATTAAACATAAAAATGGATGGAAAAGTTGGTTAGATTCGAGTCTAGAGCATTTCATGATTAGAGTCAAATGAGCAAGTAGTGTGCAACAAGATCTCATAAAGAAAGTGACTCATTTTCCACTGATTCGAGTCAAGTTAAAGTTGTGATTCGAGTCATACAGGTTCATGATTCGAGTCATGGGTCGAACCTATTTCAAATCAAACAAGGCAGTGGATGATAATAGGTATGTAATTCGAGTCATATACAACTTGTGATTCGAGTCCTAGAGTTGCATTATTCGAATCATGTGTAAACTGTGATTCGAATCATAATAAAAAATTTTCTGTTCTCTTTTGTTTGGTTTGATTCGAGTCATGAATTGTGAGTGACTCGAGTCAAACACAAGAAATCTCAAAATTTCAAGTTTTTCTAAATAGTTTGAGATTCCACTTCCCATATGACTTAAATTGATATCATCTATGATTCTTGTTTCATTAACTTAGGTAATTTACCTAAACCATCATGATCAAATCTCAAACATAATAATTAATTTATGCATGTTTAAAAACTAATCGATCCAGACTTGATTCAACGATATGCAATTATGGAGGAAACTCAATAAACAATAATAAGTTAGACCTGAAACAATGAGACAAGCAACAAAACAACCGTATTAGGATTCTCCCCTGAATGTGTTAGGGACATGCAACTTCAAGGAGTACCTCCACCATAAAGCTTACATTTTGTTGAACTTATGTGTTGACCAAAATTCTGACCATATTCTTGAAGGAGATAGTTAATGACTAGAGCATTTTCTTGGTAAATTTGCAAAATATCATAAGGTTGTCTGTAAAAAAGTGTGGTTAGGAATGATTGTCTAACCAACTAACATGCATGTCAACTTCCCCTAATTCACCAACATAAATAATTGTCTATTAAATGCCTATTCAGTAATATAGAAAAGCAAGAGGGGCAATCTTCTTTCCCCAGTCTTCTAGAGCAAGAAAAAAACAAGCAAATTTTCTATTTATCATATTTGATAGTTTAACCGAGTGTAGAATTGTAAGTATTCTATCCCCACTTTTGATCAAAGCCAAATTGAACAAGAACTTTAATAAGATATTGCCAATCCAACGTATCAAATGTTTTTTTTGATGTCTATCTTCAAAGGCATACTACCTCCAAGGATTTTTTGTTCAACATACTAATGGCTTATGAAGTAATCTCAATGCAATCTAAATATGTTTCCCCCTAAACCTTATAAGTGTTTTGAAACAATTTTAGGAGTTAAGATGATCAACTTGTCTGTAGTGAGCTTTATGATGATTTTGAATTGAAAATTTGCAAGTGCAAAAGGTCTATACTGCACTATAGAATCTGTTCATGTTTTTTAGGTATTGAATTCAAATTGATTTAATTGAAATTATAAAGGATCCAACCTTGTTCAAAAAATTGATTCACTCAATTGATCATATTAGTCTCTACCATATCCCAATAGGCTTGAAAAAACTTCCTTAAAATCATCACGGTATCGAGCAGAATTATCATCCATATTATGCATTGTATTCTTATATCCTCTGACTGAAACATTCTAGTAAGATATTCATTATATGCATGAATTATAAGTAATGAGATAATTCTCTCCATTATAGTAATATATCTACCCTTATTTTATGACCTATAATTTTTTTGGGTTAATAGTCATTTACCCCTCTGCCATATAGGCGAGTTTTGATTTACCCCCCTTTAAAAAAAAAGTTTTGGATTACCCCCTATAATTTTTGGGCACCCCCCTAAACGTGTAAAAATCAGGGGTAAATAAAAAAAAAAAAATTTTACAGGGAGATAATTTTTCCTTTTAGGGGTCAAAAGACTTATAATTTTAAAATTATAGGGGAGTAATCCAAAACTTTTTTTAAAGGGGGAAAATCAAAACTCGCCTATATGGCAAGGGCGTAAATGACTATTAACCCATTTTTTTTATATCACTTGATTTTCTTTATAAGAATTTTTACTACATATTTTCTTATAACCTCTCAACTATTATTTATAGAACTAACAACTATCTATAATATAAGAAAATTAATGGTTGTGAAAAAGTTCAAAATACCCTTATTTAATTTTTTGCCACCACATTAAAATTGTGGTTTTTTGGTCTTTGTACCATAAAGTTTTTAATTTTATTATTAAAATAATACAACTCTTAAATTTTATCAAACTTATCAAATCTTTCTCTATTCTCTATTTTTTTTCTCTTTCATCACTTTCTCACTTCTTTCTTCAAAAAAAAAAAAATCTATCAAAAATTAATGGTTGTGGAAAAGTCCAAAATACCTCTATTTGATTTTTTGCCAACACATTAAAATTGTGGTTTCATGATCTTTGTACCATAATGTTCTTAATTTTATTATTAAAATAATACAACTCATATATTTTATCAAACCTATCAAATCTCTCTCTCTATTATCTATTTTTTTCTCTTTCATCACTTTCTAACTTTTTTCCTCCAAAAAAAACTATCAATCTATAATATAAGAAAATTAATGGTTGTAGAAAAGTCCAAAATACCCTTATTTGATTTTTTTGCCACCACATTAAAATTGTGGTTTTTTGGTCTTTGTACCATAAAGTTCTTAAGTTTATTATTAAAATAATACAACTCTTATATTTTATTAAACTTATCAAATCTCTCTCTATTCTCTATTTTTTTCTCTTTCATCACTTTCTCACTTCTATCTTCCAAAAAAAAAATATCATCTATAATATAAGAAAATTAATGGTTGTGGAAAAGTCCAAAATACCCCTATTTGATTTTTTGCCACCACGTTAAAATTGTGGTTTTATGGTCTTTGTTCCATAAAGTTCTTAATTTTATTATTAAAATAATACAACTCTTATATTTTATCAAACTTATCAAATCTCTCTCTATTTTCTATTTTTTTCTCTTTCATCACTTTTTCACTTTTTTCTTCCAAAAAAAATCTATCAATCTATATCTATATTATAAGAAAATTAATGTTTGTGGAAAAATCCAAAATACCCTTATTTGATTTTTTGCCACCATATTAAAATTGTGGTTTTTTGGTCTTTGTACCATAAAGTTCTTAATTTTATTATTAAAATAATACAACTCTTATATTTTATCAAACTTATCAAATCTCTCTCTATTCTCTATTTTTTTTTCTCTTTCATCACTTTCTCACTTCTATCTTCCAAAAAAAAAAAAATCTATCAATCTATCTATAATTTAAGAAAAGTAATGGTTGTGGAAAAGTCCAAGATACCCCTATTTTATTTTTTGCCACCAGATTAAAATTGTGGTTTTTTGGTCTTAGTACCATAAAGTTCTTAATTTTATTATTAAAATAATACAACTCTTATATTTTATAAAACTTATCAAATCTCTTATACGAAATTTACTATTGATCCAAATATTTTTGTAAATGATACCTAAACAAAAATAAGGTCTGTATACGGAAAAAGATCTATTATTGATCTAAATATTTTTATATACGAGAAATAGTATTTATGATCAAATATTTTTGATCCGAAAATGGTATACGGTAAAAAATCTATAATTGATCTAAATATTTTTATTCGAAAATTTAATATTAATCCAAATATTTTTGTAAATGATACCCAAATAAAAATAATATTTGTATTATTATTTACGAAAAATATTATTTATGATCCAAATATTTTTTATTCAAAAATGGTATATGAGAAAAAAATCTACTATTGATGTAAATATTTTTATATACGAAATTTACTATTGAATCAAATATTTTTGTAAATGATACCTAAACAAAAATGAAGCCTGTATACGAAAAAAATCTATTATTGACCTAAATATTTTTATATACGAGAAATTATACTTATGATCAAATATTTTTGATCAAAAAATGGTATACGGGAAAAAATATATTATTGATCTAAATATTTTAATATACGAAAATTTAATATTGATCCAAATATTTTTGTAAATGATACCTAAACAAAAATAATATTTCTATACGGAAAAAAATCTATTATTTACAAAAAATGGTATTTATGACCCAAATATTTTTCATTTAAAAATGATATACGGGAAAAAATTTACTATTGATTTAAATATTTTTATATACGAAATTTACTATTGATCCAAATATTTTTGTAAATGATTCCTAAACAAAAATGAAGTTTGTATACGGGGAAAAAATCTATTATTGATTTAAATATTTTTATATACGAGAAATGATATTTATGATTAAATATTTTTAATCAAAAAATGGTATACGGGAAAAATTTATTATTAATCTAAATATTTTTATATATATATATATATATATATATATATATATATATATATATGAAATAATCAATTATTTATCTAAATTCTTTTTTCTTTTGTAACATTTTTATTTAAAATAAATGATGTATCCAAATTCGCGTAACCGAACAGAACCCGTGCGTATGCACGAGTTTTTTTACTAGTTTCTATTAAAAAGAGAGACAATTAGTAGATCAACAAATTTATTTATTTATCTTTAATATTATTATTTATTTTCATATTATAATTTATTATTGTATTTTATCTATTTTTCTATATATAATAATTAATAATAAAAATATTATTAATAAATTTATAATTAATGCTGTATAAAGTTAAAAAAAAAGTAATGAAAATAATAAAATTCTAAAAATAAGACAAATAAAAAGTACTCAACAACTAATAATAACAACAATAATAACTAATAAGTGAGGTACTAGTGTGGATGTCACAAGAATTTGTCCTCTGGTGGAAAAATAGGGATTCCTGACGTAGACAAATAACATAATTTCCCAAACAATGTTTCTTAATTAATGGAGCGATAAACCTTTTTCTATAACCCGACATAATCTATTTTTATACATCAAAGTTACCCTATCATAGATTTTTATATCCATTTATTAAACGTTTCATTATCTTTTTATATTTATTTGTTAAAAGTTTAATAAAGATGCACTGATATTATAAAATAGTATAATAAAAATATATTCTATCCATAAACTATTTTCAATAGTATTATTTAATTATTAGTCTGTAAACTATTTCTAACACATTAATAGAATTAATTTAATAAAAATACTATGAACAATATTATTATATTTTTTAATTCGTGTACAAAAAACTTAAACGACACTCATTTTAAAATGGAGAAAGTATTATTTTATCATATTAGATAAATAATTTAAAATTTTATCTATTTTGACGAAATATTAATATACTATAATTATTGATTTACAGTGTAAAATTAAATTAGAATTGTTCATTTTATCTTTTCAAAAAAAAATGTTAAAAATGTAAATTAGACATAAAAAAGTACTCATTAAGTTTTCATACAAAAATATATACAAATCACCAATTTTGTCAAAGTTCTTAATTAGACCATAGTTTATATAAAATAATCATTAAAAAAATTAGGAGAAAAAGAAAAGACAGAAAAAAGAAATCAAATCTTGGTTGGATATTAGCTGTCAAGTTTATTTATGACAATATACAACTAAAAAAATCTTACGTAAGGAATTTTTGTTATTATATTATTTTTGACAAAAATTATTATTATTATAATATTCATTCATTTTAGTTTATAAAATCACATTTTCACCTTAACCCACACCCCCTTCTTCTTCCTCTTCACACCTCTGTTTCTTTCTCGTTTTCCTCCATTGATTAGCTTCATCTATTTTTCCCTTCAAGAACCAGTTCATCACTAGTGGTGTCTGTGACTTTGATTAAGCTTTTTATTTTCATGCAAAAGTCTTGGGAAAGAAATTGTGAACACAGACAGTGCTTAAAGTTACAAACTTTAATGCTTTTAGAACATACCCACAAAGAGCTTTCTTTGGTTTCAACTCTTTCTGGTTTTTGCTTCAAAGTTTTAGATGATAGCTAGCTCCTTCTGCAATGCTGATTCTATGTTTTCTGTAAGTTCTTAAAACCTTTTTTTCCTTTTGAGTAAATGGGGTTTGTTATTTTTTCAGATGAAAGATTGTTATAAGAAAAAGTTTGTTTTTTTAGGTCCAAATTCTAAGCTTTATCTCTAGAGTGTATATGATCATAATTGTTCTTCTATTAAGTTTACATGTGATAAATTAGTAGTTATTGATTCCGTTAAGTCAATTCAGTTACTAGCTGTGCAGAGATATCAAACATGCAGGTTGGAGGGCGAACCCAATTTTTTTTTTTTAGTATTTGTTGGGTTTATATATTTATGATTTTGAAAACTCAAACCCAAAAGCAAAGCCTATGATTCTCCATTGAATAGTCATTGTCTTCTTTCTATAAACTAATTAATTATTCATATGTCCTTATGCATTTTGTCAAGATATCCTTTATTATTCAACTGAAGTGGTTGGGGAGATTTTGTACTCAAGTTAGATTCATTCATGCAAGGTGTATGTATATGTGTGTGTATGAATTCATTTGTGTATGTGTGTATGTGTGCATGTCTTTGTCAAAGCTAAAATAGAAAAACAAATGGTGGGACCACCTTACATTTTTTTTGAGGCTTTTGGCAACATGAAAGATTTATATTTAAATAATAATAATAATTTTGATATGGTAGATAAAATCACAATCTAGAGAGGATTCTTGTTCTTATTGTATATTTTTGGACTGTTAAAAGGCTCAATTAAATTATAAGCCGTTGAATATGTGGATTATTGTTAGTGATAGTGATGACCTTTGGCTTGTTGGAAAGAGGAGCTTAGGTGTTTTGAAATTGCAATGCATGGATGGCGTGTTCTTTTTTCTTAGCATCAAGACTTTGGGACCACTTTTGGTTTTGTTATAATATATCCATAACATACCAATCAATCTTACTAGTTATGGGTTATGGCTTTTAGCTTTTGCATGATGCTACACAGGACTCGAGACCCTAGAGTCCTTTGTAGGTTAGTTATAGTTCAACTATGACAAATCAATTAGAGCCCTATTTTGCAAGTTAAATAGGGACAAATGTTGATTTATGAGGCTTTATTTAGCTACAGTACAATTTAACCTTAACAAATTGTAAGCTTTGTGTGGTAGTCTGTCTTCTAAGACGGCCCTGAGCAAATATGGACTTGGATTGTCCGCATTTTATAATTCACACAGTCATTCAATTAGAATAACTTCCATTGCTCTATTCATATCATACATTTGTTAAATTGTTCTATTCATATCATACATTTGTTAAATTGTTAATTAAATGGACCGTCTGCAGTCAAAAGTGACTGCAGGCGACCCAAAGTGACTCCAGGCTACCCATTGGAAGAGATAGATGGTTTTTCTAATACATGGTTTTTGTTTGTTGTTGCAACTAGATTGAAGAGGGGATAGATGTTAGAAAGATGATGGAACATAAAAGGACCCTTTGCTCTGTTGATCAAAGCAATTATAATTCAATTGCATCTAAAAAGCAAAAGCCTGATTTATCGATCACCACTAAGGTCTCTTTACTTTTTCTTTCTCCTTTATTAGCTTTTGTTGTTTAACAATAGTACTACTTCCTTTTTTCCCCTTTTCTTTCTGTATGCATTCAAAGTCAAACTATTTTATGTATCCAACTAACCTGTTGCAATGATATCAATGATTATCATCGCAAAAACAGAATTTTTGTAGTGTTTTTCTCCCATATTCGTATGACATTTCTAATGTTTCTGAAAAAAGGATAGAAAGGAAAAGATTGGTGAACGAGTTGTTGCTCTACAGCAGCTTGTTTCTCCATATGGAAAGGTATGCTACAATTCATTCCTGACACAATGTATTATTTGAAGAATCACAATCAGTTGTTCTGTAACCAGTGATGATCACTGCAAATTAAGAAGTACTTATTTAAGTTACATAAGAGGTTAATTGTTATTGTTATTGTTCTAAGTTTCTGTGAGCCTAAGGAGTCCTTAATTTCTATCTGCAGACAGATACATCTTCTGTTCTAAAGGAGGCGATGGAATACATAGGGTTCCTTCATAAACAAGTTAAGGTTTGTCCATTCATCCCGCTTTGTGCTCATTTATCATAATAAATATCATAGTAACCAGTTTAATTTACCACAAACATGCCTATATTCTTGGACCGAATTATAAAGGACGTTGCACATTTCCAAATTATGTTTACACAATTTAATGTTTTGACAGCTGCTTAGTGCCCCTTATCTCGAAACTACACCAGCAACCCAGATGCAGGTGAGAATAACATGAACACTAAGAATTTTGTCAACTTAGATTATATGGTCTTAAAACTATTCTTGATATTATGAAATTGAAATAGGATTGTTTACCTTTGCAGGATACAGAGTCATGCAGCTTGAGGAGTAGAGGGTTATGTCTTGTTCCTGTATCATTTACTATTGGAGTTGCCGAGGGCAATGGTGCAGACATTTGGGCTCCAATCAAGACCACTTCGCCCGGTTCTGAGAATGATGTTTCTCAAAGTCAGTGATTAATTTTGTCAGCTGAGTAGCCTTAAGGTAGCCAAGCTGCTAAACCAGTGTATTAGCATTAAAATTTGTCATCTATTATAGATGGAATCATTATCATAATACCTAAAATAGTCATAAGCTTTAAGAACTCTTCTATGAAGAAGTTATCCCATTCCTTAATAATTTTAAACTGGTTAAGGGGATAAGCTTTCAAGTACATATGGATTCAGTTTTATGTGCTGATTTTTAAGTGTATATTGAAAAATTCTACTTGTATGATGAATGATTCCATGTACTGATTAACCTAATGAAATTCAGTTCTTTAATGCTTCTTTTTTTGTCAAAATTTAATGGCTTTTTATAGGCTTTACACACCCAATACTCTTTCCACAATTTCACAACAACCCTTACTCACCTATTTATGAATTTTCATTACAATTGCTTTCACCCGCACCAGAATTTTCAACCCTGGGAACAAATCTCCTCTCGCACCAGAATTTGTTACTCTTGACCTCCTTGGCAGCTCTTCTCCCTCGACTTCACTACTCCCCTCCCATCTCTATCTCGAGTCTAGGTGCTGAGTGAATTAAGTGGACTTGTCATATACACTACTAGTCTACATATATTCTGTAAGAAAGCCACCCAAATGCAGATGTATCCACTCAAAGATGAAAATAGTCAAAGTACAGATCTTATAGAAATGCCAAAACCAGTAGTTGATATTGAAACAGTAGGTGCACATTATTCTACAGTTGCTATAAAAGAAACAATATATGACTTACAATACGTTATCTCTACAGTTGCCATAACTGGAAAAAAGTAAACTGCCCCATCAGAATCAATTATCACATCAACTATCACATAAACGCTAATAATTTGAATCATTCTGTCCCTAGTAAGCAGTGACAATGGCAAGTCTAACTGGTTTTGTTTAAGTTACAATATATACTCCTTTCACTTTTTTTGAGCTCGTGACAAGAACAAGAGTGCAAAGCAAGGAGAAATCGAATACAAGCTTCTCAAGCAGCTGCCGCTGAAGGTTTTACCTTCTCTCGCAGATACTGCAGTATATGCTCGCGTTTCCAATTATCAATTCTGCAACAGATAAAAAAAATGATAAAAAGAAAGCTTACACCTCTTTTTCTTTTTGCAAAAGAAATATTGACAACAAGTGTACACAAAAAAAACATAGTTTTCAAAAGTCACAACTGCTTTTCTGTAAAGGGAATGCAGGTACATAATAGATTTTAAATCAATTCAAGAATGATTTTATTGTTGGCTATTCTAGTTCATGCTTTTGCTGCATTAGAGTTCATGCAACCATAACAAAAAAAATCATAACGTTATTGCATTTTGCAAAATAATTCAGATAGCAGGTTAGAAGATTTCTTATTCCAGTGTAAAAACCATTTTCATCACAAGTACAATACGAAAGTCCATACGCATAGTATAGTGTTACTAATCAATTGCATAATGAGTGCTGCTTTACCAACTCCTACACACCTTGTAACTAAATGGGACAAACACAATAATCACCGCATTCAGAAAACTTTTATATCAATTTTATCAGAATTATGTTATTTTTTATTCTACCATTTACATCATCTCCTAATAGCAAATAAATAACACATTTGTAAAGTCATAACATTCCAATAGTGTACTTGTGGATATTCAGTAACAGGATGGCAGCATGGTATTTATTTGTGGATAATCAAGAAGTCTCACCTGATTGTTTCTTTATGTTGCCCCGCATTATCCAGCATAATTAGCTTTGGTGGGGAATTAAAAATATATTGAACTTTAACTGAAGGGAACTGGTCTTTTTCATCTTCAATAAAGCCAACAATTTCAGGATAGAAAACAAGTTTCCTCATGCAAACTTCCAGTAATGCTCCAGAGTACGTAATCTACAATTGCAGAAATATAAATTATAACTATCCGACCAAAATGGGAGAAGAGATAATCTACGGTGGACAAGTGAAATGACACAAAATATATGCAGTAATTACACACACTCACGCTCAATCCTGATATTTAGTTATTTCCAAACTTTGATATTGGGCAAGTTAGTCAGACATTGAGATAATGATCCTGCTTAGGGGATATTTTTCATTGCTTCAGTCTTAAAAAATACTCAGTTGATATGCTTTATTTTTTTTTGGTACTTAAAAAAATGGTATCTTACTTTCACATGATTTCTTATCTCCAAAATATGTAATGAAGGAAATAGTAAAAGCAAGATGATGTGGTTTTCATCACTTTGAAAATTCTTGAAAACCAGAAACAAAGTGAAAATCACACAACATTATTGTAATTAATAAAAACAAACCAATAACACAGAAAAAATAAACCCAATGAACACAGAAAAAATAAACCAACCATCATATTAGAGCAACTCCAACGAAAAATCCTTAGAGAGTCTATGAGTTCAAAAAGCATGTTGTCGAGTAGTGAAGAACGGTTACTCCAAAATTGCCAAAGCATCAGTGTCTAACATGTAATTGACTCCCATATGTGTCTGATACATATCAGAGAAGTATCTGGAAATTACTTTTATTTTTTAAAATGTCGCTGATAAGTTTGGGATACACATATACATGCACGAGATATGGATGGCTTGTCCAAATACTCGTGGGATGTGTTTATATTTAATATATTTTTTTTAAATCCTTTACTAAATAGAAATTGAAAATCCTTTTATTCTCATGCAAATCCTCCCTTCCAAACCACTCACGTTCATCCCTTCATTTCCCTCCCGACGTTGCTTCATTTTCTATGATTCACACAGGTTTTGTTTTTGCACGCCCCTTTACCACGCCACATCGTCCTTCACCTTCACATGAACAGATTTGTCCATTCATCCTTCTGTTTCTCGATTCCGTTTCTCATAACCTCCATTCATCCATTTAGTTTTTCATCTCTTGGGGTATTCTCCATTTCATCTCTCTGTTTTTTACATCTCTACTGCAATTCGTTTCTGCATGTCCCTGTTTTTCTTACTTTCTTTTTTTTCAATCCCAGCTGCTTTGTCACTTATTATGATCATTTTCAATAATGTGAATGTTTCTTTATTATCATTTTTAGTTTAGGCTGAAGTTAGGCTAGTTTAAACTCTAGACTAGAATTTTCCTTGAAAATTTCAAATCATTCACACTTCACATTCGGGTAAGGTTGAAGTTAGGCTAGTTTAAACTTAGATCATAATTTGCACAAATAGGGCAACACTAATGGCCTAAGCATCATCAACAACTCCTATAGAATCGAAATTAGAAATCCTCAAGACCTAACCAAAACGGATCATACCTTAGTAGTGGCATCATTGGAGTCATCCGCACAACACTTGAGACAATCCGATACCAACTCTGCAACCAAATTTGAGCTTAGTACAACAATCCCAACCCACTTTATCAAAACAAGAAAACAAAATCCGATCATAGCTGTGAAATCAAGTAGTGTTACACAACGAAACTAAACCCTAACCTATATGCAATCCGATCCGTGCTTCAGTGATTGATAAAATCCAAAAAATTAGAACAACAAGTGAAATTGATTATGAATCACAATTGAATGTGCGAGAGAGATCTGAAATGGATTTAATTTAACCTTTGTCTTTGACATACTCGGATAGAGTATTGCAGTCAGAGCACAAAGCGAGTCCGGTGAAACCGAGATTCTCGCATTCTCTTGAGCTCAGTTGTTCCGATGAAACACCGTAACTCAGAGCCAGCACCACCGTAACGGCAACGACGAACCTGTACTGATACATACCGATAGAGCGTTCCTTCATCTCTCACAGGTCAACAACACCCGAACCAGCCACCTAGTAAATGTTCAATGATCATTGCCATTCCATGCTCGGCTCTGGTATTTGGGCGATAGGCCCATCTTTCATTTCATCAGTGTATGGACATTGAGAAATTAAACTGCCACCCCCAAAACTATACCTGACACCCCTTGTTTTTACTTAATATCCTCACATATAATTGGAAATTTTAAATTTTTTTGAAAAATATCAGAAATTTTGTACAATACCAAAATTTTTATTAAAGTTATTGTTCTTATTGTACGAGGGTACAGGAAATTAAAAAATTTTTCAATTAGAAATTTCAAATTTTCAATATTGAAAATTTCAAATTTCTGGTGAATAGGTGTAACAAACCGAAAATTTTGAAATTTTTCAGTAATTAAAAAAAAATCGGAAATTTAAAATTTTCAATAATATTACTGTTTATGTTTTTTCTCTTTTTTAATAATTTTTTTAAAAAATAAAATCGATAAAATAACTACCCGACATAATATATATATATATATATATATATATATATATATATATATATATATATATATATATATATATATATATATATATATATATATATATATATAATTGTCATACATATATGTATAAAAAATAAACTACAATGATTTTCTATATAGATCTTCCTAGTGTTTAAAGTGACATGCATATGCTGATTCTCATGCTTTTGCATCATCAGGATAATTCTGTCTCTAACGGTCAGTAACGGGAGGTAATGGACAATCATGTTTCAACTTTACTTGAACTCAATGATTCTAGTTGACAAAATCAATATCAATGATTGTGTGTGTATTTGTATACATAGGTGGAGCTAAGATAATGGGAAATATGATGTTAAGTCTCATGAAAAGGAAAATAAATACGACAATGTATTTAGAGGTATTTTTGAAATAAAAAATAAAGGAATGACACGTTAATTTTTCATGAACATTTGGGCTTATTAATCAATATCCCTTCCATTGACATTGCATCATAGTATTAGAGATTAATTTGGTGAATATCCCTTCCATTGACATTGCATCATAGTATTAGAGATTAATTTGGTGTAATTCTTTTTATACATCCACTTAAATCAAATTATAATTATAATTTTATAAACTAATATTTAAAATATCTCTCTCTCTCTCTCTATATATATATATATATATATATATATATATATATATATATATATATATATATATATATATATATATATATATATATATATATATATATATATATATATATATATATATATATTGTAAAAAAATTATAATTGCAATAAAATTATTTTTAAATGAAAAAAATGAAGTAAACTTTTAGGCATATTTTTGGAAATTTTAATAATAGTTTTAATTTTACAAAATCTAATTTCAATAAATTATTTTCAATTTTTTTTGGATATTATTTTGTTAATTTAATATTAAATTTCTTTTTATTTTATTTATATCATATTAAATTTCAATTTTTTATTTTTAAAATCATATTATTTTAGTGATAAAGAACTTAGTTATTTTTTTATCCTAATTTTTAGCGCAACAAAAATTCAAAATAAGTATTTGAATAAAAAAGACATGATATGATATGTTTCAATTCAAGATTAACTTATCATATCATGTTATATTAACAAATACTTAATAGAGATAGGATATAATATTGTTATCATAAGTTATCTTTCACATGAAATGTGTCATAAATCTCTCATAGATTATTGAAATGAAATACGTCTATGGTGTATTATATTATGCTTCTTCTAATTGATTTTTTTTAATTACGTGAAAGACCCTTAAAATATATCAACAACGATAAAAAGATCATCACGATGAAAACTCACAAGGATAATTGATTCACTAATGCCATTTGAGACAACGTGGTAGCCGACCTAACCATCATTGGGTTTAATATAGTTAATCATAGCTAGTTGACAACCTTCTCAAAGAGGTGACACAAGGAGATGAACACTTTCCATCTTACAGTTGGGAAGATGACAATTACATTTGACAGCGTATCATGTCTCCTTTGTCTCCTCGTCAATGTATGTCTCCTTGACCACACAGTTGTTACTAAAGATTAAAAGGTGTATTTATTGGTTGAGCTACTTTGATCAAGTCCAATATAAAGTAGTTGAAAATAACAAAAATACTCATGCACATTTTTGCTTCTTCAGAGAGGAGTTCGACATGCACGCGTAAGTGAATGTCACGAGGAGAATGGAAATAGTTAGGAGGATCATGTATGCAAAAAATTTATTATCAGGGTGTATCTTCTATTTCCAGTTGGTTCGACCATTTCCATAGACAAAAGTGCTACTCACATCCACCAAATATATCTCAAGTATTTTAGAAATCTAGAGATGGTGGATGACTATACCTGATGAACTACAACATTGGCCTACTTGTATAAGGGGCTAAATATTACAACGAAGATCGGGACAAAGCATTTAGAAGGATATATGGTACTACTTCATATAGCATTTTCATGTAAATTATTCAAAACTAACTAGTATACAATATTATTTACTAATTAGTATACATTCATGCAAATATAGATCTATCATTGTTTTTTAAATATTGGTGGACAGAACTTTAAACAAGAACACAGGGAGATAAAACCTCCCAACGTGTTCATTTTGACAAAGGGATGTCTTACTATACATCCATATATAGAGCACCTAGTAGTGCATGATGCGGTGTTTGAGAGTTATACCCCTCACTTAATACACGTGCGTTTGGTGATTTCTACTTCTTTTGTGATATTTTATGTGCAATGTTATAATTTGACATTTTATAGACAATTCTATGCGTCACATTTAAAAGAGTTGACGACAAATAGGGAATTTTACACGAGGTTATATGGTTCCATTTTTTTGATTCAATTCAAAATGCACTTGTTCCTTGTCGTAGTGGTAAGGCACCGTTTTTAAAATGAATGTGTTTCCCTGAAATGGACCACCTAATAGCAAGTGCGTATGACAGAGTGTGTATCGGTCTGATAAGACATAGGTTATCAAAGACATTTTTCTATTACGCAATGGTCCACTTAAAAACAGTGACATATGCATCATGTGCATAGGGTTTCTTTCAAAGGATCTACATTTTGTTCAGGTTTATTTGAAACATGGATGTCTAATTCCAGCTACATCGATCGAGTGGACGACATGTTCAACAATTGAGGAGAAAACTTGGCCTGATTAATTTACGAAGAGGATGATAGAGTTCACCAAGTTGATGAAGCTTGAAAGAGAATCAAATAAGAAAGCATCGAAGGCGAAACTAGCTGTAGGTTTATGCAGTACTAGATCTTTTGATGCATTCTAGATTGTAATCGATACACTTTTTGTATGTATTAATTTTTATACGATTTAATACGTATTAATTTTAGGGTTTGTTTTTTGTTTACAATCAGGCCCGGTCCTGTGCATGTGCAACAAGGGCCACAGCACAGGGCCCCAAATATGTGAGGGCCTCCAAATAATTATACCATGTTACATAGTATATAATATATATTGACTTTACGAGTTACGGATGATGCAAACAAAGTAGCACAGCAGTCAGCAGATGTAAGATATTTTGCAATTTGAAAGTGGCTATTTCGATCCTCCATAAATTTACTTTTTTAATTACATTATTTTTTTCACAAAAAGTTAAAACTATTGAGAGGTAGGTTAGGAGACATGCTTCAGAGTTCGCACACATACAGTTAAAATGCAAACCGTTTATTATTATTTTAGTTCTTAAATTTTTTATAAATATTTTATGATAAAATAATTATATACACTATGGTTGGTTTTGTTATTTTTTTCTTCTTCTTTTTTATACAAATCTACTATATATTTGAAGATGTATTGTTGGTTAATTTTATTTTATAATAATATATTTAAAAAGTAATATTTTTCTATTATTTTAAATTAAATTATTACGATTAAATAGTAAATGATAAATTATTAAATTTAAAATATTTTTGAATAACTTAGTTTAATGTACTATTTATAAAATTTATACCTATTTTTTTATTATTATTATAGCATGTTAAATAACACCACCTAATAAAAAAATTCTGTATTTTTTTTAAAGAAATATTTCATGGTTTCTTCTAAACAATATATGTAAATTGTATTCAATTGGTTTTATAGTTGTCCGAGCTAGCAACAATTCTTAAAAATAGAAAAATTTACTGACATAAAAAATATAAAAATTGTAGTTGAGATATTTCTTAATAGTTTTTTAATTTGCTTGATTTTTATACTATTTATAATTTAAATTAATTTATTTTAATTAATTATGAGCCCTATTATTAAAATAGAACAGAGCCTCTAAACAGTTTGGGCCGGCTCTGTTTATAATGCATACACATGTTTACAAAGATTCTAGTTTTTTTTTTTTCTGGTTGAGTCAAGTTTTCAGAAATGTGACTTCGGAGTCACCCTTTTAAAAATAAACGTGTGGTTTATTCGATTATGTGACTCCGAGCTCATCCTTTTTGTAATTATTCGAATATGCATTTTCGAATTTTTACTTAATAAAAATTTTGTGATTCAAAGTTTCCCAATATTTGTATAAATAGGGTGTGTCTCAACCCTTATTTGCTACACCAAAACACTAAAACCATAGAGAATGACTTCATATCCTCACCTTGCATTTGTGTATTTCAATTGTCAGAAACCACTGCTTCCGTTTAAGGTCACTGAAGAAACATCCCTCGCATATTTGATATCCAAATTGAATACTCTGCTGTACTTTCCAGAAAATCGCAGAGTTGTCAAGCTCAAGTATAACTCACTCTCATTTAACAACGAAGAAAATGTCCATTTCACCAATCTTGAACTAAAAACGAATGAAGATCTAAAGATTTTGTGAAATATTTTTCCTAGTTATGAACTCTGTCCATTTCACCAACTTTGAACTAAAGACGGATGAAGATCTAAAGATTTTGTAAATATTTTTCCTAGTTATGAACCAAAGAGTCTAATTGAAGTGGATGCAAAGATTCGTGACTATATATGTAATAAGCGTTTTTATTTCATGTGATGCTGGTGTTGGTATGTTTTTGATTTTGCTTTCATTCAAGCTGGTTTGATTGAGTTCTAGAGCTAGTTAGGAGATGCATCTTTGAATAATACCCTTAACATGATTTTGGTTGTGCATCTTCGAAAAAAATTGAGAAAAAATAGTTTTTAATGTATCCGAAGATGCATCTCAAAAAAACAGGGAGCATTTTGATAATTTTGCGCAACATCTTATCTATAAGGTTGGGACCAATGTTTTAAAAATCGGATCGGACCGGCCAGTCGGACCGGTTGAACCGGGAACCGGCCAGGTAAGCGGTCTGATTCGATTGTTGGATCGGATATGTCATTGAACCGGTGTGAACCGGTCAAAACCGGTAAAACCGGCGGTTTTCAAGAACCGGTGGTTTAAATGCATATTTAATTTTTATTTATTTTAAAAACTTAAAACAACATCATTTTAATTATTTTAATGAAAAATAAAAATAAAAATAGAAAATAAAAATAAAGATTTTCGGATGCGGTTAATTGTGTTGCACATGATTTTGATATTGAAGAAGGAAATACCAACATTAAAATAACTTATTTTTCTTTAAAATTAAATTTAGTAGACAATTAAGTTACTTTATTATAATTTATTCAATTAAATTATTTTGTGATTAAATTTTGTTTGCAAGTATATATTTTGCAATTATTTACTATTTTATTATGTGTGATACTTATATTTAAAATTTGAATTTAAATTATGAACTTGTGAATTTATTTAGGATATGATATTTTTAAAAAATTTAAGTATCGGTTATATTTTGTAGAGACTGAAACATCATGTTCGACATGTTTTATACCTATAAAATTTTGTTATAACGACCGGTCTGTTCAACCGAGTTATCCGGTTTAGTCATGCAGTTCGACTAATGACCCAGTGGTTCAACCAATAAATCAGTAACCCAATACCCTCACCTGTTTGATGTCCGGTCCAGTTTTTAAAACACTGGTTGGGACGATAAATTGTCATAATGTTTACTTCAATAAAACACTAAGATCCACTATTAAAACTCATAAGTTTCATTTAATAATATTACTGACATTCTTCAGTAAATTATCTCATTAATTTAAGACGATCAAAAATATATGGAATAATCTGCCTATTATTTTACCACGATAGTGACAGAAAACAATACGTAATATTCAAGATAAAACCTCCACAACGATCAATAAGACAACCCAGTTCTTAGTTCTTACAGTATAATACAACAGAAGTGTCAGGTAGCCAATATGATGGCACATTTTAAACGGCAAATCTATAGTAAGAATAAAACAAATGCCAAAACAAATAAATTTACATTTCCACGTAAGCCTTTCAAGAACAATCATGTAAACTTCCACACAAAAAATGATGGAAAAACCTTTACGAGCAAGCAATTTATCGACAGAGATACACAAGACAAAAACCAAATGTGCATCAAAAGATACGTGACTTTCTCTGCCATGTGTTACAACTTACAAGAATAAATAACAAAAGAAAAAGGAAAGTTACAACATTGCACATATCAACAAAATTATAATCTAAGGTTGCCCAAATATGTTAACTTTCGGAAGTCATCGCAGGGGACGAAGATACCTTATCATTCTCGTCATCTGAAGTATACGACTTTATATATGAACGGGCAACATCTAACATAACATCGACTTCTTTTTTGTACTACATTGACAAATATTTTTTGAATTATTTAACGTTGATAGTAACACTATGAAGGATAGTAATGATGCAATAACTTTGCATACGATTAAAGATCTACCAACCTCATTGATTGCCCCTGACTTTATTTTGGATTGCATCACACACCATTTCTTGAAATGTGCACCTGCAGAAACAATTCACCTGTAAGATCATACTTCGTCCTAAATAAAAAGAAACAATGAAATGAAAGAAGGAATTTAATCCAGCTATTTTTTTACTTCAAAGTTTTCCTAATGATATTTGTTTTGGGCCCCTCAAAGTTTTCATAAATAACAGTATATTCAAAGTAAAAACAGGACTGTCAGAATCAAAACTTACCCACTCTTATGTCCAGAGCACATGAACTTTCATTGGCTGTCTCCAAACTCCATTTACAGTGCACCTGTTTGGCCAAGAACATAATGTCATTTTAAATCAGAAAAATATAAATATTAGAATATGATAGGGAGACAAACAGGGCACCGACAATAATTAACACAATGCTTCCATTCTATTCCGTTCATTAAGTCCAAATTGTAATCTTGTCACTAATCATCATTAGATGTATAACCATCCATGATTTCTAATTTTCTAGAACAGGTAATAGTATCCAACTACCCGTTCTTTCTCCTTTTTGATAGAACGTCACAAATGAGCATTTAAAAAAGAAAAAAAATAAGCTTATAGTAATAAGAGTTCGTCTACAATCTACATTATCTAAAATGGAAATTATCCTTTCCTTTATAGGGGGGTCTACTTAAACTTAGTGTAGTAGTAGCTGGACAGGATTGTATCCCTTGACAAAAGCTGGAATACAGTTAGTTTGGTGGATTGCAGCTTCACACAAATTCTAATCTAGTTAAACCCTTTCACACCGGCAATCATATATAAGTTTGAACGATTCAAATCAGATCTCAGGAACAAAAAAATTTAAGAGAAAAAGTAATAACAGCTAAAAATTGATCACAGAAATCGTAAATATTATGTACCTCAAAATAGGACCCAAATGGAACATCATGCGCCTGTTGCACAGTCTCAAACACCTATAAGAAGTCACACCATCAAAGGACCCAAATGGAACACATGAGTTGCAATCCAGACCACAAAATAAGGAGTTGTTTGCATTGACTTATTTGAGTTTATCTACTGACATAAGATTTGAGAGTCTGTTTTGGATAACTTATGAAAACAACATGACATTATTCGAAAACTATTTTCATCTTATTTTCTTAAGCTCTTCTATTTTTATCTTATCATGATAAGCACTTGTTTGTGCTATAAGTTGTAAATAATTTGTTTATCCAAATAGGGCCTAAATCAATATAAAAAATCACTATTAAAGCTCTTATACTTGATAGGTAAATTCAACCAACAATCTAACCAGGTGTTTCTTATCTGGTGATAGAACAACATGTTGCCACTCTGTCATGCCTATGTCAGGAGGGCACATAGGGCTGTTACAAAGGGATCTGAAGGTTATCTCTCGAACTTGACCATCATATTTTTCTGCTGTGTGCCACTGTCCCATCTGAAAAAAACACATAACCATATAGCTAATCAACAGCTTAAAAACAGGATGTCGTTTGGGTATCCAAATTTATACCATACATAATATTATGAACCAACTATTCTAAAAGTTTTAGTTGAAGACATATGGATGATTTTTTTAATACATTTTTAACATGCCCCTTCTCGTGAGAACCCTTTGGGCTTTTAAGTGTTGATAATGAACAAACCTGCTGCACCTTATGCATGAATTCAACATATTCAATTTATTATTAGAGGAATAAGGGACAACAAGGATCAAACTCTAGACCACGTGATCTTTTGATACTTTGTCATAAACCAACTGTTCTAGAAAAGTTTGAAGGAAGTTAATTTTGGCTTTAAAGTGGTGATAATTTTGAGTATATATTTTGATTTTTATTATTATCTTATAAATACTTAAGTCGTCAAATAATAAACAACCAACTTGAATAAAAAAATTGAATCAGTACAAAAAGAACCATATTATTTGTTTTACAAGATAAATAATCACTAATAAAAGATGAATAATATTAATCTATCCTTTTACCTTGTAATTGTGTTCGTATGGGTCAGAACATTTCTGATTAGACAAAAAATTATAAATTTAACTTTTTAAGAATTAGAAAGGTTCAAAATGGTTTAATGGTTTTTAAGTTACCCGATTTCTAAGATAGGTTTATCAACGATTGGTCAAACCAGCCAATCTGATCTCCATTTTTTCCATGGGCAACATATCCAATGGCTAAATTATTATATGTAATTATTTATAATGTTGAATTTTCTATATGTTGCCACATACAGATTAATGTAATCTATAAGATATAACACCGTTATTTAACAAAACCACAATTAGCTCATATGCAAACACCTGCTTCAAGTACAGTATTTTATCTTATGTGGATCACGTGGATTAAACAATTTTAGATGAAGATAACTATCTTAATTTGAACAATCTGGTTCTGGTCCTCTGCATTTAGCATTGCTTTTCAACATCAGCAATGCTAAATATTATCACGAGTACTGTATGCAAACACCTACCACAAGTATAGTATTTTATCTTATGTGGATCGCGTGGATTAAACAATTTTAAATGAAGATAACTAAATTAATTTGAACAATCTGGTCTTCTGCATTTACCATTGCTTTCAATAACAGCGTAACTCGAGTTCATCAATTTTAAAAACAGGCCAAGCTAGTTTGCATGGCAGTCAATAGAAGTCACGGGGCATATAATAACAAGTAAGTTTTTATTCATATCACATTTGGTTTCCATTCAATCTATTTGAGAAATTTACAACATTTAACAAGAACCGCGGTAATAATTGAAGAAAACTTACCACAAGATTAGTATCCTTTCGTACTGAGCGATACTTGCTAGTAAACTTTGAATCATCCTTTAACAATAAATTGAAAAACTGCTCAGCTGTGCAGGGGAAAACATCCTGAAGAAGGATCACTAGTTATATACCAAAAAAATTAGATGGTAGCTGAACTCGAGAAGACAGAAGGAGAAAAGGATGCATACATTGTATATACCAACTAAAGCTTCTTCTTTGATGAAAGTTTTAAGTTTTTCAACTTTCGGCATGCTGGCTTCTGGAACTTTATCCATTACGGAACTTTGTCTGACAGAACTGCTATGCGCACGCAATTCTGACTCAGCATTTTCCTGTATAACGAAACATTGAATCACATGAAATTGTTTGAATTTATCCATAAACTTTTGGGTAAAAATGAAATAAAGAGAATCAGGCCAAAAAATAGTTTAGCTTTTATTAAAAAAATTGCTTGTCCTTGTCCTTTATAATCTCTGTATTCACTTGCTTTTGGGCTAATGAGTGAAACCAATTCTGAATTCCCTTTTCCAACAATCAAATATTGTCTCACCACACGTGTGTTGCTTTCTTGGGTCAATTGATGCCATAAAGTCCTATCATGTATTAGGTCTAAAGATGGACCATTTACCTCTAAATCTTAATGATCTTATACATAGCTTTCTATGATATCCCTCTACTTCTACCTATTGAGCTATCATTCATCCTATATACTCCCCTTGCTGGTGGTTCTACACATCTTCTCTATACATGCCTAAACCGCTCAAAAAGACAAGATGCTATTGTCATCTCTACAACGGGTGAGTGATGGTTGTGTGACCCACGTCATGATTTGTAATAGGCAGAGAAAGATAAAGAGAGTGTATCTTCTTTCCTCTTTGGAGCTTCTAGCTCTAGAATTGTAATTGAGATTTGATCTTAATTTTCACTGCAACATTTTTATCTTTGAGACACTAAGGGCATTTTAATTTAAACATCATAATTAGTACATGGGAACATACGGTTAATCAGTCTCATAATGTGTTTTCCCAAAAGGACATGATATTGTAAATATATTATGGCTAGTTTTAAATCTCTTGTGGATTATATAATAAGAAGCATCATGTTCAAATATGAAGATCATAATTTGTAATACATATGAAGAAGACCAAATGATTAATCGAGAGATGTAACCTTCTTCTCAGTTTCCAACTTTTCACAAAAGTTCTTAGCTGCACGTTGTAGATTTCTAAATGCATGATTTCTGTTCCAAAATGATGCAAACTTATATCTGACTCTGCCTGAAATAAAGAAATATAAAGAGCAAACCAATTCATTCGATAAAGACCATCTTTTGTGCCAAAACAAGGTGACAATTTTCAGTACAATATGATTCTCAGTATAGTAAGATGCCAGTCATAATGAAAACATAGACGTCAACAATGAAGGAAAATCCGCATGGACCAAATGTCCAAATGTAATTGTCATATATCTATTACCACACCCATAAAAAGGGAACCAAACCCATGAAAAATTTAGGGTTTCAAATGATTGAGTTTATTTATGAAAGAATATGAACAAGCATTGGATTATAAATTGCAATTAAGAGTTCCCCGAACGAAACTGACAGTGAAATGTTTAAACATATTACTAACCATCGGGACTTCCCAAAGGAGGGACACCGTGTCCACCAGCACCCATACGAAGAATAATTGTTATAGCAGGATTAATAAATGCATGTTGACTCCTTCGAATCTTGAGAAAAAGCAGAATAGTTGCGCCAGATGTAAGTTGTATGGAACTGAAATATGAAGTTGGGTGAGGAAGGAGAGAAAAACAACAGAAGTTGTACCTCATCTATATCTTCAAATGGAATAACCACCTGTCAAATATCCCAAAATTATTCATACCGGCAATTTACAGCTGCTCTTTCTTATAAAAGATAAAGACAATATAAACACAAAACAAAGGAATCAAGAATAAATAACAAATTTGCAGTGATAATAAGTGTGAAGGGCTTATATTTCTAAGTGATGGATCAACCAACTCAAACAAGTAGTAATATAATATATATAAGCTCTAATATTTCAACTCTGACCTTCATTTGCTTCGAGAACACATTGGAATGGAAACAAATGTGCCATGTTGATACATACATACGACCATGGTACAAGAATGACCTCTCAAGTGCACAAGAGTAACTATGATCAACAACCTGAAATATATACTCCACCCATTAGATCTGCAAACACAATCGTAAATAGGACTGGACAACACAGTGTCTGTTTATACAAGATCTAAGAAAAAACATCCTAATGGATAAATATAATCGATAAAATAACAAAAATAAATAGTTATTGTTGGTGACCTCATCTGGATGAAGTTCAAATATTGTTTGAAGAGGTCCTGGCTTTTGATGGACTACTGTTGGCCCCTGTTTTTCCAAGGGTATCCTTCTTCGAGTGTTGGCTCCGCTATAACCATTTATCCTGTCAGTCAAGTCAATTAATAAATATGAGAAATAAGCCAACATATAAATATATATAATGATAATAGCAGTGATAAAGTAGCTTGGACTTGGTATAAAATACAAGCTTCAAAAAGGAGCAATAGCACAAGTGGACAACTAAAAGTAAATCTAAATTAAATACATAATAAGACCGACTATGCACCAAAAGCCTCACCTGGAAGGATTTGCAGATAGCTTGTGTGTTTTTATATGAAGGCAAACCTGACATTCAATTAACAGACATTTAATGATGTTTCTGAGGCGTAAAAAAGTGCTAGCAGGTTACACACCAAAAAGTCATATGAAAATTATGAAACCAAACAATTCTTTCTGAAAGAAGATATTACCTGCCCTGATGGGCTATCCAGAGTATGCCACACAGCACCAGTTTGACCTTCAATTTCAACTGGAACAGTCACTGAACCAAGAACAGCACTTTTCCAAATTATATCCCAATCAAAAATTGTGACATTGATCTGCTATGTCACCAGGAAAAGAAGTCAATTTCATGAAAACCTACATAACAAATGTATTCTGTCAATTGAGAAGCATATACTGATACTACCCATGGAAGTATGTTAATACCTCTTCTTTGTAATTGATCAATCCAAGCAAATGCTCAAAGTTTGACCACTAAGACTAACTTCGCAAAAGTATAAATGCATAGATATATTTAATTTCAGTATTATTTTTATTTATATCGAATCGTTAATTTTTTTACTTTTTTGGTATGAGAAATTGAAAATAGAATTCTGCATAAAACTTAACAAGAAAAATTAGAATTCTGATGATATGCACAGCACACACATTTATCAAAACATTGTTAGGTCCAGTAGTAAAAGACTACTAATCACAATGACAACTGAATAGCACAAACACCAGACATGTTCCAACAAAGGCTTGACAGAAAAATAAATTACGTTATCAACTGCCAAAAAAAGAAATTCACTTGTATGAAATTGTTAGGTCTGGGTATTAATGAAGGTCAGGACCACAATAGCCCAAACCAAATGCATAGGATCTGGAATGTTTATAGTAGGGGGAATAGAAAAGGGCAAAATGGGGATAAACAGACTGAATCTGCTGATTTGGTTAATCAGTCACTAGGGAGGGAGTGGAGGGTGCATGTCAATAAGACAATAGCCCAAACCAATTTGTTAGGTCTGAGTATGAATGAAGGTCAGGACCACAATAGCCCAAACCAAATGCATAGGATCTGGAATGTTTATAATAGGAGGAATAGACAAGGGGAAAATGGGGATAAACAGACTGAATCTGCTAATTTGGCAAATCAGTCGCTAGGAAGGGAGTGAAGTGTGCATGTCCATAAGACAGTTATGAGAGTATGGGGAGAGAGGGTATGTATAAGTGTCATTTTCGATAGTAACAGCTTTAAGCTTGGGCAGAGAATGATTTTCCGAGGAGCCATAGGGTCTAGGTAATTGTGCAGTATCATCTGATGTAATCCTGTGCATATTTGTACTTTTTTCTAGTGAAATTCATTATTTTCCTATTCTGTATCAATTGATCAGAAATATATGGCTAAGTGGTAGTAAAGCTATTCGGTCTATAAAAAACTATACCCAAAAAAAAACCAAACAAGTTTTACAATTATAAAATAATTGCTTTCCACTTATTGGAAAAAAAACAGCTTCAACATCACAATCAGGGAAATGAACCTCAAAAACCACTGAATCATTTTCAGCAACTGTAATCTGTTGGTTATAACTTATAATTACAAAACAAAGCATGGATGATATGCAGCAACCTGGACAGGAAGTTCATCGACATTAAAATTGAACTCCTCGCCCCACATTGGATTTCTTGAACCAGGGACCATAGAACTGCATCAGCACACCAAAAGATAAAATTACTATTGCCAAAGAATAATGTTGAGCAAAAATCATGCTTCTGAGAATGACATATATTGTGTACGGAATATGACAGAATACCAACTCAAATCGGTGTATGAATTAAAGAACTTCATAGACTACAACAAGAATGATGTCCTAAATTGGTGTATTGTGAAACTCTTACAAAGAATGCAGTTATCTCAACCCAAAACTATCAAATGCACACCGTAACAGCCTCCTACTCCTTACTTACATCATATATCACGAGTATATACCTGCTACTAATTGTCCTGCATATTAGATGTATAACTAGCAGTGTTATCCATGGTGGATGGCGGTCCATGGCGGCGTGCCAAAATCCCGCCATACCGGCTGCTTTGCAGTGTCATTATAGCAGATTATGGCGGAAAAAACTGCAATATCAGCTGATATTTACCATTTTGGCGAGCGTAAAAACTACCATGTATATTCGCCATAGCTGCCATGGAGCCGCTATTTGGTAACACTGATAATTAGCATATAAATGTTCTACACGTAATAACAAATTAAACACATAATTATTACATAACTGCCCTGCATAAATTAATACTGTCCTACCTAACCACCACATGACAGAGTTCGACCTCCAATACCCTCTTCAAGAGTATACCTTCCAAATAGTTGGGTAATTGGACATTCAATTTCCATCTCCCATCAGCAAACACATATTATCAGTTTGCCACGCCTCTAACAGACTATGATAGCATAAATTCTTTAATTTCTTTTTGTTCTATGACCAATTCCAATAGTTCATGTATTCAATTTATCTACAAAGACATTCTTCGGCTTTACATATATTTATAATTGTGTATGTAAATAGAGGTCTCCACCTATCTTTAATACATTATGCACTTATTTTAAAGCAGCACGAACACGAACTATTGTTTCTCCTAAAAGATCAACGCTAAACTTAACAGTGTTGCAATATATGTTCATGAAAGTATAAAGCAACCATCCCAATACAATAAAGCTTAAGCCTAGTATTGACTCTAAAAATGGTGGCAGTATATTCAGATCAAAGACCAGTCAACTCAACAGTAACCTGAATTGCAGAATAATTCATGATATAGAAGTCCAGTACTTGATTGGAATATATATTAAATAAAAGGGGGAAAGAAAAACAGAAAAGCAGATCATCAAACCTGAATCGCTTTTCATTTCCACACGTAATAATGGCATAAGGATCCGATGTTCCGTTTAAGTTTGCAGCAATCAGATTTTTAGCAGCCAATAGTTCTAACTGCAAAGGAAATTGAAAATCATTTATCAATAACTTTCAGTATACATAAACGCAAGACTTAATGTAATTTGACCTAATTAGGCAGGGTAGTAAGAAATTCAAACTACCTTAACCAGGTATGCCGAACCGGCTTGAGAATCTCCTCTGATCAGGCCAATCTACAAAAACAAGTGCAGAACTGCATGTCAACAAGTTAAAAATTACTCCACGAAAGAACAAGCCATTAAGTTGAACAGAATCTCCTTAACGCGAATTGATCAATTGACAAACTCAAACAAACAAATGATTCACTTCAGGTAAAATCATCAACTCCTCTTTTATTACTAAAAACAGAAAACGAATTGGTTCGCAAAAGCATAATATGAGATTCTTCTAAAGAACTAGAAAGGAAAGAAAAACTTGATCTAACTGAAAATTTACGCGCGTGATTTTGAAATAGCACGATGAAAACAGTAACAGATGGCAGAAAAAAACGCGGTAACAGTAACGAATGAAAATACGAAAGTAACCTTGACCTTATCGTCGGCGTCGGCAACAGAATTCTCCAAAAGCGATCGATCGGAGTTACGGTCACCAGTTCTGAAAGTGAAGAACCAATAAATTAGAATAACGAATACGGAGGCAACGAAAGCGACTTCGATCTCCCAGAGAGAGGGAACCAGAAAACCGAGGACGGCGAAATCCATGGCGGTAACAACGAAAACGGACATGATAATTGATGACCAGTTAGAAGAAGGAGGAGTTGAGAAATTGAAGGAGGTTAGGGTTTAGGGAATCTTGAGAAGACAATGTCCATGGGAAAGAAAGGGAAATAAAGAGAGAAGAATTCAAAAGATGATGTAAGAGAGTTTGAAAGAGGAAGGAATGAGGATAGTCAATGATGGATGGACCGTTGGAAGAGAAAAGAAGTGTCAAACAACCGCACTTCTTCTCACTCGTCGTGTTTGCCTTTTGATCAACTAAAACGATCATGTTCACATAGTGGTAAATAATGGTTAGGACACGATTTTATTCTTTCTAAATGTAGTAATTCAATTTTTTTATGTTAATTGAGTTTTTTACTTTGTATAAAATAATAAATATTTGAAGTTTAGTTTATCATTTTTGTGACCATTTTTATGTTTTATGAAAAGGTGTGCTTTTATAAAAGCTATTGATAAAAATATCAAGAGACTACGAAGCATATTTGATTAAAAGTTTAAATGTCAAACACATGTAATAAGTTATAGGCTTATCACAATTATTTATGAATATGACTTTAGAAGTAGTTATAACTAAATTAAATATATTTGGTTATCATTGTTAAATTCTTTATATTGATAATGTATGTATATTAAATTCATTCAATTATGATTTGAAAGGATTTTTTTAAGGGAAAAAAACTATCATGATTTTGTTAGCGATACTATGATGTTAAAAGGTAAGATGCTTGTTTAACTTTCAATATTTAGAGATATTTAATTAAAAAAAATTTTTAAATTGAGTGTATAAATTTATATTTTTTTATGATGGGATTACGCTTGTTCCTAAGGTTCCAAAACCTAACTTGAATTTATAGGTGGTGGTAGTACATCTTTGTCTCGTGTCACTTGCGTGATGTCATAGTGGTGATGTGACTTAACAGAGGTTGATTCACTCATGGGTCATGTATTGTAGGTTAGGGCTAGACAACGGATCGGGTTGGGCGGTTTCGGGCCCAAAAGCTTCACCCAGCCGAACCCGCGGTTGAATTATATAAACCCATTTCCGCCCATTTTTTAATCGGGTTGGCCGGATTGGGTTAGGACGGGTCGCGGATTAATGTATGCGGTTTAATCGGGTTACTAGACTGGTTTTTTGTTGAGCTCATTAACATATTTTGAGCTACAAATTACAACTTAAATTCGACATAAATCAAAATACCAAAATCAAAATTCCAAGAAACTTAAATCAGTCATAAATCCAATGACTAAAACATAAATTCAACATCAACATAAATTCAGAATCCACATCAGGTTTCAACGGTGAGGCACAATATATATAAAATCAAGAAGGGGTTGCTTTTCGAAAATAAGCAGAATACAACTTCATGGACATAAAATTAGTGAATTTTCCCAGCCTTCATGTTTTCCTGTTTTATAAACATGAACATAAAATCAAAATTAGGATCAATCAGAATAAAGAGATACAAATTAAAATATAAAAAAATCATCAAAATTGAATGAAGTTGAACAATTTTTCTTGCATGATTTATAACTATTTCAACTTTACAAATAAGATTACTCAACAAAGTTAAAACAAAGCATGTTTAAATCATAGGTGTAAAGAAATTACAAAGAGTAATCAAAGGTGAAAGTGATGATTGTTGAAAGCTTAAGCAAAAGAAAAGAATAATGCTTGGTTTAAAATGTATCAGGTTTTTCTGCTGCTAAAAGAAAGATGCATTGTTTCATTGTTTCATGAACAATACAAGGAATTTATAGATTTTGAAAGAGGTAAGTGAGAAAAAAGTCCAATAATCTTCAGACCAACATGAACTATCCACCAAAGACCAACAAGAACTAATTTTCAGCCACACCGTATTACAAACATTTCTACAAAGTATTTATCTATAAATTACTCTTATTTTATATCACTCATTTTATGAGAATACAAAGTATAACTGACAGCCATGCAATGATACGATCCTAATGAGCTTGCATCATTTTTTATGCTTGCATCATACCGCAAATTGTAATAAGAATGATAGTTGTATGTTCAAGATCCTAAGGGCCACCAGGTCGAGATTTGAAATGCGTAAGAAGATCCATTTTAAACTACAACACAGTAACTAACATGAATTTTTAATAGGAGACACACTAACCGTGGATATTGCGTGTATTGCCCCGGCAAGAGAAAAGATAGTCTTGGTACTGTTGTTACAATATCAAGTTCAGATTATGGACATAGTGCCATATTGTTACATAAATTCAGACATTTTAATGGAAAAATGAAATTAACTACTCTTGATTTCAAGATAACATCATATTATCTGGTTTGAAACACCTGTAATGTCTCTAGCTCTGCCATAATATCCAGTGTAGATTGAAGGTTCACTGACACTTTATCTGCATCCTGTTCCTTATTAGATTGAAGGAGAACTTGCAAACCCACCTGTCATTAATTATACAAAAGTTTAAATGAATAATATATATCCTTCAAAACATGCTTAGACTGACAAACTTGATCCAAAGTCCCACACTTGGCCACATTCCCATACTTTCCTCAACAATAGCTAAAATCTAATACACGAAAAAAGAACAAAATGGAACAACCTCAAACAAACAAAAATGACCACATTCCCATACTTTCTTCAACAATAGCTATAATCTAATACACTTCTTTAAAACTTTTTAGTAAGTACACTTACAGTTACCTTCCATTCCACTTTAACCTTGTTGAAATCCTTGTTTATAACAGGTAACATACATTAGAGTTAAAGAACTAAGAGACTGATAGAAACAACAACAATAAACAAAAAACGCAAACTCTTATCACCTGTAGAGTGAGATAACTTGTTCAAAGTCCTTTACTCACCTGTAAACAACAACAATCATCACAAACCCTAGATTAAAAATATAGAAATATGGGAATGAGTGAGAGAGAGAAAGAAGTGAGAACGAGAAATTTAATACAAAAATTTGATCAACCAACCTTGCAAACAAAACAAATAGAAGAACGAAGTTCACAATAACTTCTAAACGATGAACAAATGACAAAATGAATAGTGAGATAAAGAAGATGAGGCTGGATGTGATGTTGTCATGGTTAATAATGGCGAGTGATGAGAGGGAGAGGGGAAGCTTGGGTTTCATTTTTTTTGAAGCGGCTGAGTGGATGAGCATGAGTGGTGAGTGACAGAGTCGTCTGAGAGTGAATAAGAATGTCTCAAGTAACCCTAATGCAAGCAAAACTGTGTTCCTTCAGCTGGGCAGATGAGGGTACCCGCGGTTCAGCTTTTGCTACCCGGGCCCGCCCATTTAAATCCGGTCCAAACCGCTTTTGTAACCCGTTAACCCGCTGACCCATTGTAACCCGACCAATTCTATTATTTTTTTCGGTTATTTGCGGTTTGGGTTGGGCCGCGGGTTCTTGTCCACCCCTATTGTAGGTCATATATATTATTGGGTCATGAGATATTGTCTTGGTCCAAGTGAGAACAAAATCTATCAATGCTGATTTATTAATGGCTCATGCATTGTAGGTCATATATATTATTGGGTCATGAGATATTGTCTCGGTCCAAGTGAGAACAAAATCTATCAATCTCAAGAGGATTGTATTAAAAACTTTGATACTCCATACAAGAATTTGTAAGATAATATTGTGGGTCACATGGTTGTGGTTAAAATTATGGAGATCATATAGGAATAACAAATAGAATGACATTATGTTCGACAATAATTTATTTTATATATTCATCTCATGCTTTGCATGTGGTGTGTGATGCCGTGACATGTGAGACCAAAACTAAATCTTGATGTGTTTGTTAACAACATGAGAATATGTAATAAGTAACTATGGAGCTTATATCTAAGCCTTACAACAACATCAATAAACTTTAAGTAAAATTTATTTTATTTATCTCTATGGTCTTAATCCTTTATACTTGAAGTGATTAAGTAGGCAATGTGTGTCTGGTCGCCACTTTACCATATTAGTTCTTGAAATTCATCTGTTAAACTCTACCGCAACCTAATAAATTTGTATCTAACTCGAAGGTGATCAAACTCGAGATTAAATCTATGACAGTAAATCACAAGAACTAAACATAACACAACAACACATTCATTAACATTCAAATGACTAATGTTTCATGAAACTTCACAATATTCAATAAGTGAGATTTGGATCATAGTGAGAAAAGTAAATACAACAAATTGCGATCATAAGTCAGACATTCTTAAGCATTAAGAATGAAAATGATAAATATAAAAAAGAACACTCAAATCACTTGCAATTTGTTAGTAGCAAGTGGCATTTGGCGTCATGGTTATTATAGTGTAATAGTTGTGAGAATTCCAAAAAGGGGCAATGCCATGGTCCTATCCTAGTAAGGATTTGCACAGATGTTATCTGTACGGAATATGGGGACTCACCTTTAGGATAAATAACGTGTATGATATCGTTATTTCTCCATTAGTCATATAAGAATTACCATAACTTCCTGGAAAACAGGTAGCCAACAGTCTTCCTCAATCAAGGGGAAACAATTACTATTTCTTAGTTTTTCCTAAACCTTGGCCCCAAGAGCCTCTATAAACGCCTGACCCTCTGAGGGTAGCAGAAAGATCATAACATAACCAGTATATTGCATAACACAAGGTTTCTCACCTTATATGAGTTGGTATCTCTTATCACCGAAAACACCATAACACCATCATACATGGCCTCTTGTAACACCCTAAAACCAAGAATCTTAATTTTAAAGAGATAAATGAATAATTATCACACATAAGGTGTTACACATGCTCGATATAACAACTCGTTCTAATTACTTAAGAAAATAAGCAACAAAATCATCTAGTAAAACATACTTCAAATTAGTTCAATAATATAATGTGTCTTAAATGCTACATCATTCAGAAAAACATCAACTCAACAAAATAATAACGATTAACACACAAGAAAAACAACAAAGGAGTGAGACTACGCTCAAATATATTGGTTGTGCCAAAGATCATAAAGGTTATCATAACAAATACAATAGTTATCAACAAATAATTCATTCACACAACAATCATCAATCACACATTCAATTTACACTACAACTCAACAATCAACTCACATAGCCTTTATGTATGCAATGTGACTCACAATTTGACTATACTCATGTGGTACCAATTATGGACATCAGAGGTTTGTTATTGATCTCGTCCACTCAACGAAGTTCCTCTTCGAACTTAAAACTCATCATTGATTCCCTTTTATGAATTAGAAACTCGTCACGTCACAACATTCAATGATGCAATGATAATGCAATAACAACATTCAGGTATAATAATCACCAATGGTTCCACTTTGAATCATGCACAACCCACTTCAACAACTCATCCATCCATGGAGACTTCTCCATGAAAATCAACATTAATTGTTAAAATAACCATAAAATATGTAATAACACATCAATTAACATCAAACAGTACCCAAAAGTAATAATCGATACTCAACATAACCAAACAATCACATTAATAGTACTTTATCGTAGAAATTGAGTCAAAACGAATCCAATATGCGTTGTCAGCTTTGCCAAGCGACACAACAGCTCGTTGTGTGAGCTCTCGTCAGGAGAAGTCCCTCCTTGTCAGGTGAGCTCACGAAACCAGAACCCATATTCTCTCTGCATAGCTCACCAAGTGAACCTCTGGTCTTGCAAGGTGAAAATGCACGAACCTGCAAAAATCAGAATACGATTTGTCACAATTGGAGCTCCCCCAAAGCTCCGATTACAATCCTGATTCACCTAGTCCGCATAGAAATCATACCATATAATTATATCGTGTTTAAAACATCGAAAACACCACTAAATTCACACCCAATTCATTAAATTATCACAAAAATCGTGATTATATTCATAATCCCAAAATTTTAATTATGAATAGCAAATCCATCAATGAATGCATACAAATACATGTGAATGTTAGCAATAAAAAATAGTGCACGAAATCAGGTATATCACAACATGTATATTGCACTCAATGTGTAATTTTCTCAAAACACTTAAAGCATCAACAATGGTGAAATATGAGGAAAAATTATAGGAGGGGTGAGGATCCATCTCTACCCTTCATACAATATACACCCATAGTAGAGTAATTCTCCTATCTTACCTGAGTTTTCCAGCAAAAGTAAGCTCCAACAATGGTGGTTAATTTTCAATCATAAGGCTGCCTCTTTTCACTTCTCTTGGTTTTCCACGTACTGACAACTCTAAGGTTCACTAATCCTTTTTTTAATCAAAAACCCAATTTAATCTTTTGATTATTAACCTCTAAGCTACGAATTTGCATCAAATATCTGTGAAATTGTCATTTGTTTGTGATTTTGTTCCTTGGTTTTGCATTTTGGGTTTGTGGGAAATCAAAATTTCCTCAAACAACTAGATTTTCCATTCACACATTTTATCAAATAGTTTATGTGCGAAGTCTGTTTGTCAATTTTCCAATGGCACTTAAGATGGCAAGAAGCAGGGCTAATGTTAAGGGTAAGAGCAAGGCTGGCTCTTCCTCCAATGTTTCAAAAAATGCCTTCTCATTGGTTAATGATGAAGCTTGTGAGTTCTTCGAAGAAAAATGTAAGAAAAGGCTAATTGTCAATCAACATGTGTATAAGCTAAGTGTGGTTGACGAGCTACACATTCCTGAGGTTGTCTCACGTGTTAAGCATCGAGGTACCAATTATTTTCTGCACTTGTCTCAAAATTATAACGAGAACCTCATTTGAGTGCTCTATTCCATGTTGCACAAACATAGAGGTGTAGAATTCAAGTTCAAAATTGGAGGTGTTGATTACCAATTCACTAAGGCTATGTGGAAATCTTTGTTTGGAATTGATGTTGTTAATGAGGATGTTGTGCCAGTAATGATCGATCTCCATCAGCACCCAAACTATCGTTGGAGAGTTCACTTAAATGAGATGCTCAAGCCTCCCCGGGCTGATGACAACTTTGATGCATTGTCAATCCGGCACTTGAATCATGTCCCTCACATACTGCACTATATTTTGTCTCACGTGCTGCGCCCAAAGAATAGTGGGTATTCTAGGGTGGATCAAGCAGGAATTCATCTTATCTACACCCTCCTTCATAGGATCATAATAAATTGGCCTCACTACTTTATTGCTTGCATCGGGGTTACAAACCTAGTGTATATCTCTCTAGTAATGCCTCAAGAATTTGCCCAGCATACTGTAACTAACATGAGGTACTTTTGGGATGAGGCGAGAGAGGTCTACTATCTACGTTTACATTTTACAAGATAATCATAAATGTATCTATAACTTTAACGATCCGACTGAGTTTTAAGAAGGTAATGATGCTCCAGAAATTAATGAGGAACCCATTGGAGATACTCATCATGATGATGTTCCAATGGATGATGCTAATCATGAGAAAGATGAAGCATGTAAACGACTGCAGAAAATATGCAACAACAACAAAGTCAAGGTTAAGGACAATGGCCTCGAGTTTCTTGGACTCATCAAGGTAGTGCATAAAGAGAGCATGATGAAGATTCATAAGACCATGATTATAGTGTGCGAAGTAATATTTCTAGGGGTGCATATGCAAACAACCTGATATTCTTGCTATGCTTCAAAACGTGCAGGTGAAGTAAGATGAACGATACGAAGAAGAGCTTCTTTGGATGACTGAATTTCAAACTGCATAAGAAGAAAAGTTCAGGCTGGTTCAAGAACACATGAGTGCACAAGATGCAAACTTTGATGTTTTTATTTCGTTGCTATAATGCAGTTTTCTTCTATTCAAAATTTCATGACTGCCAATCATGTTGCTTCTCTAACCATAATTAATAGCATGATGACTCAAGCATCTAAGAATCATGAGGAGTACACGTCCTTTCAACAAGAAATGAAAAACTTCATGGATCTTATGGGAAAACCAAACTATATGACATCATGGTGACATAGGTCATTGAGATTTGATGCTGTTGGCTGTTGTTCAGTTCTCGTCGTTTTAAGTCTTTATTATGTCTTGCATGTTATGTCATGCATCCTTCTATTTTAAGTCTTACTACATTTTCATGTTTCGTTATGATTGTGTTTTCTTTTTTACTTATTTATGTCTTAAACAATACTACCATGTTTTTTGCCTTTATCTTGGCACTTTGGATTAATGCATGACTATTTTGTAATTGCATATTATCTTGCTATTTATGTTTTATTTTCCATCACTCCATCCCGTCTTGTATTTCCTTGCATTGTCCACCTTACTATAAAGGAAAACAAAACAAGTATCACACAATGCATAATAGTTAAATGAATCGAGACCCTTAATGTAATTTCGACACATAACATTAACATATGTGACACTTTTATCATTAAAAATGGTTGTGCCCTATAAGCAAAATAAGTATGCTTTGATTACATTTTACTATTATGCATTGTGTGACATTCATATGCATTTGGTACTCTGATTATAACCAACTTACATAGTTATATAATACTATTTTTTTGTGTGAATCAAATCTTAGAATATCCATCATGTAACACCCCATATAATAACATCCTAGAAAATACGTTATACACATTGTTAATTGGTACGTATATAACATTAGAGCCTATCAACATGCACTATATATACATGCCCAAAATAAAATATACAACTATGTCACGGGATATACAAGAGTGCTTAATCAAAAACTAAGATCTATGTACAATATCCACATCGTAAGATCGTGATAGCAAAAGTCTTTGAAACATCATCAGACAAGCTTTCCCTTGCCTTTGACTTGTAAAGAACCACCTGAAAAATAACAATGATAGTGGGTGAGATAATAATCTCAGTGAGTTCCTCTATCTTGTGGGTTTACTCGGCTCTAAAGGGATCTCGTATCAATTTCTTAACTTACGTCTTTCATCTCGCGTTACTTGTGTATCACTCACTCAGTGTAACAAGGATTTAATCTTTCAAGGGGTCTGACGCTTTGTATCGAAACACACAACACAAGTTCACATAAATCAACGAATCACTATTCGCGAATGCAAACTATAACACAAGGGTGATTAGCCCACTGTGTGGAATACACTTAACAAAGTTACAATCATTTGTCTTAATGATTCACTTTTTCCAATTACTACTCTATATAAGCCTCAAACTCGGGATAAGCACAAATATAGGTTATTATCAAATACAAGATTAGTTACAACAATCTCCATGTGGGTATATCACAACCATCATGGGATTATACACAATTCCCGTATAATTATATCACAACCACACTATAATATAACACATTTCTATAAAATCTCGTTGAACCACAACTATGACATTGTTCCCCATCTATGCCTTTGATATTCTCGTGGATGAGACAACTCATCTCTAGCGAATACTCGCTCATGGATGCACAACGAGACACCTCCTACATTCTAGTATCACAACCTAATTTATTTACCATAACCTAAGTTATCTTTCTAATTTACTCACCTAGTTACAAACCCTACGTTTAACCTCACCCATCATTATAAGATTAATTAAATTATTATACATTTAATATCTACACATCATAGTATTATACATGAAGCACATATATGTGTGTGTCTATATATATATATATATATATATATATATATATATATCATTCATAAACATGCATACTAGTGCATAACCAATATCTAATTAGTAAATGGAACACAAGCATGGTTTCCTCATAATTTTATTAATTAACTTTCTAATTAAGCATTAGGTGAAGCTTTCACACAACCTGTCTCAGCCTAAGCTAACTCACATACACACCGCATAGTAGGCGCACACCGATCATCCTATGGTGGGGTTAACTGTACTCAAAGGGGAAATTAGAGTGGAATAAGAACCTATAAACTCCACCATTTTATAACTCTTTGCATTAACTTTTCAACACAACTGACCGTGCCTCATTCCGAATTATATAACTCATGTTATGACAAAAACAAGATTTTGAATCAATTCAGCTAGGGGCCACCTAGAAGGCTATGATTTGAATCAGAACTCCCATTGTAAATCTTTCATTTGAATCAAATCAGTCTGAATTGCATTTATGCATAATTTCTGCTTCCTGATTCGAATCAAACTTTGAAATTTCCAGATTTTCACTTTTTCTTCATGCTTTTTTCTATCCAAAGACATGAGAATTCACACTATCATACCCTAACATCAATTAATCATAATAGAAGTACCAAAAAACATGAACCCCCAAACTTTCATCATGTTTCTTCGTTTCTTGACATCTCTAACAATCCAAAACAATTTCTAACACTACAACACACCATCATATTATACAAATCATACCAAACATCATGGGTTTTTATAAGCAAGAATGCAAAATATAAGAACTTCATGCATCAACACTAATTTCATGCTCATAATAAAACACACAAACCCCAATTTCCTTTTCATGGATTTTACCCCAAAGCTATGTATAACTAGGAACCCACCTATAAAAGATGAATATTATGAAATATTGGAGATGATTCTTTGACGATTCAATCTTGATATTCACTTTCCAAGTTCTCCTATTTTCCTTTCTTCTTTCTCTTGTTTCTCCAAACTTTTTGCTTTTTATTCTTACTATCAAAGGCAAGTGGTTGGTAAACAAAAGGAGAGAAAATACCATAAACGAGCTATTTTTTAGCGAGTAATTGACCACTCATTAGTGTTACTAAAATATTTATTATTTTATTAATTAGCAAGGATTAAACTAATTGAGTAAAAATTAAACTCATATGAGTTCACTAATTATTCTATTTGTCCCAACTTATAACAAATAGAGCACATGTAAGCTCAATATGTCTCAAGTGACAACAAATAAATCATATATGAGCTCAATCTGTCCTAAGTGACAAGGAACTTAACATTTAAGAGGATATGAGATATTACATATCAACCATTGAATTGCATCAAATATGATTAGTGATGTGATCCAACAAACTACCAATGATAGAAAAATGTACGAGATATGAGACATTGTTCAATATCTAAGATACCAATATTATCAATTACCATATAAAATCATTATTCACGTGGCTTCGTTAGAAATAAAATCTTTCGGTAATGATTGATGCTCATTAGTGTATCATAAAATTTGAAATACATAATGTAATAATAATATCTTGCATTATATAAACTTCATATGATTCATTATTTTATCAAAATGTACTTCAACATTTATCTAGCTGCCCTTGTGCGAGATCCCATGCAAGCTTGAAATGACCAATAATGACATCCCCATTTATCAAAATTGTATCACTCACACTTTTTGAAAATTAATAGTCTACATCAATCACTACTATAATTGAAAAAAATAAAGTAGTTTATAAGTTACATAGTTTGCGAAGTTATTTATAACATAACATGTTTCATATCAAAGCCCACATCCAAGTTTAACATAAATACATATCAAAATAATCATCCAAATATGTAAAAATATCTCGCAACTATACATATTTTATTGTGTATTTTATACATACATGCTTCTTGTCCTCTTGTACAAAAATGCATCACTCATGCAATTATATGTTGCAATGTGTCTCATATATAAGTGTCTACAACATGATCAACTTTACACTCCACCTTTCAAAGCACCTCTTGATGAGCTAACCTTAACAAACATCCATTTGGCATAAGTAGAAAATATGAACGTGACATCCTTAAATACCATGTATATCCATACACAATATCTCATAAGCAAACCACACGAGTACAACACATTTATTCTCATATCAGACGTAAGCCATGGTTAAGATATGCACCATTAATATATGATTGAGATATGGTATGTGAATATGATATAGATGGATCTTTCAAGACAATGTAACTAGATGATATCATTCATTGGAGTACCAATAAATACTGTAACGAACACAATCACAATTTTCAAAATAAGGAAAGCAATACTAATCAACCACCATTAAGAAATTAAGTGTTTGCTTATACATACCCGAAGGTGAGAAAACAAAAAAAAAGGTTTGCATTGTGTTAAGATTTAATTTTTTTAAAATTTTTAAGGAAAAAAAACAACGTCAAACCAAAATTAGAGGTTAATGTTCTTTAAACTAACGTTGGTTTAACAACATCCACAATCAAAATACCTATCTATGGACAAAACATGGACGAACGACTCCTCTATGGACAAAAAATGGACGGACATGAAAGTGCCTTGTGATATTCCTCACTTAGTATATTTGTCATTTCACCAATTGAAAGATGCAAGTCATTGATCACTAGATGCCATCCAATCTAAGCGAATAAAAATTGCTTTAATATATGCAACAAAACATATGAGATATCAATATCACCAATTATCCTATAAAACTATTGATCATGTGACTTAGGTAGAGATGAAATCTTTCTCTAATGATTGACGCACATTAAAGTATCATAAAATTGAAAATAAAAAGATGCAATGATAATCAATTGTATTACTTACACTTCATATAAATATTATTATAACAAAACGTACTTCAATATTCATCTAATTGACCTATATGTGAGATACCAACTAAATATGAAATGGACAACAATGACATATTCTCCCCCCAAAATGATAAGAGATACGACAACGACATCTCAACGTGTAGCTCTTCCTCCGATGATTGTGACTGCAAACTTTGTCTTTTTTCATTCTCCTATTTTCAACATGTTCTTTACGAACAAATACTAAGTATTCTCCATCCATCACTAAAAAAATGATAAAAATTAAAATTGGAGAAAACAACAAAAACAAACTTTTAGATAAATCATCTTAATAAACGTGTATCATAAAAAAACAAAAAAATTAAAAAAATTAACAATCAAAATATAATTTTATAATGATCAAAACCAACAACTAGATATTTGAATACAATTTTAAAATTTTGTAAGAGTTTAACTTAGATGAAAAATGTAAATGAGGAAGCCCATAGGTTTGTGTTTCTTATACTAACACCTGCTGAAACTGCAAATCCAAATTTCAAGAAACTAATAACAAGGGGTTAACTAAGAAATTCTTTTTAAAATCTACTTAAATTCTTACACCCCATTGGGCCGACCCAAACAATGATTTTACGAATTTAATAAACAACAACTCTATCTAGAACTTATTTTGACTACACATAAAACATTGGGAAAGATGCAACGAAAACAAGACACGTGTACTTGCACAAACCAAATCATTTGGCTGTTGTTCCATTTCACTTTTCCTAGGTTTATTTATATATAACGTTAACTTCGCTTCTCATTGTCTCTTACACACTTCCACCCTCGCCGCAAGCTCCTACTATCAACCCTCGCCGCAAGCTCGTTCTACTTCACAACCCTCGCCTCTTTCTCGCATTTCCCTCCCCAGGTACTCTTTCTCTCCCTCTCCTTCACTACTCTCTCTACTCTCATGCACGCTGGATTTCGTTTATCTTCAATGTATAGTTTAGCTTGATTCTTACAACTGTTTTTTTTTTATGCTGTCATGCTGTGCACTGTTAAAAATATTGTTATTTGTTAGGTTTTCGTTTGAGTTTGCTAAAGTTTTTGCATAATTCAACTACTTTACTAAGCTCAATAGTTTGAATTTTTGAACTGGAATTAACTTTGAATTTTAATTGATATGAATTATGATCTGTTTTTGATTGTCAACTAAATTTTTTCTCATATTCAATTCTGGACATGGATTGATTTATATGACATTTGTGAAGCATGGGCTGAGTAACGATTTGAATTTCATTCATATACTTATATACTCAGTATTGTGGGCAGGGTTTTCTGTTTATTGTTTGAAATATTTTAGATGTTCCAAGTTGATTTTTTGATTCATTGAATCTAATTATTCATTTTGATTTATAACAGGAGGCCAAAGTTTGATCTAGTTAAGGAGAACATGGATATGGCTGTCATCAAGGTGGAGTCTGTTGCTGATGAGAAAATTGACACCTCTAGTGCAAAAGATTTTGAGGATGTGGAGGTTGATATTATGAGTTTGACGAACAAGGTCGATGTCGGGTCTAGCAAAACTGAGGACCCTGATGCAACTGACCCTGACGCTACAGAGTATTCGAGTTCGTTTTCTGATACGAACTCTGATGGTGAAAATAGTTCGAGGCCGAGTGACGCTGAAATGGACTCGGATTTCTTTGGTGAGAATGGAGTGGCAGGCCCTAGGGATACTGCTCGTCCTGGGTTACGACCAAGGTGATTTTTATTCAAAATCAGTCAATTTTAAATTATCTTTCTTAGATAAGACTATGTTTAGATTTCATTTTTCAAGTTGTTGATAAGTACAAAAACCATGTTAATGTTTTTGAATTTTGAGTATTCATTTTAATAGTTGGTACTTGATTGATAGGCATTTTGACAATTAAAATCGTAACATATTTACAGACTGTTTCAATAATGATTCTTATTAGAAGTTAAGACGATGGAATTTAAAAGGTGATCGATCTCCAACTGTATATGGCATGTGAAATCTTGGTTTGATGCTTGAGTAAGAAATTAGGTTTTTTCTGTGCCAATTCCTAGATAATGCATGATTTGATTAATACTATTAAACGAAACAACTGTTCATCGCCATTATTTTCCTCGGCATTCAATAAATGTTAATATTGGAGAATCTATCACCACTTTTTGTGTGATCTTTCATTATTGGTATAGGAATACCACTCTATCTAGTTAGATTGTGTTTTTTGGTGAAGCGAACTTCTTGGATGTCGGATGTTCGGTACAAAATTGTTATCATACGAGTTATCTGAGTTACTTATGTACATTTTGATATATGTATTTCTTGTATATATACAGGAAGAGGAAGTTGACAGATCATTGGAGGAGCTACATAAGACCTCTAATGTGGCGTCTAAAGTGGACAGAGATAAGACTCAAGCAATTTGAGGCCCAAACATTAAAGTACACTAGACAAATTCAAGAGTGTGACAAGGGGAAGCATAGGGTGCCAGATGGTTTTAACATGGTAGAGTCTGGTTCAAAGTCGGTGCCATTTACATGTCACCAGTACAGAAGTAAGGCCAAAAGGAGAAGAAACCGAAAGAAAGTTGAGAAATCAACTGACTTAGCATCGTATACAGCACATCACTATCTTTTCTCCTATCTTGGTACAGACTTTTTTGCTTTCATTTTATCTTTCTTTTTTTTTTCTGAATCAAAAAATAATTTTATTGAAATAGATTCGAAAAACAATACAATCAATGTGATCCCAAAGGATCCAACAATTCTCTTACTTCACTCAGAGGCCCAAGTTCTCTGAGAGAAAGAAGTACTGGACAAGAACTGCACTACCAACATTTTTTGGAATCTAGTAAAATTGCTTGGTGAGCTTTTGTTTAAGTAGATGTCAGTTGCAAAACTCAAGGCCTCTGGCACTCTGGATGCCATGAGAACAGAAGGCGGAATAGAAACCATTCATTTATATACACACCTGATTTGCTGTTGTTTCATTATTGTTTACCATCCTTTTTCTCTACTTCAGTGAAGTATGTGACTCTTTCTTTTACTCACTGCAGAGAGTAAGAAGACTGACCGTGAGAGCTCTTTGGATGATGATTTTGAGAATCCAGGTTAGAAATTCTGCTTTGCAGAGATGATACTTGGTGTTTCTTTTAGATTAATGGTGAATTTGGAAAAACCACGATGTCACTGTGATTTTGTCAAACTTAGTATGATTCCAAACATGAAGTTAGTAGCTTACTGCTAATGACATGTTAAGTCACCAGTACCGTTATTAATCTTTGTCAGTAGTGATCTCCCTTTAATTAGGCCTCGTAATCACATTTTGATTTATATCAAACTCATTAGCCTTAACAAATTTTGTTTATATACTCTTTTGGTGCAGTGATTGCAGAGCCCCATGCTGATTTAACAGAAAAGCATGAAGACCGGCCTTTGCTTAAATGCACCAGCGCTGATGTTTCCTATGAGCAGCTTCTTTGGAACATCGACAATTTGCATAATAGGGTCCGCACCCTGAAGAGTGGTGTCAATGCAATCACCTCCAGAAATGCTTCAAGGTTTTCTGAATCAGAGAACTTTAGCCTTAACCCTTACGGTGACGTGCAGACTAGCTCTGCTCAATCTCCAACCAATTCAGTAGGGAATGGCTATACAGCATCTGTTGGAGAAGGTGTCATTCATTCTTCTCAGAATGTAGCTGATGAGTATGACTTCGGAGACTTTGTCTTTCCCGACAGTGCTGTTTCAAGCTTTGGAGAAGCTTCGAACATTCCGGATATCATCGAGAGCACTGTTGGCTTGTTAACTGCTGCTGAGGTCACCCTTCAATCAGCTCTGGTTGCTGAATCGGGGGAACATGTGAGTTTTCTCAAAAATACGAATTTCATACTTGTTGTGACCGGTGGTGGACTGGTGGTTGTTGTTTATATTTATCTAACTATCTTTACTTTTGACATGGATGACTGTGCAGATGGTGGAGAATAAAGATGTGTTGCTGCAAAGTGCAACTCACCATCCTGTGAAGGTTGAGAATGTCAAAACAGAAGCTGAAGCTGGCGGCTCCACCGAGAAGATTCCTGAGAGGCTGAAGGAGATCAAAGTTGAAGCGGTTGAAGGTTCGCATTCTGCTTCAATTCCCATATCAGATGGGAATATAGCAACAACAGCTTGTGCATCTCAAGAGCAATTGGCTCTACAGAACAATAAGGACGCGAGCATCCCCATAAGCAAAAAGAAGCGCGGGGAACGCAAGGCTGGTTCAGGTGGGTGGAACAAGTAGTCACCCCGGAGAAGCCGATAAACAATAAGACTTCCCAGTATACTGTGAAAGCTGGTGAATAATAATAATACTTCACAATTTATTGTGAAAACCGGTGAATAATACTTCACAATTTGTTGTGACATAATAGTTTCAAACTCATTTTTTTATCTGGTTTATTGTGACATTTATTTAAACATTTTTAGTCGTGATGTTGAATATGGTGTTATTAGAATATGATTCATAATTAGAATAGTGGGTCTGGTTAGAATATTCTGGAAGGGGTAAGAAAGAAATTGTTGCAAATCCTTGAGATGCTAGTGATGTGGCATGCCTTGGATCAATAGCTGTATCTGTGTTTGTTATAAGGGGTTGAGTGAGAGAATGTGGGGGCATCTTGGAATTTAACTAAGTTAGTTATAGATAGGAGGCAATAGCTTTCTATAGGAGCATAGAATTGTGACAGGCAAGGTTTCCGTCCTTCTCTGTAATTCCCTCTGTTAACATTAATAAACAGCTCATTTTCATTTTTTATTTGGATTCATAGTTATTATTCCATTTTACAATTTGAGTCTCTATAAGCTGGTCCGATCTACGGGATTCGTTGACAGATGATGTGGGGCCTATGCAACTTTGCCATCCAACCTACAACAAAGCTCTAAATTGTTAAGTTCAGAGGCACAATAAAAGGTGTAACAATGCTCATTTTGGTGGATAGTGGTGCTACCCACAATTTTGTTTCTCAAAGATTGGTTCAAAAGATGTGGGTGGGAATATGAAGGCACGCAAGAGCTAAGTGTGCAAATGGGGGGATGGCTATAAATGAGCTAATGGTTGTGGTTATGGCCATCCAACATTGGAAACCATACCTTCTTTGGGAGAAAATTTGTAGTTTTGATGGATAAAAAAAACTTAAAAGCAATTGCTTCAACAGAAGATAGTAATACTTAAACAACAAAATTGGGCCGCGAAGATTTTGGGTTACAATTTTGAAATTTGTTTCAAGCCCAACAAGGAAAACATGAGAGAAAATGCCTTATCTCAAGTGAGTGAAGAAATTCAGTTGCAAGCTTTAATATCGTATCCGGTGTGGGATGAATGTGGACTAATCAAAGAAGAAATTCAGAATGATAAGAAGTTAAAGGAGATTGTGAATAGATTGCAACAAGGGAAAAAAGTTAACAAAGGATTCAAGTTAAAACAAAGCATGTTGTTTTATGAAATGTGCCTTGTGATTTCAAACAAATCCACACTGATCTCTAAGTTGCTACAAAAGTTTCACACAACTCTTCAAGGTGGCCACTCTGGTTTTTATAGGACATACTAGCAAATTACATATAATTTGTACTGGATGGGCATGAAAAATATTGTACAAGAATTTGTCAGGGTGTGTGACACCTCCTAGAGACACAAGTATCTGTCTGTTGTCCTTGGAGATTTGATCAACTGTGGATCTATGTATTTGTAGGTGCATTAAAGGTGATCTAAAGTGGTGGAGTTTGTTGATATCAAAGCTACAATTAATTATTTAGTTTTGATGATGACAACACATGACATCCAATGATCTCTAGTGAAATTCTTATCTCTTAAAGATAGCTTACGCGGTCGAAGATGCTCTTAGTACCAAGATGCTTTATCAGGCTATCCTTTTGAAGATGATATTTTTCAGATGTCTATGAGACATACCTTAAACATCAAGTCATCTCTTTGAAGTTAACTCTGCCATCCAATAATGTTCAAGTGAAGACTTTTGTTTCTAGGCTCTCTAGTGGTTTGATCTCTCAACTTTCAGATGATGGTAATCAATTTAAAGACATCTCAGGCCTCATTAATCTAAAGATTCAAAGTTCTTGTGTGATTCTAAAGTCAATGATATGATGCCAAGATTTGAAGTTTTGTAGTTGTGAAAGAGAGAAAATGTGAAAGCTCACATAATCGTGTCTGTTTGAGTGACCAAAGTCTTGTAAAGAAACAAGTGTATCTCTGGAATCACTAAGGCAAAATCACACAAACTTAAATTTTTTGAGGAGTCTCTCTTAATTTGTTAAAACCATTTAAAAATATTTTTAAAGCCTAACTAATTGATTAGGGAACTGCCTGGTCAATTAGAAGCGTGTTTACAAGTGTATAATCAATTATCCCTAGTGCTATAATCAATTATTTCAATTTGTAATGCTTACAATCTATTAGTACAAGTCTCTTAGTGGCCGGCAGCGGCTAAAAATCAAAACATTTCATTTTGGTGCTCCATAATCGATTAACCTAATTGATTATGGCACTTAAATAACCCATGATTGTTTCCAAATTTATATCATGTCTCAGTCTATAAATAGAGAGCTAATCTACCTTTTCAAATCACTCATAGTACAATCTTTGATCCTACTTACACACACACACACACACTCTCTCTCTCACTCATCTTTTTCTATAAATTTATCATTTTCTCACTTGAATTTTTGCCTTAGTGCTTTGAGAGTGTTCTTATACTTAATGAGGATCATTATTCTGTGTGACAGTATAGTTTAATTTACACAAGAGTTTATTATCTTTTGAGTAAAATATCTTTTATAAAAAAATTATTTGGTTGCGAGTTAAAACATTAAAAACACTTGTTTGGTTTAGGAGATTGTCTTAGAATAGAAAAACATGGGAAATGACGTGTATTGGTTAGAGATAGTGGAAAAAGGGGTTCAAGGAAATAATCCACGTCTCTCTAAGAAATAAATTATTTGAATTTTCAAACAAATACATATTTGTATAGCTCCAATTATTCGAAGAAAGTTGTTTTTTAATTAAGTGTATGTTTTATTCTATTTTAAGAGGAGTTAAAATTGATTTTACTGGTGTAGAATTAATTTTCATAGAATAAAATTAATAACTAAAAATTATAAATTGAAAATTTTGATTATAATATACAAATTTAGTGTTTAATTTACTTTGACATTTGACATGAATTTATTCAAATATAAATTATTTTACTCACAACTCATTTTAAATCGAAATCTATTTTAAATAATATTTCATTAAAAATTAATTATTTGTACAACAAAGTCAAACGTACATTGAAATTGAAAGAATCTATTCGATTAAGATTTTAAAGAATCTAATATAGTATTCGATTAAGATTTTAAAGAATGTAATATAATTTGTGATATTTAATCCAAACATTTAGGAAATATAAATAAATTTTATATTTAATTAAAATAATTAATGTTTTTTATCAGACAACATAATTTTCATTGAAAGTTATCTCATTTTTAATTATTGACAAATATATAAATTTTAACGGATTTTGTATACTAAATTTTGTGTGTCTTTTTTAATTGAAAAAGAGATATTACGTGTTGGGAGAAAATTACAAACGCAAGAGAATAATTCAACAAGATAAACTCATTTTAATACCACATGCAACGACAATTAATAAAAACACAACACAATTTTATCATGGAAAACCTCTGTTAACAAGGAGTAAAAAACCACGGGACCCGTATGCCACTTAAAATCTCCACTATAATCAACAATGGGTACAAACAAGGTTCTCTCTAACACTAGTTAGAGGTATACATCAACATCATTAAGATTTGCAATCAATCTTGGAATACAACAAGAATCAAGAGAGACAAAAAAACCTAAAAACACCAAGAAATTCGGACCTCAAAGATTGACTTGACAAACAGACTTACAAAGATCATAATTAAATTTCCACTGTTTAGAATTGACTCCTATGAGTCATGAACACTGTGTCAAAATTTTAGGACGATCCGACCGTTACATTTTGCAAAAGTTTCGATTTTCTAGAACTAATTTATGCAGAAAAGGGGCTGCAAGAATAGTGTTTTCTCTATAGCTTTTCTTGCTGTTTCTCTCTCACAATGAATGAATGACCTAATTCTCTTTGTTAGGTAATAACAAAGGCTTACACACACATGAGTCACTAACTCATATCTAATTAGGCCTCTCCAAATAGGAGGGATAGCCCAACAAACTCCCCGACCGACTAGTTAGAGGACAATACCAATTCGGCTTCCATACGATAAAACTCAAACTTTCCCCTAGGAAACACCTTTGTCAACATATCCAAACCATTGTCATCGGTATGAATCTTCTTAAGCTTCATCAACTTGGAATCTAATGCATCACGAATCCAATGATAACGAACATCAATATGCTTCGACCTTGAGTGGAAGGAGGAATTCCTCGATAAATGAATGACACTTTGATTATCACAAAACAAGACATACTTTTCTTGTTTCACACAAAGTTCCATTGCAAATTTCCTCAACCATAACAACTTTTTTTACGCTTCCACCACAGCTATAAACTCGGCTTCGGTAATAGAGAGTGCAACACACTTTTGCAATTTTGATTGCCAAGCCACTGCTCCCCCGGGAAAAGGCACCATATATCCCGAAGTAGATTTTTGAAATCTGAATCTGTATATCCAACCAACATAGGCTTCTTGCATCCCAAAGTTAGTCTCAAATTTGAAGTGTCACACAAATATTTCATTACCCACTGCACGGCCTCCCAATGATCTTTTCTTGTATTTGAGAGATAACGACTCACCATTCCAACGACATGAGCAATATCGGGTCTTGTACAAACCATGGCATACATCAAACTACCAACGACCAACGAGTACAAAATGTTCTTCATAATCATCTTTTCTTCACCCGTAGATGGACATAGTTTATGACTAAGCTTGAAATGAGAAGCGAGTGGAATGCTCAACGCTTTAGCCTTATCCGTACTAAAACGCCGAAGGACTTTCTCCACATATTTTTCTTGCGACAAGTACAAATTCTTCTCATTTCTTCATAGGAAAAGATTCACTAAAAGTGTTCCTCAACTCTTTCATTCTTGAAATATTTTTTCCAACGATTAGCATATCATCCATATAAAGCAAGAGAATAATGAAATAACCTTCGGAGAAATTCTAAAAAAACACACAATGATCGGCCTTAGTCATCTTGTACCCATGTTTAATCATCACTGAGTTGAACTTTTGATGCCATTGTCGCGGTGCTTGTTGCAAACCATAAAGACTTTTTACCAATTTGCAAACATAGTCTTCCTTTCCCTTTTCTAGGAATCCATATGGTTGTTCCATATAAATTTCTTCATGTAGATCACCGTGAAGGAAAGCCATCTTCACGTCCATTTTCTATACTTCCAAATCAAGACTAGTAGCTAGCCGAAGAACCATTCAAATAGATTACATCTTCACAACCAGAGCAAAAATCTCGCCAAAGTCAATACCTTCCCGCTTTTGAAAACCTTTTACCACCAAATGAGCCTTGTATCTTCTTTGAGAAGTACACTCGTGTTGCTTAATTTGATAAACTCGTCTAATCTTCAATGCTCTCTTACCCTTTGGCAACTTCACTAACTCAAAGGTATTATTCTCACGAAGTGATTGCATTTCATCCTCCATGGCATCCAACTACTCGTTTTTGTTCCATCCTCAAAAACTTCTTTTAAGCTTTTGGGTTCTCTACAGTCGGTAAGAATAACATACTCGTTTGAGGGGTATCGAATGGAAGTCCTTTTATCACGAGTATTCCGCCTCAACTCATTAGAAGCAATCGATTGCTCAACACTTTCAACTTCTTGATCAACCTCATTTTCAACAACATCTTTCGTAGCACCTACGTCAACAATATCATTAGGATTTAAAACATTATTTACATTCAAATCCATACATTGATTTTTAATTGGAACATCTTCGAAAGTGATAGTGGTACTGGTAGGAGCAATAGTAGTTGAGTTTGTATCAACCATTTCTTCATCTTCAAAAATCGGATCTTTATTCTCAACTTTGTCGATATCCTCAATGGTATAATCCTCCATGAATACGAACTCACGACTACGAATAAGCGTTCTCTTGAACCAGATCAAAGAATCGATACCCAAGCTCATCAAATCCATACCCAACAAACACACATTTCTTTGACTTAATATAATTAGTTCTAATTATTCATTTGATTTAATTTATTAGAAAATTAAATGATTTAATATGATAGGAATAAGAATTATTATTGAGGTTTAATAATAATAATAATAATAATAAGAAAGTAATTGAGTAAATAGTTAGTGGGCCTATGTTCTGTTAGCATGAGGAATAGTGAGGGTGTGTTTATTAAGCCCATTAGTGAATTTAAAGTTAGTAAGGAGTTAAATAAAAAAAAAGAAATAAAATAGAATGGAAAATAGAGAATTTGGAGAGAACGTGAAAAAAGAAGGTTTTCGTGAAAGAGGAGAAAAAGAGGATAGGGCAAGGATTTCATTGAAAGAGTAGAGAACCTTCAATCCAAGGTAAGAGTGAGTTTCTAACTCTATAAGATTGTGTATGATGATTTGTATGTAGGAATGAGTTTTGGGATTTTATTGATAACTTAGGTTTTGAAGGGAAATTATATAAAATTAATAAAATCAATGCATGTTGATAACGATTATTGTTGCTATGTGTTGTATGGATATTGTATGGCTATGAATTTTAGATTTATTGTCGTGTTTCGTAAAAATTCGTATTTTGACCGTAAAACGAAGAATTCTATGAAATTGATGTATGTTAGTGACGATTCTTATTGATATGTGTTGTAGAACTTATATTGCATGAATTGTGATGTTGTTGTTGTGTATGTTTGTATGATGATGTTGTTATGACGATGAAGTGATGGCCTATATTGACGTTTGTTGAAGGCTTATGCCTTGTAGTTGCATAATTATTGTCGTTGTGTTGTATTTTATGATGTCTCATTTATTGAGTCGCATACATTGCATTTTTACGATGGTCTGGATTGACAAACACGTTGGCCTGGAGTGGCAAAACACGTTGGCCTAGATTGACAAAAACACGTTGGCCTGGATTGGCAAAACTTTGATGGCCTCAATACCATCGTGTGGATTGAGTGCAAATCGTGATGAAGGTGTATTCCTTGTTGATGCCTCTATTTATTGGCAATTTTGTGATGAGGGTGTATGCCCTATTGGTACCACATGCATTCACATAGTCATTGGTCTAGTTGCATTTTACCTAATGATGAATGAAGATGAGTTGTTTGATGATGAATGATGATGAGCTGTTTGGTGATGAATACTTGTATAATCGATGATTGATGATGGATTAGATGTTGTAAAATAATTGTATACTACTTGTTAATAAATGACGTTGATGTGTTGTGAAGTGGTGAATCATGTATGACTCTATTCTCATATACTTGTTATCATACACTTTCTTATATTGTTATGATATCTCACCCCTTATATTTGAATGTTACCCCTATTTTGGTAATGCGCAGGTAATCTGAAGTAGCTTGAGATTGAGGTTAGCGGAGGATATTGTCTCATAGTGAGTAGAATGAGTCAGTGTCAGCTTTGATATGTAACACTGGGGTTAATTGCGTCTGTTTTGTTATGTTGGAAGTAAAACCTTGTAGAACTCCACTTTATTGTATTTATTTGATGATGTTTGTTGAATATTGAATTATGATGATTATAACTTATGTTGAAGAGTTAAGAGTAAATAATGTTGATGTTTTTCCGCTACGAGTAAATGAAATGAAGTTTAGATATGATGAATATATAATTATGTGTTGCGTATTTTGTTATATGAGCATATGTGATGAATGAAGGTGACATCCTAATTGTCTAATTGTTTTATATCCTTCTATTTATTTTATAAAATTATTGTTGGGGAATTAGGGTATTACACCATTGCTAGTTTTGACACCAATATCTCCCATCCTGATGACATTAGCTTGCCCATTATTTCCCATACGAACAACCCCAAAGTCACCAATATCGTAAGTTGAAAAAAGATCACGTCTCAAGGTTGCATGAGTAGAAGCACCAATATCAACCACCCAATCCATCTCATCACAGGATAGATTGGCATTCTCTACACAACTATCATAAACCATAAATAAATCATCAACAATAACAACATCTTCATTATTGTTACCTTCCTTTATGTCGTTTTTGTAGTTCTTCTTCTTGTTTTCCCTTTTCAACTTATGACAATATCTATTTATGTGTCCCTTTTTTGCACAATGATGACACTCAATATGAGAGAATCTATTAGATCCTCCTTTTAATTTACCACATGAAGTACCACGATTACTTGACCCTCTACTTTGATGTCTCCCCCTTGATTCGGTAACCAACACCTTGAATGTGAAGAAGAACCTTGTGACTTATTCCTCAAATCCTCATTCAACACACTACTTTTAGCCAAGTCCATTGAGATCATACTATTTAGAGCGGAGTTAGACATGGATGTCCTAAAAGTATCCCAAGAATTAGGCAAAGTACCAAGAAGCCACAAGCCTTGAATTTCATCATCAAAAGTAAGATTCATCTCAGACAATTGATGTAGAATACCTTGGAAATTATTCAAATAATCGGTCATTGGTGGACCATCATTATACCTCAATGACATCAATTGCTTGAACAAGAAAAATTTATTGTTCCCCGTCTTTCTTGCATACAACTCCTCAAGTTTTGTCCAAAGAGAGCGAGCATGAATCACCGAGCTCACATAATTCAAAACATTATCATCCACCCATTGGTGAATATAACCACAAACTTGTCAATGCAATAAAGACCATTCTTAATCATTTTTTCCATCGGGTTTTTCATTAGAGAAAACTGGTAAGTGAAAACCTTTCAGATAAAGCAAATCTTCCATTTTCCTTTTCAAACATTATAATTGGAACCATTCAAACTTACCATCCTAGATGTTTTTGTCTCCATCATTACTCAAATCAAACCACGACTCTAGATACCACATGTTGGAAGAAAATCACAAACACAACAGAATAATTCGATAAGATAAACTCTCCCAAATATCACATGCAACGACAATCAACAAAAACACATCAAACAACACAACACAATTTTATCGTAGAAAAACCTCTCCTAAGAATCTTAACACCTCCGCTCCTAGCTATAAGCCCAATGCGAGGTGCGCACATCATTCTAATAGTCCGGGACATGACACATATAATTGTTGGCCGTTGAAGAATAAGATCCAAGATATGATCGACGCGGGTGAAATTGAGTTCGACCCTCCTGCAACCCCTAACATGCCTAATCACAACAAGATTGTTGATGCTGTGGATGGCTAGAAGGATGGACTTTTAGATCATTAGATTTACTTTCATTTGCAATTTCTTTTCTGTTTGTTTAAACATTCGACTTATGATAGACATTACCTGTTTTAATAATCATCATTAGTGCATTGCATGTGTTTTTATTGAATAAATTAATTCGCTATCACTCATTTAAATTGTGTTTTTACTTTGTTTATGTTTTGTGATATTCAACTCCTGCTAAGCTGTAAGCCTTTCGAGGGAGGATGACGAAAACGATACCGCAAGCTCATACATTATGCTTTTGAACAGACTATACTGACGATGTACAGGCATTGTTTCATTTCTTAAACAGTGGAGATATAAGGATGTTAATCCCTCGTCAACCCCTTTAAGCCTAAGAAGTAGAAGTGTTTTCTCGTGCAAATTAAAATCCTTAATCATAACCTGGGGCAGGGTAGTTACTCAGTTAACTCAATTATACCAATTGTTCAATCATACACATAGTGATGGGTTCCTATAACCATTAAGTCAGGCAATCAAGAGAAAAGACCGCTAAGTCAAAACCTATGAAGGAGACTTATCAAAAATCGAAACATCCCACTGACTGTAATCTCAAAATAAACAGCTCAGGCAAAAGTTAGGGATAACAAATTCAAAAAAAAGAGGTTGCTACAAATCCTCGACAAAAGAAAATATTACAAAAAAGGATGACCGCTTGTCCAAATAAACTGTCAGTGCTTTAACCATCATCAAATGTCGGTGTTACGACTTCAAGCTTTGTTAGGACTTAAATACAAAATTAACTGAGCATAGGATCGAAGAACATCACGAAGATTGGGATGGGTACAAATAAACTTTGAGCCATTATCCTTTATTTCTTAAACCGTGAACCAAGCCACGTTACAACCCTTGAAAGTCCTAACTGAAGCATGGTTAGTTCGAAAGCATACTGGCACCAAAAGGGTATCCTGACTCCTTAAGGTTTGCCATAAACACTGAGTTGATATCACGTTTTTACAAATATCACGCTTTTACATCTTCTGTTTTATTGTTTTTCAAAAACTCAAGACAGACATATGCATTGCATCTAATGAATTCATTATTAAACATATTCTTCTACATAATTTCAAATGTTAGCGTCAGCAAGAATCTGCATAGGGTACGACTAATGACTAAAAGTCATCCCAACAGACGAAACCACTTCAGTAGCAATATCTCTTACCATTGACTCAGTTGGTTAGAAAACCAATGTATACAAGGGGCATGACATGTTTTGTCCAATCAATTTGGGGCAATTAAGTCAAGACTCCAAGAATCTCTCAAGAATGCCAATCAATCAAGGGCATACATCCAAGTGCGTCTGATGCGGCCTCCCAGCCAACACGGGGCATTGTCTTGATCCTACGATTACTAGGGGCATGTCACCCATAGTACACATCTCATAAAGTCCTCGCGAGGCTGATCTTTTCAAAATCCCTACTAGCAGGGGCAAGCCTATGCAAGTCCAGTTTTGACACCTCGATCAATACTCATCGGCAGGTCCTAATCAATACGAGTCCAGGAATGGCAAGTACTATAATCACTGGGGGGAAATATTCAAGGCATCCATGGTTTCCTACAGTTCTAGTATAACAGAATCAAATCCCCACAAAATAATCCTCAAGAAGATATCTTCCAATATTCTCTTCCCGACAGATACTTAGTTCCCCAACGGAGTTTACATCTTCGACACTGCCAGTTCTCTGATACTTTTCTCTTCTCCAAACGATGTTATTTCTATCTTATTCCAGTCAGGGTACATCAAGGTCAATCATTCAAATTGTTCTCATCCCCAAGCGGAAGTCAAAGATCCCCAGCTGAGTATCCTCAAGCATGAAGCGAGAGTTCCTACTAAAACGGAAGGCTTGCACTATGTATTCTCCACAACAGCCAGGGGTATATTTTCCTCGCCAGACGCTACCACAATCAACAATATTTTGCATTCATACATCATATGCCTCATGGCATATGCATAACACTATCATTCATTTCATGCATCATGACATTGCATTAAACTAATGTTTCTTTTTCAGTTTATTTCTACAATCAAATGAATATTATCTTCTAGATGCAGTGCAGGGATGATCAAGTCAACGATTTAATTCTGACACTCATTCAAGATAAAGATTTAATTCTGATGCTTAATTTTGGATATTCTTCCAGAGATAGTTCAGAGATAATCAAGACAAAGATTTAATTCTGATGCTTAATTTTGGATATTCTCCAGAGATAGTTCAGAGATAATCAAGACAAAGATTTAATTCTGATACTTAGTTCCGGATATTCCTCCAGAGATAGTTCAGAGATAATCAAGACAAAGATTTAATTTTGATACTTAGTTCTGGATATTCTTCCAGAGATAGTTCAGAGATAATCAAGACAAAGATTTAATTCTGATGCTTAATTTTGGATATTCTCCCGAGATAGTTCAGAGATAATCAAGACAAAGATTTAATTGTGATACTTAGTTCCGGATATTCCTCCAGAGATAGTTCAGAGATAATTAAGACAAAGATCTAAATTCATCAATACAACCGGTGGAGACGATCATTCCAAGATCTAAATTGGTTACCCCACAAGGTGCAGAGACGATCAACAATCCAAGATATAAATTCATCAATACAAACGGTGGAGACAATCATTACAAGATCTAAAATTGCTACCCCACAAGGTGCTGAGACGATCGACATTACAAGATCTAAATCAGTTACTATACACGGTACTGAGATGATCGATGATCCAAGATATAAATCTATCATCACAACGGTAGATACGATCATCTTCTCAAAATCTAAATCAGTTACTATACATGGTGTTGAGACGATCGACATTCAAACCAATCTAACAAGTTAGGTGGCATCTTTAAGCCCATCTCCAACCAACACTTCTCAATACTTCGAGCTCGGATATAGTCTAATATACAAATCATTCTGAATTTCATATTATCAAGATCATATGGCATCTTTAAGCCCATCTCAGAAAACTTTCTGTCAACGTCCAGATGGCATCTTTAAGCCCATCCCTGAAAAGGTCCCTGCATCATCAAGGGCAAATTTCTTGGTATTCTAGTGTTCAATCCTCTTCCACCTTCAGATTTTAATAGGCACACAAGCCAATCTACATCCTCAGGTTTAAGAAGATTGAACAGGGGTAGCTATCATACCCCAAAATTTACCCATCACATTTTAAAATATTTTGGCTCAAGCACTGAGAAATAAGCCCGACTATCTCTCTCCTAAGCAATCAACCCACAACTAGGGTTTTGCTTCTCTCAAAGTAAAATCAGGTTCTGAAACCTCAAGTGGACTTCATGGTCTCTCATATGCCTCACAGTATCCTCATGTCAAGTTTCAAGCCCTGATTCATAAGGTTGCTCAATTAATGGCTCAAATGGTCAACAATTGAACAGTTTGACCTAAAAGTCAATTATGGTCAAATCACAGTCAAAACTCCTGATTTTTGGTCAACATTAATAGTTTGAAGTAAAATTCATCAGTTGATCAAGGGTTGATCATGATTCATCAAGGAAAGCTCAGAAATCATCAAAACTTGAGGTTACAAAATTAGGGTTTCTAGGAGAAAGTCAACCCAACTTTAACTGATCATATCTCTCTCATGCTTTATCAGAAATTCCCCAACCAAAGCTCATTCTCAAGGAAATTCAATTCTCTACAACTTTGATGTTGGTCCCAAGGTCAAGAAATGCTTCCGCCTAAGAGATATAAGTCAAAACATTACAGGTTTTTCTAGAAGCTCGCAGGAAGCTATTTTTCGTCAGGAGCCATGTCATCAATATAAAATCTCCGAATGCAAAAAATGTTACAAAGTGGGTTATAGAAGACATTTTGGGCTTTCCAAAAAGTCCAAGAACACCTTCATATGTTAAAAATTGGGAGAGATATGATTGGTGGAATTTGGCTAATTTTTTAGAAAAGGTTGAAACCCTAAGTGATGGAAATTGCATTTTTCGACTAATGGGCTCAAGTTTTGGATTTCAGACACATCCATGACCTAAATTAATTCTTCTAAATCCATCTCCATATTTTTGTCATTTTTATTTTTATTTATTTGAATTTTATTCAATTAAAACTCAAAATAAATTAAGTAAAAAACACAAAAAATATGAAACAAGTTGCATGGATCCATTTTTTATTCAAAGGCCCAAGAAATACCTCATGGAGGTCCAAAAAAATGTGTTCATATGCTATGGAGAGTTTCTTTCAAACTTAGAAAGAAAATATTTGATTTTTTCAACCAAGGTTTATTTTCTCTCCAAGTACAAAAAGACCAAGCCCACAAGAACCCTAAAAAACTCTCATAAATATCCATAAGTGATGTAGCATAAGGGGACACGAAAGCCAACCTCCAAACATACCTCTCATGTTACCAAAATTTCCAAGAAACCAGGGCATGGGAAAGAAGATCTATCAGCAAGTTACAAAGGATTCCAGCCATTGCATTCATCTCCTAAAAGTCCCAGGAGATCGACCACACGCTCCTTGAAGACTAAGACGCCCTCCAGCGATCTCCTTGAAGTCACGATTAGCTACGAATTTTTTGAAGTAGAACCGTAGCGAGTCCAAGGTAAAATCGTAGCAAATTCTGGGTTTAAAATGATGAAGGAGATGAACAGAGCCCCTTTGACTGTCTGACCGAGGATGTGGCACTTCCAGGCGTTGCGATTGGATGGTCAACGAAGTCCTTCCCTCCCTCCATCTCTGATTCGCAGATTGACCTAACAGGGCCCCACGTTTGACTTCCACTTTGAATTTATTATTTGAAATAATGTTCAATATATATTATTTTGTCCAGGTTTAATTGACAACAAAACAGAGTAGTACAACTGGCGTGGCAGCGCAGAAGCTGATCTTGAATACCTGGGTTCGAACCCAGGCTTTGGCATTTATTTTTTGGGTATTTTCTTGTCCACTGATCCTGTGATACATGTCCACGCAAGCCCACAACGCACCTTCCTATCATCACCGTTGGATCGTAGCCAGATTGAATCCAATGCACCTGATGCAGCAGCGTACTACGAACATTCAGGGAAGCAATGCACTAGATCCCAGCGCCTGGTTCTGTTATTTTATTTATTTTATTTTATTTTATTTTGTTTCTTTAATATATTGTTTTAAGTGTTTTTTCCTTTTTATTTCAATCAAACCAACCAACCAAAAATCACCAAAATTATTTTTAAAAAAAATTAGGATTAACACTTTTAATTAGTGATTTTTTAATTTAGTAATTAGATTGTTTTAATATTAATTTTCATTTAGTTAATTAATAATTAGGATTATGTTAAATATTTAGGTTAATGTTAATTAAATTAAAATTAGGTTGGGTTTAGGTTATAATTAGTTAAATAATTTTAATTAACTTTTTAATTAGGTTTTATCAATTTAATTTTGGTTTAATTTTAATTAGTCAGTAATTAGTTTAATTAATTTAATAATGACAATTTAGACTTAGGATGATTTCCACCTATTTTTAAACTCTAGTTTCAATCCACGATTCTCTTCTCATCTCAAACTCCGGTGAATGTCGCGTGCTTGTTTCTATTTAACTATGTAATTGTTATTTAAATATTAGAAATCAATGTATAGGTCGCATGGGTATTTTTGTAATAGCTTAGATTTAATCTCCGCACCTTTACTTTTCCGTTTTTACTTTCCGCATTCCCGACAAATTTTTATTGTAATCCCCCACCCCGAAGCCTTGTAATAGCTTAGGATTTATCTTTCCGCATTTTAATTGTTATTTAACTGCGTGGTTAGTAAAGTAGGGAGTGACAAGATAAAACTGAACATAGCTAACAATAACTTCAAGATAAATATCTGAATTTAACTCACGTGATTGTCGCACACACCCACCTTTAGGGTAATCCCTCTTATGCTGCCTTTCGATCAAAATAGTCAAGTCCCTCGAATACGAGGGTACCTTAGCAAGTTGCCTACAGAAGAAATCATGATATGAGATCTAGTCCCTCGATGTTGCCTCGAATAAAATGATGATCGTCCCTTCGAATGCTAAGGTATCCTCATGGTTGCCTTAATGACTATTATATCATTCCTTAAAGACTACCTGCCCTCTTTATGGTAGGGACAATTTTATGGCGAACGATAATTCCGATGACCCTTTTCAAATCCAATGAAAAGACTACTTGCCCTCTTTATGGTATGGATAGCCCTTTCAAACAAAAGACTTAAAGAACAAGAAAGACAAACTTAGGGTAGGTGGTTCTTAATTGCTTGCTCACATTCAAATCAAACTTTCAAAATACTTTTCCCACTTTTTTTTCAAATCAATTCAAAAAGGCTACGCTTATTTTACAAGCTAAAGTCCTTATTCAAATCCTTTTTCTATTCACACACGACACTTTTCAAACAATTCAAACATTCAAAAGTGAGCTAAGCAATTAAGAGCCCATGGATAACCATGGATACAAAGGGTGCTTACACCTTCCCTTTGTATAACCTACCCCCCGAACTCAAAGTATTTTCAAAGGTCTTTCTTATTCTTTTTGCCTTTCCAATTGGATAAAATAAAAGTCGGTGGCGACTCTTGCTATCCGCAACATTTTTTAAAGTCAGTTCTCTCACCGTATTACAGTCTGTAAACAAAATAATTTTTTACCGCCAACTCTTGGATCGACTTCCACCCCAAGATGTAATACCACTAAAACTTTCCATTTTCTAACTATATTAGTAAAATAAACTATCTTCTATAATTTGAAATTAATTTTTTTCGTTGCAGTTTATTTGGAGACCGTACTTGGAACTGGGCCATGAACCCGACCCTAAAGAGGCGGCTGTTTGGACGGCAAAATCACCTATCATACGGTTCACCACTGTGGAGATGCACCAAAGTGACCGTGTGAAGCTCCAATTCGGCATGCATCAAGGTATCTCTGACCCCCCTGAGTGTTTGGAACCTTGGCATCTGCAAAAGGTCAGCCAACAGTGGTACGTAAAAAATTGGAAGACGTTCGCTAAAGAGTTGCGTAAAATATGGGCTCGTCGTTCCACCACTGTCCTAGATTTTCCTGTGGCGCCGGCCGAAATGAAACTAACGGTTGAATATGTCCACTGGTACAGAACGGTCACAAATCCCGAAATGTTTGTGTCTGACCCTTTCTATTTGACAGACCCGCGAGCACAACCCCCATATTTCCAACAACAACAACCACAAATTTTTCAACAACAACAACAGCAACAACAAAATTTCCAACAACAACCGTCAAATTTCCAACAACAACAACCCCCGCCTAATTTCCAACAAAATCCCTAACAACAATACTACCAACAACAACAACCATCACATTACCAACAACAACCAATAAACCGACAACAACCAATTTACCAACAACAACAACAAACTCAACCCCACCACCTACGCTTCCAAGATCTCAATGTGGCGGGCTCTTCTAGATCACCACCACTTACCCCCGGCATATGCATACATGAAGAATACCCGCCATACACTTCATTCGACCGACAAACATCACAGTACCCCAACCAACCATCGAACTTCAACACACCACCACAACCATTGTATTTTAACCAACCCGATTCCACCACCAACTACCAAAGACCTGACTTCGAGGCCGTGACCACCAGGAGAAATTTCAACCCACCAAGACAATCCTTTGAAGGCGTCGTGGGAACCCGACTATCCTATAGAGGAAACTCTAGAGGTCAAGGACGACTGGCAGATTTTGTCGACCCGGAGTGCATTGAGGGGCTGCCGACCCAAACGCAAGAGGAACCGAATAGAGGGGCGTCGTAGGAATAGGGGGCACTGCCAACTCGTGAGCCATCTACACGAGTTATTAGACCTCCTGGGTGCGGACCGTACCAAGGTCCGCGCTATGGTCATTAGAAATTTTATTATTATGGTTAATGTAATTGTACTTTTTTTATTAATGTATTTGTACTTTTTTGATTATTATGATTAATGTAATGGCACTTTTTTATTATAAATTACTTGTTTTTTTTATTTATATTATTTTTCTAACTAACAAGTAAAAAAACAATAAGTAAAAAAAAATAAGTAAAAAAAAATATATAAAAAAATTTGAAAAAAAAAATAAAGGGGAGGTGTTGTCGCAAGGGGGTGGCGACAACACCTATTTTTTGAACAATGTCGCCAGACCCATTGGCGACTACATTAAAGGGGTAGTGTTGTCGCCACCCCCTGGCGACAACGTGTGTTTTTAGTAAAAAAGTGGTTATTTGCGTAATTATTTTGAAAACATGATTATTTTTGAATTTTTTTTTAAAATATGATTATTTAAAAAAAATTCTATTATATTTACTCATTCATCTTTATTACTTATATTTATTATTTGATTTATTATTTTCTCGTCACGTATTTGATGGTTAGTTAAAGGTTTGGTGAAAATTGAGAATGAATGAAAATAACTGATAAAATAAATTTTGCATGTGAGGCTCATGATATCTTTACTAAAACAACCATCTATATGAAATTTTATAATAAATGTTTCATGTTCTTAAATAGGATCGCTTATTGAATATTTCAAAGATAATGAGTTCTGTTTTTTATTCTTTTCTTGAAATTAGTTTTAGGATACTTTTTTTATTTAAATAACGAGCTTTAATATACCTTTAATTTATGGCATAATTTAAAGAAAATGAATTTTGATCTGGTATACTCGGTTGATTTTTCTCATGCTTCAAGATTTGATTTATATTCTTTACTACCTTTTCATGATTTTAGTCATTTCTATTTAATTTATTTATATTTAGTTTATAGAAATTATTTGTTATTCTACCGATAGTTGATCGTATACCTCTAACATTTTTGTCTTTATATACATCACACTTTATTTTGATTATTGTTATTAGAAATGCTATATATTTTGATTATTGTTATTAGAAATGCTATTTTAAAAATTATATAAGATTATTATCTTTTTAAATGGTTAGTTTCAGATCTATTATATTTGGACTAAATTGAAAAAAAGGTTGTACTTACTATGCATTTAATATGACACATATATATTCTTGTGTTTCTTATTCAAATTTCTTCGTACTAAATAGCATTAATTACTCTTAAAATAAATTTATTATTTAAATTTATTTGTTTTACGGTTCAACAAGAGACCAGCAAGAGAGTTTACTCTATACTCTTTTTATTATAGTTGGTGGTTAAAAAAATATAATTTAAAAATAAATCAATTTAAAACCAGATACAATCAATTTATAAAAATAAATTAATTTTAAATAGAATTGAATCTAATTCTAAAAGTAAATTATTTTTTTAATCATAAACACATTTAGATTAGGCTATATATTCTAATAATTTTGACATTCATAAGTTTTTTTTATCAAAACAAACTCAATACATTTTATTAATCAAGTGATATTCAATACAAGAAGAAATCAAATTAAATATATTATGCCTATATTAAGAATTGGCTGCCCTGACTAGAGAGTAACCAATCAAATCCGCTTGGCACTTAATAAACTTTACCTCAAAATTTAGATAAATTGTAATAAATTAGTAATGAATATAATAATCAGAATAAATCCAGCGCTGGACTTGGTAGGGAGAACCATGGTTCGATCCCCCGCAACTGCGATCGGGAGGGGGATGGAACCACTTGATGCCAGAACTCGCCCCCGAACCGGACTAAACCGGTGGTATAAAGCCAAAAAAAAAAAAAAAAAAAAAAATCCAGATCCATCCTTATTCTGAATTAAATAGCTTCAAGTACTCTTTGAGAATCGACTCCAAATACATAATTATAGCTCCTAGAATTGACTCTTTAAGATGGTGTTTATTATTAACAAACGGTGAAATGACGATGTTGCCTCGTTATGATCATCTCCTTGGCTGTAGACCAACGAGCCTCCTAAGTTATAATACTCTGTGTTAATTTTTTTTATATATAAATGTTAATAAATATTTTAGTTAAATTTTATTCCTAAATAATTTTATAATTAGTTAAGTTTTTTTCTAAATAAATGTTTTATATATTGGTTATATTTTATTCCAAAATAAATATTTTATATATTTGTTAAATTTTATTCTTAAATTTGAAAAATATAAAGACCAAAAAATTTGAAAATTGGCGGAGTTCAAGATTGCCTATGGACAAATTAGTCCATAGTGTATCTATTTCTAAGTTTCATTTTAGTTATAAATTGACAAAGTGGATGTTATTTTAAAAAATAAATAAATCTGATATCGTAGTATACCAAAGAGTTAAATATGTATACAACTATAGACTTAGATCCTCTCCTTCAATTTCTTCTCTCTAATTATCTCCTTCAAACTTTTCTCTCTATATCTCTCTAATATTTTTTTCTCTCTTCTTTTTATCATTTTTTTTCTTGATGCCATTAATTCTACTGCACTTATTTTTGTGAATGAGAGAAAAGGAGAGAATGAAATGATCCATGGTCATGCATAAACAAATCTTCATAACAATTAATGTTTTTTCCCTTTTGATAATGTTAATATGATCTGTTTTTACCTCATAAGTTAAATATAGGGTTATTACCATTTTTGCCCCCTGCCATATAGGCGACTTTTGGTTTACCTCCCTGTAAAATTTTTTTTTGTAAAAGTAACCTTGCCATTTCAAGATTCTGTTTTTTTAGACCTTGGCAGGAAATGGCACACGCCCAAAGCCTATGTGGCGTGCTTAGTGGCATTTTTTTTTCTTTTTTATTTTTTTTAATTTTAGCTAAGCTGACGTGGAATTATATTTTTTAATTTTGATTTTTTTTATTTCCACGTGGATTTTCTTTTATTTATTTATTTTTTTTCAACATTTTTTTTTTAATTATTTTTTTTTAATTTTTTTTTAACTTTTTTTAAAAATTTGTAGGTAAATCCGCAGGTATTTTAAAACCCGTAGGTAAATCCGCAGGTAAATTCGCAGGTATTTTAAAATCCGTAGGTAAATCCGCAGATATTTTAAAATTCGTAGGTAAATTCGCAGGTATTTTAAAATCCGCAGGTAAATCTGCAGGTAAATCCGCAGGTATTTTAAAATCCGTAGGAAAATCCGCAGGTATTTTAAAATCCGTAGGTAAATCCGCAGGTATTTTAAAATCCGCAGGTAAATCTGCAGGTATTTTAAAATCCGTAGGAAAATCCGCAGGTATTTTAAAATCCGTAGGAAAATCCGCAGGTAAATCTGCAGGTATTTTAAATTCCGTAGGTAAATCCGCAGATAAATTCGCATGTATTTTAAATTCCGTAAGTAAATCCGCAGGTATTTTAAAATCCGTAGGTATTTTATTTGACAAAAAAAAATATTCGTAAAAAAAATAATTTTAAAAAAAATATATATTTAAAAAAAAAATTAGATAAAAAAATAAATAAAAAAAAATAAAAAATAAAATAAATATGACGTGGAATTAAAAATAATAAAATATAAAAAATATAATTACACGTCAGCATATTTGAATTTTAAAAAATTAAAAAAATATAAGAATTACACAATCAGCATGCCACATATGCAAATGGCATGTGCCATTTGCTGGCGAGGTCTAAAACGACAGAATCTTCATTTGGCAAGGTTAGTTTTGCAAAAAAAATTTTTACAGGGTGGTAAACCAAAAGTCGCCTATATGACAGGGGGCAAAAATGGTAATAACCCTTAAATATATGATTCTCAACTAAAAAGTGTAATGTTCATATAGTTATACTTAGCATTGTGTGCATAAGTAAATTTTTATATGTATTGTTTGAAATATTTTATATTCATTAAATTGATGTTTGTTTTAAGTATTTATAACTGATATGTGCGAATAAATTATTTAAAGTTTATTTTTTTAATTTATATATATATATATATATATATATATATATATTTATATTTATATTTATATTGTGAATCGATGTCAAGAATAAAGTATAATATATTTACTTTTTGTAAGGAAACCCACATGGTTAGGAAAAAGAAGGCAATAAAAACACAATGAAACTGATTATAAACGGTTATTCTTTACTTTCTCTTAGAAACAAGATTATAAATGTTACGGAATAACAAATAATCTCTCTAACCCTAATTAGGATTTGTAGTATGCAATGATAAGAGACTAGTATGCTATTTATAATAAACATAATATACTAAACTAATGGGCTTTTTCATAAATACCCATTACAAGCTAACTTAGGGTACAAGCTAATGTAAACAATTGGACATAACAAACAGTCTCAATTTGAAATATTAACAATCCTAGCATTTCAACACTCACATACAAGAACACACTTCGACACCAATATGTGAACATACTTTGACAACATGTATAAATCCTGTCGAACCAGAAGCTACTCTTCGATCCAATAGAGTTTAATCCAATATCTCACAAATCTCCACATTGGAACAAACTCTATAATATAAAAAATAAACTAGCTTTCTTCATGCAGCTTTATCAACTGCATATAGTGGAAAAACTTGCAGCTGGACAATGTCTTGGTGATCATATCAGTAGCATTACAATCTGTCGAAATCTTCAGCATTTGGACCTCTCCACGCTCGATTATCCCTCTGACAAAATACAGCCCCACATCATTGTGTTTGGTTCGCTCATGATAGACTGAGTTCTTTGACAGGTGTACTGCACTTTGACTATCACATTTAATAGTGATACCTCGACCTTGAAGTTCCAGCTCCTTTGCAAGACCTTCAAGACACAATGCTTCTTTCACAACTTTAATTAGGGCAATATACTCCGCCTCAGTGATTGATAAACCAACAACCTTTTGAAGTGTAGCTTTCCAACAAATTGTTGTGCTAAACATAGTGAAAACATATCCAGAAATAGAGGCTCCACCATAAATTAGGACTCTATTTAGAGACCCATTTATGTACCTTAGAATCCACTTCAATGCTTGTCAATGAGCCTTTCCAGGATTCGTCATGTACCTGTTTACAAGACTTACTGCATATGCTATGTCGAGTCTAGTACAAACCATAACATACATCAAAGAACCTACTATATTAGCATTTGATATGCTACTCATATAAGTAAGCTCTTTCGACATCAGTACTAGGACACTGATCTATACTCATCTTAAATTAAGGATTTGTCGGAGTCACAACAGGCTTTGAATTCGACAAACCAAACTTTTCGAGAATCTTTCATAGGTATGCCTCTTGAGATAAGCATAATTTCGACTGCTTTCTATCTCTTCGAATGTCAATCCCAAGAATCTTGGATGCAGCTCCCAGATCCTTCATATCGAACTCCTTATTAAGTTCAACCTTCACCCTCATTACATCTTCGACATTGTTGCTTGCTATAAGAATATCATCTACATAAAGCAATAAAATAACAAATAAATTACCATGTCGAAATCAGAAGTAAACACAGTGGTCAAACTGACTTCTAAGGAAACTTATGCATGCCATGAACTTGTCGAATCTTCTATTCCAGTGCCGAGGAGATTGTTTAAGTCCATATAAAGATCTCTTTAGCTTGCACACATAATATTCCTTCCCCTTTTTGGCACACCCTTCAGGTTGCCTCATCAAGATTGTTTCATCTAGATCACCATACAAAAACGCTGTCTTCACATCCATTTGTTCCAGTTCAAGATCGAACTGTGCCACCATGGCAAGCAACATTCGAATAGATTTATGCTTCAAACAGGAGAGAACACATCATTAAAGTCGACACCTTCTTTCGGAGTGAAACCCCTTATGACCAACCTTGCCTTGTATCTCTTCAACGCTACTTCTTCAATTCCTTCCTTAACTTTGAAAGTCCATTTACAACAACTGACTAACCTTGCTCCAGCAGGTTTCTTGATCAGTTCCCAAGTGTGAATATCATGAAGATATTTCATCTCATCATTCACGGTCTTCATCAATTTAGTCTTATTTCAACTCTTCATAACTTCCTTATAGTCTCTAGGTTCTTAGTCCAGAACCTCACTTTCAGAGATTAAGGCATAAGTTATAAGATCTGCATCCCAAGTCTCTGAGGTGGCTTGATGACTCTTATCGACCTATCTCTTGAAAATAGGTAGTTTTCGACAGTTTCCTCAACTTTCTCAGTATCTTCTTTTTCTTCTTCGACTTCATCTAGGATATGCAATTGAGCATCAACATGCTCCACCTCATCAGGAACCTCTACCTGTTCCAGCTCTTTGTCAGATATTTATGCACTTCTACCAACATCATTAGTTTTCTTAAAAGCATCTTCATTGAAAACTACATCCCGACTGGTGATACTCCTCATGTGACCTGGCTCTAGGCACCATATCCTATAAGCTTTTACTCCTCTAGGGTATCCCATGAACATGCATTTCAGAGCTCTAAGTTCGACCTTGTCTTACCTAATATGAGAATAAGATACACAACTAAATACTCTTAGTTTATTGAGATCTGGTGGATGTCCCAACCAAACTTCTTTAGGTGTCTTCATATCTAATGCACATGAAGGACATCTGTTTATTAGTTATGTTGCTGTCGAGACAACCTCATCCCAAAAACCTTATTTAACCCAACGCTAGTCATCATGCATCTAACTCTCTCCAAAATAGTTCGATTAAACCTTTCAGCCAAACTATTTTACTGTGGAGTACCTGCAGTAGTTATGTGCCTTGCAATACCAGAGGCAGCACAAAAGCTGTCAAGCGCCTCATTGCAAAATTCATGGCCATTATCGGTTCTCAACCTCTTGACCTTTCTGCCAGTCTTATTTCCGACTAGAGTCTTCCCACTTTTGAAATTCTCAAAATTTTCATCCTTAGTGTTCTGGATGAATACCTATAATTTTCTTGAATAGTCATCTACTATGGATAGAAAATACCTTGCTCCTGAATGTGATGGACACCTTGTAGGCCTCCAAAGATCAGCATGGATGTAATCAAGGGATCCATGTGTTCTTTGTTTTCCTTTGTTGAACTTCACTTTGCAAGATTTTCCAAGTACACATGGTTCACAAAACTTCAGCTTTTCGACTTTGTCTCCACCATGAAGGTTTTGTTTTCCCAATTCAACTAGACCCCTTTCACTAACATGGTCCAATCTCATGTGCCAAATTTATGTCTTCGGCAAAGGTTTCGTGGATGTAACATTTGTCGAACCACTTACAACTTTAGCCTCAAGGGTATACAAGCCTTGTTTCTTCACACCTCTCAATACTTCCTTCGACCCCTTCATGACTCTTAGGATACTTTTCTCTCCTTGGAAAACATATCCTTTCTTATCAAATTCACCTAGAGAAATCAAATTTATCTTCAAATCAGGAACATACCTGACTTCAGTAAATAGCCTTATTGACTCATCATGGAGCTTGAATCTTACAGATCTAATACCTGCAATTTTGCAAACTTTGTTGTTTCCCAGCAATACGGATCCACCATCTTGATCACATAGCTCTTCGAACAAGTCTTTGTTTGGAGTCATGTGCAAAGTGCACCCAGAATCCATAATCCACTCCTTCGTTGAGTTGTTGCTTGAAACCACAATGACATTAGATGAGTCGAAATCATCTTGAACAATGGTTGCATTGCCATTATCCTTATCTCCATGATCTTTCAGGCGTTCAGAGCACAAATATTTTTATGTGACCCTCCTTCTTACAGTGATAACATCGAATACCACATGTTTCGCCATTGTAAGACTTCTGCTGACTTTTTCCTTTCTTCTTGTCGAACTTACCATCCTTTTGCAAGAATTTTCCCTTATCGACCAAACCTTCACCAACTGTTGAAGGTTTATGCTCCTTTCGTTTGTTCAAGTCCTTAAAATACAAGGCTGATTGAACTTCTTCAAAGGTCAGGGAATCCCTTCCATAGAAGAGAATTTCTTTGAAGTGAGCACGTGTTCTAGGAAAAGTGCAAAATAGGAACAACGCTTGATCTTCATCATCGATATTCACATCAATATTTTCAAGATCTAGAATAAGCTTGTTGAACATATCCAACTGCTCAGCCAACACTTTGTCTACAATCATCTTGAATGAATACAAAGCTTGCTTCAGGTAGAGTCGATTTACCAACGATTTGGTCATGTACAAATTTTCAAGTTTCACCCATAACCCTGATGTTGTCGTCTCCTTTGATACATGTCGAAGAACTTTATCACCAAGGCTCAAGAAAATAGCGTTGTGGGCTTTCTCTATCACGGTCTTCTTTTCTTTTTCCGTTAATGCAACGTCCATAGCCGCCGCTTCCTTCAATACTTCCAAACAACCCTGCTGAACCAGTAGGACTTTCATCTTCAAGCGCCGCAGACTTAAATCGGTCATTCCGGAAAACCTTTCAATCTCATACTTTATTGAAGGCATCTTTTTCACGCTCATCGCACCAATTTGTTGTGAATCGATGCCAAGAACAAATTATAATAGGTTTACTTTATTGTAAAGAAACCCACAAGGTTAGGAAAAAGAAGGCAATATGAACATAATGAAATTGGTTGTAAATTGTTATTATTTACATTCTCTTAGAAACAATATTACAAGTGTTAAGAAAATAACAAATAACCTCTTTCACCCTAATTAGGATTTACAGTATGCAATGCTGAGAGACTAGTATGGTATTTATAATAAATCTAACATACTAAACTAATGGGCTTTTTCACAAATACACATTACAAGCTAACTTAAACAATTGATCATAACAAACATGCCCAATTTGAAATACTAACAACCCTAGCATTTCGACACTCACATACTAGAACACACTTTGACTACAGTATGTAGGTCTTCGTCACCAACATGTGAACATACTTCGACGGCATGCATAAATCATGTTGAACCCGAAGCTACTATTCGACCAATAGAGTTCGATCTAATATATCATATATATATATATATATATATATATATATATATATATATATATATAATTTAAAAATTATGTGAGTATAGAAGTTATTGAATATTATTTCATTTCTAAAAACCTTCATATTTAGGAATATATTTTTTAATATTGTAATAAACATGAGCATAGTTAGTTTCTAACTATTTACTCTTAGAAATATATTTCTTAGACTTGAAACTAAAATTCTTCGATTCATTGAACTGAGTTACTCATTTTGATTTAGTAAAGGGTAAAAATTTGCATTAGTGAAGGAGAAGGCGAAAGAAATTTTCTTGACTAAAATGAAATACTTTTCATTAAAGTGCGGTCAGTTCTTGATGATCAGTAAAGTAAATTATTATGAACAAATTCACATTACAATTGCAAAAGACTTTTATTGATGAACAAATCGACATTACAAGTGCGAAAGACTTTGAAGACATAGAGGTTGATTTCAAGTATGAACAATAAGGCGGATGTTGGATCTAACAAAAATGAGAATCTTTGTGCAATTGACTCTGGTGTGTCTAAGTATTCGATATCTTTGTTGATACCAACTTTGATGGTTAAAATAGTTCAAGACCGAGTGATTTTGAAGTGAAGTTAAAGGTCTTTGGTGAGAACAAAATGGACTGCCCCTTTGATACTGGTCTTGAATTCCAAACGAGATCATTTTTATCAAAATAAATAAATTTTTAATTTTCTTGATTTGACATATATTAACAATCAATATATGAAAAAATACCCGCCCTTGTAAAAATGTTTGAGAAGTGATTCAACGAATTTAAAATATTTGAGATATTTAATCCAAAATTTTATGAAATATAAATAAATTTTAAGATATTTAGTTAAAACTATACTAGTTAAAAGCATAAATGCGTGACAACTCCTTGTGATTAAGTGCTGTTAGAGGCTTTAGGGTTTATTGTGGGATGGAGAGCTAGCTCACATAGGAGTGAAGAGCTATATATGTGTGGTTTTCTGTATTAGAGTTAGATTGTCCTTTCTCAACTATGATGTTGAGAAATTTATAGCAACCTTGGTCCTGGATCCAAAGGCCTCCATGGAAATAGCCACCATCTAGAAATGGATAGTGGATTCCCTAATATTGAGGAAGCGTATTTACCTCCCACGACTCATTCTGCATTGTTGAAGATCAAACACACACCATTCTCACAATCGAGCGATATGGAGGGAATATAGAGGATTCAGGCGATGTATGGGAAAAAGGGGTATCCTGTCACACTAATGGGCGCTCGAACCATAAAAGGGCAACCTTGAGGGGGTGAAATGCAAAACACATACCTGCACCATGCACCCTGCGGACTCTTCAAATTACACCATTATAGAGATAATTAAGAAGATTTTTTCAGAAATCAAAACTCATTGGTATTTAATTGAGATTTGTCACAATTTATGAAAAATGTTTCTATTAGGCTAAATATCCTTCTTTCCCCTTATCTTTAAATCAGGTTTAAGTTTGGTCTATTAACTTTTAAAAAGACCATAACGATCCCTCAACTATACAAAATATATCACATTAGTCCTTTTTGTCTACTCTGTTAGTCAAGGTTAATGAAATGATCTACGTGGAATTGCTGTGGAATTTGAAATATTAGGTGGAAGCCATGTGTATGCCACATAATAAATAAAATTGATTGAAAAAACATAAACCAATTTTCTTAAGTCAACCACATTAAAGAAGATGAAGATGAGAAACCTCTTTTATAACATGAGAAACCCCTTTTATAACATGTTTGATATCCTTAATCGAAACCCCTCATTCCCATCATGTTGTTTAACTTAAAATTTAGATATGAGTGGTTGTAATTTCAACAAAAGCTTTTATGGGAAGATGATGAACAATATCGATAACAAAAGCATTTATTGGAAGATGATGAATATTATCGATAACAAAAACATTTATGAGTTTGATGTACATTTTCGGATTATGGAATCATTTATAGGATTTGATCTTGATTTTGATTAAGATTTCAGTTTAGGTTTGCATGAAGGATTTTGATTTTAATTTGTGGAAGCTATGTGGAATATTTTTTGGGTTTCGATTTTGATTAAGATTTCAGTTTCAGTTTGTATGTACGATTTTGATTTTGATTTATGGAATAATTTCTGGATTTTTATTTTGATTTCGAAGTAGAAGTTGATGAGATCTTCATGTTGTTCTACTTCAAACGTTTCTATGACAATTGCAAATCTTGTTGCCTTAGGAGTGATTGACCGATTTAGAAGATGATGAGATATTCATATGTTATTGATTTTTTCCCTTCTTTCCACCAAATCAAATTTATTGTTGTTATTGCTTTGAAGATTCATAATTGTTGCTTTTCTGAGTATAAAATCTTTGTTGTTGTTATTGCTTTGAAGATTCATGATTGTTTCTTCTGAATATAAAATCTGCAGGAACGTTGTTAAATAAGCAAAGGTTCAATGAGCAAATGTTGTTAAATCTGCAGGAACTCTGGTTGAATCGGAATCCTACTTGCTACGCACAGGTTCAAGTCGTAGAAATTTTTGACGTTACTTCTGAAATATTTTTTTAAATTCAAGTGGGGGATTGTTGAAACATGTCATTATTCCAATAAGAAGATGAATTTGAAAAGTTCCTTAAGTCCCACATTGTTAGGAAAAATAAGTGTGTATGTGTATTAGTTGAAAAAAATTTGTAGTCCCACATTGCTTACATTAGATAACTTTGCTAGCTTACTTCATTATATAAGAAAACCACTTGTTTCATTTCAAAACTCACCAAAAAATTTTATTGAATTTTTTCTTCCTCACTCTCATAACTCTACGTTTTTCAAATTGTCGATGCGTCAACTTCTCCCCGTTTTTTTCTACTCATTGAATTTTTTTTGAATATTTTATTGAATTATCTTTAGAGAATTATTTTAATTTCTCCTCATTAGAGTTGAGAAATTATCAAATATTAATTTTTAATTTTTTTTAGAGAATTATTTGAATTTCTCTTTGTTTGAGAAATTATTTTGAGTGGTAATGACCATTATTGAATTCTCTTTGTAGAATCATTTAAATTTTTTTCTCATTTAAGAAATTATTACGATTATTTTTTATACCAGATACTACGAGTGATAGTTATAGCATATTTTACTGGTCAAAGAGTGTACTTCTATATCGATTATCTATCGTGCAAATTGTAATCCTACAGTATAAAACTGAGGTGTTTTATCCTGAAAGCGTCGTGGTTGAGTGATTGTTTTACATAACTTTAAACAGTGTCGAGAAACATTTTAAATAGAGCGACTTAGTCCGCGACTCGGTTCGTTAATTTCTTCTGTTACAATTTTTCAAAATCGTAAAATTATATATATATATATATATATATATATATATATATATATGGGGACGACTCAAGTGAGAACAATTGGTTATTATGAGAAATGAGAACAATGAATCACGACCATTAAATTTGATTTTAATGGACATGATTGGTTTCTCTTTCTATGTTAATTTAAAATAAATATTAAGAATCATAGAAAGAGAAACCAATCCTGTCCATTAAAATCAAATTTAATGGTCGTGATTCATTGTTCTCATTTCTCATAATAACCAAGTGTTCCCACTTGAGTCGTCCCATATATATATATATATATATATATATATATATATATATATATATATATATATATATATATATATATATATATATATATATATATATATATATATATATATATATATATATATATATATATATATATATATATATATATATATACTCATTCTTTTAAAAATGTTAGATAATATGACATTGGAATAACATTCACATTAAAAACACAACAAATATAAGTTAATCGGCTAACTTTTAATTGAAAGAGTATAATTTTAAGAAAACATTTATCAAAATTTATAACCTATTTCATCGATGTTCATAATTTTAAAAAGTAAATATTTATTCATAATTTTTATATATAATAAATTTTAAATTCACTATGATAGTTAAGATGTAAAAAGTTTGAATTTCCTATTTTTCTTCTTGAAGTTGAAAGCAATTTGATATATTCACTGGACCTCCTATTCCGTAAAGTTTGCCGGAAGACCATACCTTAGTAGCAGCATACTTTTTTTGTGTGTTAATTTTGATTAGAAATTCTTATTTATTTCCAATTAAAAAGTGAACAAAATGATTTTCCATGGTCTACAATGTACTAAAAGCAAAAGATCATGTCTTAAAGTAATCTGAAACCTTGAATTCTTTTTTGACCCTTCCCAGCCACACAATAAATTATAACATTAATCATACTTATATTACTAGTTACACATATATAGATCATTAAATAAGAAATTAATGTGTTTGCTATATGAAAAAATTCAATATGATTTCAGACATTATGTTTTACTTTTTGAATTACTATTAATAGTCATATGTGAAAAAGAGCATTTAAACCTCAAGATTTATTCAATGTAATTATTTTAGTAAGAAATTAATTGTATTTAATTTAACACACTACATAATTCAGCTTATGGCCTATTATTATTATTATTATTATTATTATTATTATTATTATTATTATTATTATTATTATTATTATTATTATTATTATTATTATTATTATTATTATTATTATTATTTTTGTTAAATAACATTTGCCAAGATGCCAACCAACATCTCCAATCATAATGTCTTTTTTTCACTTTGTTGCAGCTTTTTGGAGTTTTGGGATAGAAATATACAGCACCACAAAACACCTTTAACGAATTTAAATATATATACACTAATAGTATCAAGTGGCAAAATAATTATAACCATATATATAGTGGAAGTATTTTTTAATTTTTTAAAATTTAATTAAACATAATAAAATTACATTCTCCATTATTATGTATTAATTTTAATGAGAATAATAAAAGATGATTTTTAGGGCAAACAGAAGAAAAAAATAGGTTAGTTGAAAAGTTCCTATTATGATGATAAACAGAAAAGATGGAAGAGCTTGTGTAATAATTGCACATCACAAGTTCACATTTATTAGAATTAAACCATTCCTTGAATATGTGCATGACACAAAGTGATTTTCAGATGTTGATGCCCACATGAAAGGAAATTATGGCTCCTTTTCTGGATATACTTTGAATTGAAACAAATTTCACATTGATGGGTATGGGATAATATTGTTCAGACAAGATTTTAATTTCTAATACCTGTAGCTATACATTATTTCCCTCCCATTTCATAAAATATTTTGAGGTTCATCACTAATAGGCTTAGAAATGTCTCTAGTGTAAGGACTGTCTTTGAAAATGCGCAAGATAATCTAAAATTTATGACAATTAAACCTTATTTAAATTGATCTTCATAAAATATTTATTATTGTTAAAAAGTGGTTAAAAAAAATCTCTAATTATTTTGATATAGTTGAAATGCGGTTAACATAAACAAAACATCCAAAAACTCTATTGCTAACATGTAAAAAAAAACTTTTGTAAAAGAAAACATGTAAAAGAAAAAACTTGTCTTATTACAATTATTAGAATCACTTTCGAGGGTAGACGATCGTTAGATCTAACATTTAATAAGTTTAAATTATGAAAAACAACTTCATAAATTATATATCATGGTTAAACTATAATAAAATAGAGAGTCATTATTTGACTTGTCAATCTTGAATTAACCTAGATATGACGTTCAAAAATTTAAGATCGGCTAATCATAAATACGAATGCATGTGAATAGAGTTATTATGGTAAGCATCACATAATTTTTCTATGATAAAGGCAGGCCAAGCATGTCTTATAGTAATTAATGAGCACCATGGTCTCCTCTTCATGGCAATCATAAAAGATTAAGAACCAAAAACATGATTAAGTCTTTATAAAGTAAAGAATTTAATAACAGTACACATACCTTTTTGAATAGATAGGGGCCACCTAGTAGCAACATTTTAACATTAAAAGTAGTAACATTTTAACTTTGAAAATTCAAAAATCTCAACACCAAAAAAAAAAAAAAAAAGACAGAAATCATGAAAGCCAAAGCAAAAGATAAGTGTTGTGTTACAATAAAGAATGGGAGAAAAGGAAAGAAGCACGTTGTGAAGTCACAAACTGAACCAAAAAGCACTTCTTCACTGTTAACATCACAAATGAAAATCCTTTGCTCTCTTCCTCCATCTCTTTCATATTTTCACTTTTCTTTGTTCATGCAAGATCCAAAGAACGATTCAAACACAAGGTAATATATACTTACTATATACACCTCCCTTCTTGCATTTAGTATATTCCTTTTTGCTAAATATTAAACATTTCTTGAATTAGTGCGATCATCTATAATTAGAAGATTATATATTTTTTATGGTTAATTTGTTGAGAAAATTCTCACATTATTCCTTTTAAGTTCTATACTAAATTTATCACTTCACATGTTAGTTAAAAATTGGGGGGTAGCAATAGCATTAACTTGTTTATATAATTTATATATAGTCGTTAGTTTCTTACAATTATAAGTTCTTACTAAATTCAATTCTCTGGTTTACCAGCTTTATAGTTTTTCTCAAAACTGAATCTAAATTTGGAATTTCCATTCTGGCATATAAGTTATAACCAAGAATTTATATTTTGTTACAAAACCTAAACCTCACCATAAATATGTTATAATTAATAATCTCTAAGATTCTAAAAAAAAAAAATCAAATTATTTTCCATTTGCATAATTGACATATTCAAAATGCATTTAGTAGCTACACCACCTCCTCATGAAATTCTAATGCATCATGATATTCACTTAATTTCAAGATGCAGGAAGCCATGGTATCAAAGAGCAATGGATGTGACAAGTTTATGGAAAATAATTTCAAAATCAACACAAATTTCATCTCCTAATAATAACTCATCAAGTTTATGGAAAACAATTCCAAAACCTCCACAAGCTCCTACAACAAGTCCTAGCAATAAGGCCAAGCTAAGAAAATGTAAATCTCTAAAGGTAGCAACATCATTCACAAGGGTTTGTTTATGTGCACCAATTTATTCATACAATGAGATTTTGAGAAATGAGGTTCCACCTAGAAGAAGTAATAGTTATCCGAGATCGTCGAAACCGTTGCAAAGTGCATCATCACATGAGAGAATTCATAGTGCTAGGGTTAGCACGGAGGGATCAAGAAGAGTTTTTAGAGGTAAATCATTGAATGATGATGTTTTGATGAGAAGGTTTGTGATTGAGGAAGAAGCTATGATGCAAATTAGGAGAAGAAATCAAATGGAAGTTATTAGGAAAAGGAGTATGATGAGAAGAAAAAAGATTGGGCCTAGTCCTCTTAGTAGAATGGTTATGGCTAATGATATAATTGATTAGTAGAAATGTTGTAATGTTTAATCCAAAATTGGTGATTTTGTGATTCATCTTTTTGTTTTTTTTTTGTCTCTCTTCTTTTAAAGTTCATCTTGGTTGATGAGATTTTTCTTCTTACAATATGTGGCCTTGGGCCTAGGCCCAGCAAGTTATGTTTTATGGCCCAATTTTAAGTGGGTTTGATTTAATAGTTATGGTTATGTATAGTATAGCATCACAATGTTAATTTCATTTTTCTATATTATTTTTTTATTTTACAGAAAGAAAGTTATGCATTTCAATTTTATTGAAGTGAGAAATAAAAATTGGAACATGATTAAATACTTGAAGATAATCGGTATCTATAGTCACTTTATCTGGAATGCGAGTACCTATTTTAGTTTGTCTCAAAAATAACTCAGCTAATTAACTTAAACACATGACAGTATTTCTCTTAATTATCTTTATTATCTATCTTCATCTATGTTATAAAACTATAAAGGATGACCACAAACTGCGATCGGGAGGAACTGAAACCACTTAATGTCAGAACTGACTTTCGAACTGGATTACACTGTTGGTGATAAACCAAAAAAAATTTATAAATGATGAAATTTGTAAGAACCAAAAAGTCATAAAAGCAGTTAGGAGGTTGATAGAAGTCGTCAGAACCGTAGATAAGCAACTCGGCAAAGATGTAGGTGCCGACTAGATGGGCGACAGTTTCATGCCAGTCCACATAAGTTCAGATTTTTTGTCATCTTACGTGGTTTTCTAAGTTCATATGTTTTGGACTTTTTTTCCGGTCCAAAACATTCAACATACCAAATATTGCATTTAAAACAAATTCAATTAAATCTCTTTAGGGAAGATTTGTTAAATTAATTTTTTTTTCAGTTAAAATCTTTGCAAACCAACTTAAGCGTTTTGGACTAAACAAATCTAAAATAAATCTTTCTTTCAAATTATATCTAATTAAATCTTTCTTTTAAAACATATCTAATTAATTCTTTTAATAAATGTAAATCCAATTAAATCTTTTCAATATGATCATGATAATTAAACATTTTTCAACCGAAACCTTTTCAAAATAAATTTGTAGAATCTTGAATAAATCAACCATTACTGATTCACATAATCCCACCGCAGATCATTAGATTTAGACATAAATCATATTTCATTAAATTTATTGACACCTACAACTACAACATCATATTTGTTATGGGTCGCTCGTAAAACCCACGACGTAAGGTCCAATAGCGAGCATCGCGTGCAATAGATAAAACTACGCTAATTGAGGGTTCGTGATTCTGACCTCTAACACACTTTCTACTCTTGAATTTAATCGAATGTTCCCTCGCATAAGGTTTTAGATCTCATAAAAACCTAATCTACAAATCAATAAATAAATAAAAATAATATACAAATAAATTTTATAAAAATAAAAATAAATTTAATATAAAAATGTAATAATTAAATCTTCAACCATAATTGAACTCCAAAAAAAAAATCCTCATGTTTATGGTTAAAACAACTCACTACTACTAATCTATAGTCCATCTAAAAAATAATGTTGCCAACCCTAGCTCTCCAGCCCATTTAATAGCTTGCAATAAATAATGTTGTCAATCCCAAGCTTTCTCCCTCTGATTTCCACATTCATCCTATTGCTTTAGAGTTGAATATTAATCTAAGTGTTTATGGTTAGTATCAGTAGTTCAAATCAATTCAACAAAAACTTGTCATATCTTTTGAAAGAAAATCTACCAAAGCACGCACTAAATCCTAAATTATTTGGTCAACAAATGCAGCAACCTAATTGCTATGTGTAGCGTAATTAATTTGCTTAGAAGACACTCTAAACACAAAATTCATAAATATAACTTGTAGAGCAAGGAGAGTTGTTATCTCATTTGTATTAAAAAAGGCTAAGTTAGGTTGTTTTATGACCAATAATGTGATTTTGATACATCAATGCTTCATTTTTAACTTACTAACAACTACCCTTTTTCTTTTTTGAATTTGTGCTTGATGGTAGCTAAGGTAGTACTAAATATTGTTAATGGTTCATCTTTTTATGTGTTGCCTTCAAGTGTATCTCATAGAGGAAAACAAGTATATTTTCCATATCAAGCTTAGTGACTTCAGTTACAATTTTTCTCCTTTTTTGACAACTTTGAACTTTAGGACTAGACAAACTTTAATGACTTAGTTGATAGTATGCTGCAATTAGATTGACTATATGTCTTCATTAAAATTAACCTTGTATTGACTTAAAAGATCTGACATTCAATTAAGGCCTTTCATCAACTTTCGTCAACCTTGTGTTAATGTTATATACCTTTTAAATTATATTAACAAGATGTATTAATTGAAATTAATTGTGTTTTTTTTTTACAAAAACAAACTTAACTTCTTTCATTGAATAAAATTGTTGCAATACAATGAGGTAAATAATTTAATTAATAATTAATTGTGTTTTAACTCGTAGAAAATAGAGAATTTTTTAAACAAGTTTAGATGTGGCGGATCTTTGTGTAGATTAGGGTAGGCTATCCATCCAAAATTTTCTTCTTATTTATTACTTTTCATTTATTTTTGTCTATGTTTATAATTTTACTCTTTAAAAATAAATAATGTGAATTCGAATTTATACTTCTATTATTTCTACTATTACTACTATTAGATATATATTAATGTTAAAATAAACTTTTTTTTCTTTCGCATCGGTTCCGACCTATATAGTAGATCGACTAATCCGGCTCGTGCTACGGAGGCACGTGCACTGGCCAAGCGTTGTTTCTGCCAGGAATCGAACTCGGTATTCCCCGAATATCGTCCTTTGCAGAGACTCGTTTGCCACTCGCTATAAACTTTCATATAGCGTTAATTTTGATATAATTAGGTGATAGCAAATTATTACAGATTAATCACAAACTTTATACATATGATTTATATGATAATATGTTTCAATCCAAATAGTTATTGTGTGTGTGTGTATATATATATATATATATATATATATATATATATATATATATATATATATATATATATATATATATATATATATATATATATATATATATATATATATATATATAATCTTAAAAGTCGAGGGCTAGACTTGACCCAATATGTTTCATCACAAAGTCAGGATAATTCTAATCCACCGAATCATAAACCTTTTTCGGAATCCACCTTAAACATCAAGATTTTCTTCTCTTTTTTTTTCTCGCTTCGTCTACTATCTCGTTTGCAATAAGAACCCCGTTCATGATTTTTCTTCCAAAAACAAAGGCAGATTGTGTTTCAGAGATCACTGTGCCAATAACTTTTTTGAGTCTATTTGCAGACCTTGTAAATGCACCCGATGAGAGAGATAGACCTGTACTCTGAATTTTTCACTGAATTTTTCTTCTTTAGAATCAGCACCACAAAAGAGCAATTAGCCCCTTTAACTATCCAGCCATTTAGATGAAACTCTATCATAAATCTCATAAAATCAGCATTGATATCATTCCAAAACTCCTTCCCAAACCCGAAATTTATTCCATCAAGTCCCGACTTTTGTCACTATCACATTCCTACACCGCTATTCGAACATCGCTTTTTGAAAATTCTCGAATTAATTTTTCGTTGTCACCTAATTCAATTCTTTTAAAGTTCATGTTAGTTGGAACGGGTCTCACTCCCTTAATCGAGAAATACCAATGAAAGTGTTCCACAATTGCATTTATAGTCTCCCTTCGCAAACTATTAAATTTTTAAATTTTCTATATTATTATAAATACGTACACAAAAATATTAATACAAATCTACTAACCAACTAATCTGACCGCTAAGTACTTAAGATTTTAAGGGAATGCATGTCTTGTAGAAAATATTCTTTGGCAAATTAATTTTTTTAATCTAATAGGATATAGATAAATTATGTCACGTGGGAATGACAGAGGTAGCGGTAGTACATTGAAGATAACTCGTGTTTGCTTAAAATCACACCAAATGCCAGTATCTTTCATTTCACGAATGGATGCTGCCTCTCTGTCTGTGATTTTTGTCACGTGTTGGCCTTACCATTCCAACAATTATTGAATTAAGTCACGTGATGACTCAGCGCTGCCTTGTTAATTTTAGTCCATTATTGATTCAACACATTCATGGCCCCTTCTTCTTCTTCTTTCCTGCAGTGCAGCAGTGATTTTGATTGATTAATTAATTTTCATGCCACTCTCACCTTATCTATATGAAACTTAGGTTTATAATTTACTTATACACTATTGCATGTGGGGTACAAGTACAATATTTACAAACTCCCTAATGCAATTTATGTCCATCGAGTGAAATCCACACCGGTAGCTATTGCTTGAACAGTATAATCATATAACCATAAGGTTTACGAGTTAGATATTATTCTTGTTGAATATGTATTTGTTGTTCATATTGAAATTTCTTGAAGTTTCACATTATTTAAGTTTTCGAGTTGTTGAATGTAAAGATATGTGAGGCTAATCTCATTCCATAAGTTGTTTTTTCAAGAATGAGAGTTGGATTAAATATTTACCTTCGAATTTATCTGCAGAAATATTTAATATTTCGTCTGCAAGTAAATCTGAAGATAAATTCGCAGGTAAATCTATAAGTAACACCAAATTCACATATAATTGAAAAATTTAAAAAAAAAAAAGAGGTGTCATTCCACATAATGCCTACGTGGAAAAAAACTTAAACATGGTTAGATGGGTAAATTCTTTGAAATGTTGGTTTATTTAGTTTTTTTTTTTCAAAACTTAGTTATTAAAATTTTTTTTTCCAAAATAAGTTCCTCTTTTGCATACCTTTCCCACTTTAATCTTTATGTCTAGATTATGCCACCTTTAATACGTCATACGTGAAACAAACACTTCTCTATAAATAAAAATTTGCCAATAAATCAAATTCCTTCATATTTCTGAGAATAAATTTTGAATTGATGTAAGACACACTCCTTTAATTTTTTAATTATGAAAATTAAAGGAAATTTCTTTATTGTCCCCTAAACTTCTTGGTCACCCCGACGAAATTTTCAGAATGCCTTTATATTTCGGAAATACATCTCCGAAATCACTTTTTTCTGAAAAAAAGCTGATTTCGAAAGTGCACTTCCGAAAACACCAAAAAAAAAGTTTTCGGAGATATATCTCCGAAAACACAAAAAAAGTGTTTTCGGAGATGCATTTCCGAAATCACCTTTTTTTAGAGGGGTGTCTTCGGAGATGCATATCCGAAATATTCCAATTTTTGGTCTTGGAATGTTTCGGATATGCATTTCCGAAAAAATTCAATAATTATTAAAAAATTAAAATAAAGGAGAATCAATACAATTAATTGTATTAATTTAAAGATATTATTAAATATATCATTATCATTAAAATATAATAATAATTATTAACATCTTTTTTTAAATTAAAATATTTTGTAATTATTATTTATAATTAAATTTTTTCAACAATTTTTTATGCACTATTACGTTTTTTTTTTGGTTTATCACCACCGGTTTAGTCCGGTTCGGGGGTCAGTTCTGACATCAAGTGGTTCCTTTATTTACAAATAAATTATTTGATACTTTATTTTAATTGAATAGAATAGAATTTAATTTTAATAAAATTAAATAAACAATGAGAATATTTTAAAAAAATTAAAAGAAACTTTTTATTTCATATAAAATCAATTTGATAGAAATTATAGTAGTAAATGTAAATAGTACTTTGTTAAGTGAATAGAATTAAAATTTAAGTGAATCTCTAGTATAATTACACATATAAATATTAATTTTATTCTTTAATTTAAATAAAATTGAAGAAAATAATTAGAAATTTGTATATGAATTAAAAAAAGAACTTTTTTTTCATTAACCTCAATATGATAGTAAATTTTTAGTAATAATATAAAAAGTACATTACTTGATCAAATTTTTAGTAGTGTTATTTATAATTAAAAAAAAAATTAAATTCATTTTTGTAAAAATAGACCTATGTGTTATTTATTTATTTGACATTATCTGGAATTGATTATTCATGTGAGAGAAAAATAATGTTTTGTTAATATATAGAATTGATTAGATAGATATAAAAGGGATTATTGGTCATATGAAAAAAGAAATATTTTATTAAGCTTTATCCCTCCTCTATTGATTAACCTCCCAAAAATTTTAATATTTTGGGATTTTGATTAATTCGGATATGCATATCCAAATTAATCAAAATTCCAAAATTCTTTTTTGTGTTTTTGGAGATGCATCTCTGAAAAAATATTTTGAAAATGCATCTCCGAAGCAGGGATAAATTTGGATTTTCGCTGGGGTCAGCCTCATAGAGAGGTGAATAAAGAAATTTCCAAAATAAATACATATATTATCCTTGTTATTAGGGGTGGAAATAGGCTGGGCCGAGCTAGGCTTTGCCAAGCCTAGGCCTGCCCTGTCAAAAAAATCGAAGACTAAGCCTGGCCTGTGGCCTGTCGTAGGCTTATTTTTAGGCCTGAGTCCGGCCTTTCCGAAGGCCTGGTTAGCCTGTTAGCCTACATAAAAGCCTATTTATTTTGACATACTAACTAAAGTAATGTTTAAATAGACTAACTAACTAAAATACCAAGAGACTAGAAATTTATTTGCATTGACTTATTTTAACTTACTTATTAGCATAAGTTCTGGGAGACTACTTGTTTAAGAGAACTTATAAAAACAATGTTCATCAGGTGTTTTCATCTTATTTTCAAAAGTTCTTTAAGATAACCAAGTTTTATTTATGTATTTTAATTCAAAGTACAACACATAACATAATGATAATAACAAAATTATTCATATTTTTTTAAATAGGCCGGCTTGAAAGGCTTAAAAGGCTTTTTTTGGGTCTGAGGCCTAGTCTTTTTAACTAAATAGGCTTATAAAAAAGCCTATGCCTTTTCTATTTATAAAAAATGTGTGGCCTGGCCTGAGCCTTTATAGGCCAGCCTGTAAACCCCTGTTATCGACCTGGCCTATTTTCACCCCTACTTGTTATGATGAAGACGCACCATCACGCCAACATGAAGCACGAAATGGTCCTATGACAAAAAATTTCCACGCGTTGCTTTTTTTGGATTCTTATAATATAACTCGACCCTGCCTGGACTCAAACGAAACGAGGACCCTGTCGTGTCTGGTTTTTGACTCTTCCCAAACCGTGATTTTTTATTTATTTTAATTTTATGATTAGAAAAGAGACACTTTGAACCAAACATCAATTACTTTGTCAATATCAACGCGTAATTAACACTTTGTTTTGATTAATCATCTAATCACAAAACCATGATTTTGATACTTAATTTTAAATCAACCAAAATGTATTATCACTACCAAAGGGCGTGGACATAATGCATATATTTGTTGTGCCAGATATTGAAAAATAGTTTGTCTTTTTCTTTATTCGTTAGTCGTGACGTTGTAGTTATTTGAATGAAGGAACTTTTTTTTAAGTAATATGTTATTTGATATTTTTAAAACTTTTTTAAAAATGTAATATTATATATTAATTTTGTTTAAAGATTTTTGATATATTATATTATATGTTAATTTTGTTAAAAGATTTTTGATATATTATATTATATGTTAATTTTGTTAAGAGAATTTTGATAATTCAAATGCCGTAAACACTTATTATATTTATAAGTATCCGAAAAAGTCAAATAAATTAAAAATAAGCGATTTTGTATAGGATGTAACCGGTTAATACTGTTAGTATTTTTTTTTCTTTATAGCGCTATAATTAATTACATATTTTGTGTAATCGATTATTAGTACGAAATTCTTTAATTATTGAATTATTTTTTTTATTTCAATCCACTTGTAAACATTTAAATATCTTGGATGTATTGTTGTCAATGTTAATAAAAATATTTTTACACTCGATTATTCTCTCATTCTCTCTATCTCTCTCATTCAAACCCACCTTTTATACCAATCAAATGATTTCAAATTCTAATAAATTTATTATATAATAATTGAGTTAAATGAGCATAATTTTTTATTTCAAGTTCAAGATTTTAAAAAATATTTCTGAGAATATAACTATATATTTTATTCAAATTTTAAAGAATTATTCTAAAGTATTTTTTATTTTTAAAATTTTTATTTACACATGATTTATTTTACTATAAGACTTAAAAGAATGAGAATATAACATTTTGACATTTTCATGAGAATAAATTGAATTAACTATAACTTTTCATTATTATTCACATTTATTAATATTTTTTTATTTTTTATAATTTTAAAACTAATTGATTTTAAAATTATTTTTTAAAATTTTAATTTCTATGAAACCCTTATTTTAAAATAATATTTCCAAAAATAATAATTTTAAGAATTTCTGTAAAAAATATATTTAAAAACCTTGACACAAATACATTTTTAATATTTTTTTTTTCTCAATGACTAGAACGGAGTGATATGCAACTAAGTTATCAGAAAATAATTTGACTTTTTAATCAATAAATTAAATATTATTAAGAAGTGTCTAATACATGTTTAAGACATACATTATCAGTCCCAAAATCACAGCTCATGTGATGTCTAAAACACGCGTTTTAGATTTTGCAAAAAAAAAAAAATGTGCGATTTCACTAATCTGCAAATTTCCCCATGATTCAACCGTAAAAAAAAAATTCACCCCTCTAGCATAAAAATTAGGTCTTCTCTAATGCTTCTAGTAGGGTTTATTTTAATTTATTTTTTCGATTTTGTTTTTACCGACGGCAAACCCTAGTCGAGACGTCATGTGCAAAAAATGTGTTAGAGACAAATGTGTTTGCGCTACATATTTCTTTAAATTATTAGTTTCTAGAAAGAAAACAAAATATATTTTGATTTTTTCATAAAACTAATAATTTTATACAGAAATAGAAGGCAAAAAGACAACAAGTTACGTCGCTACTCTTTTTTGAATGATTAAACCAATACTATTAAAAATTACATTCACAGACTTAGGAGATACAACATTGTTATGTATAAGCCTTTGAACTCTGTATAAAAGATCAACTCATTTTGGTTCTAGTAAACTAAAAGTGTCAAAGGCAAATGGTATAAAAGTATGTTGATTGTACGAACACACTTTCTCATATTTGACCATTTTACTTGAAGCAGTTTTGAGAGTTGTTTGTCCCACGGTAAAACCACCAGCCCACAGTCCCACCAGTGGAGAAACTCCGGTCAAGTCCACACAAGCATGTTTCCCTCCTACCCACTTTTACACTAGAACATCTATTGGTCTAAGTGTCTATCTCCCCTTATATGGGTTAGTTAAAAAAACTCATATGCGCCTCTTTCTCCACAGACACTTCGGCACGTCGAAATATATCAAACAAGACATCCCTAACAAGGCTATGTCAGTATTCAAATCATGGAAGCTCCCTACAATGAATCACGTGTTCCCTTAATTTATCCAACCATGCATATGGACTTGCAACAACACCATATTTTGAAGTGTTTAGCTACTTGGAGAGACGCAAATGGTATGCCAAGTTAGTTGATAGTGAGTTGGGTATCTCTGAGCAAGGTAACTTAGATCGCGGAGGAGTTCATATTGAGGAGAAAGATAAAAAAATAAGCTCTAATGTCAAGCAATGCCTCCACAAGGTTGTAGATGGCCATTTCACAACAACTGTAAAAGTGTCAGGGTCATCCGGAGTGGCGTCTTATAATGGACATACAATGAAGACTTTGGAGGCTAAGCACTCGTACAAACCACCTCCCTCCATGTTGGCCATCTTGTTCTCGAAAGCTACCCTAGTGTCCGATGCATATATTATCTTCAAGTGCAATAAATTAATTCTTAAAGGAACATCATATGGTAGAGATGGTTTGCGTGCTTAACATATATTAGACGGACTATGTGGAGAAGGTTCTACTATGGTAAGAGATCTTTTACATGCAATCATTCTAGTTGTTAAATTATGGCTAAGAGGAAGGTGTCACATGAGTTTGGCGGAGTTTGTTGCCTCTACACCCTTGACGCCATTATTAAAGCATGATGGAAGGATACGACAAATTGATGTGGATTCTATTTGGAGACGGTTGGTATCCAAGGTTGCTATGAAACTGGTTAGTAAAGATGTGGCATACTATCTTAATGACTTTCAGTTTGGGATTGGAGTATCGGGTGGTGCTGAGGCCATTTTGTACAGTGCTGACGAGGTGTTAAGTAAGCGGCACAAAAATGATTCTTTGGCTATGCTCAATGTAGATTTCTTGAATGACTTCAACATGGTAAACCAACCAGCTCTATGGCAAGAGGTGATGGTGAGATGCCCATCTATTTCTTTGTGGGTTGAGTTTTTCTATGGCTAAGAAGCAAAGTTGTACCTTGGGGATGAACATTTTATGTCAGACACCGGAGAACAACAAAGTGACTCGTTAGGTGTTGAAAGTATATTGGAGTACTTTTTAATTATCGTTTACACAGGGATTGATGAGATATTACTGCCGTTCTACAGTTTATACTATTGTGAGCTAGAGTTACTTTAGGTTTGGTTTTGTCAAAGTTCATTCACAAGTTTTAGTAGCAAAGATTGAAATAAGAAAGTTCTAAGGTTTTAAAGAAGTATCAAGACTTGATTACATCAACCTAAATTGTATGTCTTCCTATGATTATGAATATGAATTCGTTATCAATCAATAATATCACGTATCGTTTGTCTATACCGTTCGTTTCTGCAACGTTATAGCAAGTTTTACCGTATTGTTCAACCAATGATTTCTCAACCAATTGAACAACACAAATAACATTTATAAACCGATACAAAGTGAATATCAACCATTAATTCCATGTCTAAACTTAATGTTTGATAGATGATAAAGTTAGATCAAGATATAAATATTGTATTTCACAAATATTTAAACCATAGAAATTCAAGAATATACAAACTATATCATCTATATTGATCTCTAACTTGTTCATACACAATATGTTCATGAGAAAAACATACAAAATAAAAGGAGGATTACATCTTATCTTGATACCAAAGAGATTTAGCTATCCATTGAGATGGTAGCTTGCATAAGAAGGAAGAGATGAAGATGATCAAGCATCAACGATGATTTCTCGACAATTGATGCTTTGATTCTTCGATTCTATATTGCTACAATTGTTTCTTGCTCTATTTTGATCTCAAAAAGTGTCTCTCTTCCAAAATATATGATCTGTCCTATATATAGGGAAACAAAATATCGCAGAGCGCGCGTCGCGCACCTTCATTAATTGAGCAAACCGCCCTAAAGCTCGCTACGCGCCCTCCTTTCTGTGCGACGCGCGGAACATTCTGCCAAGAAGGCCAGAAAATGTCCCAGGCCACACTACGCGCACTGATCCGCGCAACGCGCCCTTAAAGCTGCCAAAAACTTTACTTTTCCTCTTGAAGTCCATCTCTACTATCAAGCTCCAAGGTTCCAAAAAGGCAAAACTTGAAATAAAATTGCCTAAACAAGAAGACCAAAAGGACATATAAACATATTTACTGACTTAACAAATATTATTACAATGTAAAAGAAATAGTACACCCACCCATTCATCAGGTTAGAGAGAATTGTAAGATTCTTCTTCTTACCTGGTATCTTGATGATGGGACTATTATAAGAGATTCACAAGAGGTGCCTAAAGCCATTGGCATCATTCGGGAGACAGATCAAGGATTAGGTCTTGAATTGAGTATTCGTAAGACAGAGATATTTTGGCCTTCATGCGATGGTAGTAAAATTTATCAGGATTCGTTCTCGTCGAACTTTGGGAGACCCATGTTAGGGATGAAGTTGCTTGGGTAGGTTGTTAGTCGAGATGACGGCTTTATTAAGGGGTTTTCTATGAGTTCTTCTACTTTGATTTTGCATAGGTATTGCCAAATTTTTTTTTTACCTAAGAAATGTCAACATAATCATATGAAGGAAGCAGTTATTTGGTTTGATAAGGAGTTGCGAAGGGCGGTTGAAGACTTGTGGTTGGTGAAGGTCCTTTCTTCAGGGACCTTCAATGGAGAGTGGCTTCTTTACCCATTCGAGTTGGACTTTGGGTTTTTACTCGGAGGTAAAGGTTGCCTCATACACTTTTCTGTCTTCTAGGGTCCAATCTTAGGTGTTACGAGATCATATATTAAGAGGCAATGGGATGTATGGTGTGGACTCGGATTTCCACATAGCTAGATAGTTTTGGTGTTGCAATTTGAGATTTTGAACTTAGCAATTTTACTAGTAAGGACATCGTCCCTCCTAAAGCACAACATATTTTGGCGAATGCCCCTTTTAGTACGGCTGTTAAGGACGTGGATGTAAAATTTGACATGACCACAAGGCTAAAGGCAATTTTTGGTTGTTTGCAAGTTGTACATGCTCAAGACTTTCTCTTTGCTATTCATATTGATAGGTTAGATCAACACATGTCACCAATAAACTATCGTACTATCCAAAAATACCGCCTTATAATTTTTTTATTCCTATTTATCAGGTTTATACTATTTGTCGATTTGTCGTAAAGTGTCTTAAATTTCTAAATTATTCATAAGTGAATTAGATTTGAGATTCACCTAAATTTTAATTCATAATTTATTTATTTATATACAATAATAGTACACAACTTAAAGTCAATCATATGAATTGTTTCACATTACTCACAACTCACTCAAAACTCATACATACTAAAATTAAATTCAAACAAGAGAATCACCCTAATATTAGAAACCTTTCAATACAAAAAGTTCGAAAATCCCCTTTCTTGAATTTATGACATCTTCCATTATATCATATACACGACAACCATATATGACAACAATTGAGCGCGTGTCTCACAACCTCCTTTAAAGGAGCGTAGACTTAACAAATAACACTGACAGACAGCAACACCAACACATGCCACACGGTCATCCCAAATCACAAATAAAAATCTACTACTCCTATGTTTTCATATCTTCTTTTTTAATTTATGATATTTTTGTCCGATCATAAATAAATATTCTAAGTGGATACATAATTATGAAAATGTTGGTAAGGTAGCAATAATAAAAGTTTATAATAGTAGAATTAATAAGGAAGAAAGAAAGAAAGAAAGAAAGAGTACCAAACTAAAACCGTTTTATATAATTATAATTAAAATTCTTTTCTTGTGTAGGTGTCCACATAGTCTTCCCATTGAAGTAAAGTTAGTTGAACATTGAGTGAGAAAGTGGCCAACCATACCATACCCTTCTTTTTTTTCTCTTTCTCTCATCATCATCATCATTGAACCAAAAATAACAATAATCTAGTAAATTACTATAACTTCCACAAATACAAAGAAAATTCATTATAAACTCCATAAAAAGTTGAAAAGAATTGGATTCCAAGAGAGAGAAAGAAAGGAAGAAGAATCATGTGGTGCTGGAAATAAAGCTAGAGAGAGAAAGATAGAGAGAGTTTCTTCTTCTACTTTGACAGCACTTTTAGAGTTCTTGCAACTTTGGAAGCTCTTTGACAACTAACAAGGTATTTCTCTATCTTATCTGTGTTTTTTTTGTTGTTGTTGTTGTGTTTTTTTTTTAGTATAGTATCTTTTGAGGATTTAGCTTTTAAGAGTAAGTTAAATTAGTTAATTATAAGTATTATGGTTATGAATCATGTTGTGTTGGCATGAACATGTGTGAATTATTATGATTTTTTTTGCTTGTGAATTTTTTCATCAAGTTGATTAGCAATAACTGACTTTACCTTGGGATCCTTATTTCCAACCTGTCAGAAGATTATTTATCATTATGTTTTGTTATAACTTTCAGAAAATTGTTCACTTTCTCTCTCACATCTTCATGACTTTAACCACTTTGAACATCATGTATGATTTTCTTCCTTCCTAGATTTCATCTTCATAAAAAAGATTCTTTTCTTAGGTGAATTCAAAGCCTTTTCAATTTCAATTCCATGTTTATTTGTGATTTGTTAGTTTAATTAGCTTTTGGCCTTCAACAGGCTGAAGATAAATTAGAGATGCTGCTGCCTCCTTGCCGGCAATCGTTCTGGTGAGCTTAATTCTCTCACAGTTTCTTGTTTTTTTTGGTCTAATAGTCTAGCGGCTGAAATTTCACATTAGATGAATAAGTGAGATGTTGTGGGTCCGAACACATGCCCCTGCAGTCGAATGTCTCTGCACAGCTACTAACTGAGCTGATTTAATAAGAAAGAAAAATGATACTTTGATTGATGTTGATTGTGGTATATTGTTAGGTTTAATGTGTATTTTAATCCTATATAATATCTCATGTATATGGTATATCTTTTAATTGCAGAATATTAAATTAATCTTAAATTATTGATTTTAATTTACAGGAAGAAACAGTAATGCTACTGAAATGGGAAAGAAAGGGAGTTGGTTTTCAGCAATCAAGAGGGTTTTCACACACCACTCCAAGGGGAAGGTAATTTATGCTACTGCTCTTTCTTTCACATGTTGTTCTTATATTTGATTCTCTTTTGATATTAGATACCAACATGGTTAACCATTTATAAGAATTCTACTAATATCCCGCAAGAACGTGGTTTGATGTTTGAGTCTCACATATGTGTAATTAACTCTGTAAGCGCTTTCTGAGCTTTGAGGACTTTTTCTAACCCTATGGTAATATTAAGAAATTTTACCACTTTTGTCTGAACTTTGATTCTGGATGCAACATATGTGCGACGATGATATGAATATCTAAATCTAATCGTGTTTAATAATATAGCAGGATTCAGATAACAAAAGTTCAAAAGAGAAGAAGAAAGGTCCGGGAAAACTAAAGCATGGAGAGACCAATTCTTTTATTCCGCTCTTCAGAGAGCCGAGCAGCATTGAGAAAATATTTGGCGACTTCGAAAGAGAGCAACAAGTGCTTGCAATTAGGCCTCCCACGCCTCCTGAGCGACCCAAAACACCGCCTTTTGTTCCTCCTAGAGTTGCTTCTCCTAGGCCTCCTTCTCCAAAGCCACCTTCTCCAAGAGCTTCATCTCCGAAGGCTCCTTCTCCACGAGTCACCTCTCCCAAAGCTGCATCTTCCCGGAATGTTCATCACAACAGACCCGAGCCAACTTTACGGAACCAGCATGCGTCGGCTACTAAGATTCAGGCCTTTTACCGAGGTTACACGGTAAGCTTTTACATTTTCTTGTGAATGCCAATAATATTAACTTCGCCAGACTTTTTATCGACCGTGAAACAAAGTTTCCTAATTGTAACATGTGATATTTGCAATACAGGCGAGGAGGAGTTTTAGAGCTCTTAAGGGTTTGGTAAGGCTTCAAGGAGTGGTAAGAGGACAGAATGTGAAGAGGCAGACAGTTAGTGCCATGAAACACATGCAGCTGTTAGTGCGAGTTCAATCTCAGATTCAATCTAGAAGAATCCAGATGCTGGAAAACCAGGCACGATATCAAGCCGAGTTCAAGAACGACAAGGATGCTGGCAAACTGAGTTTAGGACATGGCGTAAGTGATCACACTCTTCTTTATGGCATCCATTTATAAATCAGACTAATTTATTATGATAGATCGGAATCTCTTGGTTTAGTCCGACACAGGTAACAACGAAGATTGGGATGATAGCTTACTGACAAAAGAGGAAGTAGATGCAAGATTGCAAAGGAAAGTGGAAGCAATCATCAAAAGAGAGAGAACAATGGCATTTGCATATTCACATCAGGTAACCCAACACTTTTCATGTTTTTCTTTAGGCGCAAATGCACTTAACTAGAACAAGATTTTACAACGTTGTGATAATAAGATCACTAATTGTTATGACTTTATACAGTTGTGGAAGGCCACGCCGAAATCAACTCAAACACCGGTGACAGATATGCGTTCGAGCGGATTTCCATGGTGGTGGAACTGGTTGGAAAGACAACTACCTGCAACATCAACTCCACAAGAAAAACAAGTCCTAAAGAATTTCCAACTCACGCCGCCGAGACCATATTCAGAACAAAAGACAAGTCCAAGACCTGGCTCAAGTACCCAAAGGCAACAGCATCATCCTTTTGCCTTCGATAACATGGATACATCCACTCCAAAATCGACTAAATCAACGATATTTCCATCGTCAAAACCATCTCGAACTCCTCCATTTAGAACTCCACAAGGAAACAGTTCAAGCATGATGTCAAAATACTCAAGGTCAAGAGCAGTAGGGTCCAGTTCACCTTTCGACGTGCCAATGAAAGACGACGATAGTCTCACAAGCTGTCCGCCATTCTCAGTTCCAAATTACATGGCTTCAACTGCTTCTGCTAAGGCGAAAGTCCGCGCGAGTAGTAATCCAAGAGAAAGATTTGGTGGTGGTAGTAGCGGTTGTGTAACTCCAACTCCAAGCAATGATTCAAAACGAAGAGTCTCATTTCCTTTGTCACAAGGAATAGGATCATTCAAATGGAACAAAGGGTCAATGTTCTCTAGCAATAAGGATCCTCATGGCTCTCGGACACCAGATAAATATCAGGAATCTATAGGAAATGTGAGTGTGGACTCGACGGCATCGCTGCCGGCAAGGGTCGGAAGAAAGCCTTTTACAAGATTTGTGTGATTTAATTTTTTTAACCATTTTTTGTTTTATTTTTTGTTTCATGTTTGGTGGTGTTATTATCAGTTGTATTATGATTATGATCGAGTGTATTGGTGGTGATTATAGTTTGACAAAAGTATACTCGTTGTAAAACTAATAAAAAAAAGACATAATAGGAAATAATGGTTTGATAACTTTTGATTTGTAACTTTGTTTTTTGAATATAAAGTTCATTTTCTTTGTCACATGAAGTTCATCTGTCATGAGAAATATGTGAATTTTGTTTTTGACAGAGAGAAGTATATGATTTGAATCTTATGAATAAGTATTATACATCTTACATATTCTTGATATGATAACAATGTAAAGTATGAACAACTCACTATAGCTGTTGTGGGCTCGGCCGGCCCATGGTTCTGTGTTTTAGGTGGAATGGGGTCCTAAATTGCAGGACTGGGGAAGAATGACATTTTGGTCTACCTTTGATTGTTACAGCTGCTATGGTGGGTCTATATTTTATGCTCCATTCCCCTAAAATGCAGGGTTCTGTTCTGATATTGTATTTTGATTTTTGAGTCTTTGATGAATATCAGCATTGAAAAACTGCCTTAACAGATGTCTCTAAAACTCATGTTTGAGGAAGTTGAATCGTGCATGATGTGTTCTAATTATAAAAGATGAATTTTATAATCCGAATTCATGTCATTGATGTGTTCTTCGATTGAATAATCACAGAAATTACCGATAATCCAAAAAATGCAATCAATAAAATAGTAAGACATATATGTACTAACTTTTTGTAGACAAGCGGTGTTTCGAGGATTTAGGGATAAAAAATTTAGAATGTTGAAGTGTTAGGAAAAAGAGATTTGTAGCTTAAAAGGGTTTTCGAATTCTAATAATCTGAGATTTAAAAAAAAATAACTCTAAATTATAAAGTTTGAGGGACATTTTGGCTAAAAAGAGAGGTTTATAAGATGCTTAAGAGGTTAGAAAAGAAGTTTATGATACATAATGCGACATGCAGTTTTTAAAACTTGTAGTTATTTTTTAATTTTTTATTTCTTTTGAAAAATGAGTGAATTCTATACATAGAAATGTGAGGGTATACTAAGAAACTATGTGGGTATGTCAATCATGGACCAACTAAATATGATAAGCTTCCTCCTAAACAAATACGGGCCTAAAGGCCCAAATACTTTATGACTCTAAGGGCTAGTTATATTTAGAGTTTACATATTTAAAAATGTAGTTTTCAGATGTTATATTTTAGATTTTTAATGCAAAACTTAGTTTTCGTACAAAGTACTTAAATTTGACATATCAATAAACTTAGATCACATTTACCTTATAAAATATTTACTGTAATAATTTCTTAAATTTTGTATTAGTGTTATTTGTTAGTAAGGATACTAGATAGTTTTAAGATTGTAAAACAAAATGATATTGTTAAAGTATGTCATTGTGATGAAGAGATAAGAGGATGATAAACTTTACGGAGTGATGGGATGAAAATAGCTCATTTTGATATATTTATTGTATCTAGTCTAGAAATACAAAATAATTGTTGGCTTTAATAGTAATTTTTTAGTCAAAATGTTTGTTATCTTGTTAACAAGTGAAACTAACACAAATTTTAAATAATAAAGATAGATAATATCTACGTATAAACCAACATTTAATTTTGAACTTTCTAATACTACTTTTTGCGACCGACAAAATACACAGAGTCGCCACCACATTTTCTTCATTTCTAAGTAATAGAGGAAATAGAGATAAATCCTAAAATAAGAATAAGACAGTCATCGCAACTGAATAAAAAGTTTGAGAGTTAACCTCCCTTGTACTCGAGGAAACCTTTTCTAAAATTTGTTTCAAGAGTCGGTTAAGTGTTTCCTAAAGTTTGTTTGCCTAATTGTTATTTCTTGTCTTTAATAATTTACAAATAAAAAATGAAAAAAAGTAATTAATAGTTTGACTCAAAGTTTGTTGGTTGATATGCACCGGGACTTAAGTGATTTGATCGCACGAAGCGAAAAGAAATTGATTATTGCACGGGACGAAAAGGAAGAGTTTGATGAGTGACATGTATTTTAGTGTCTTGAAATGATTTTTTTTTTTTTTTGAATGAATTATGTACAAGTATTTGTCAAAGGTTTTGTTTTTTCCTAGAGATGTATGTAAAGAGAAATTTATTTACAAGAGGAACAAAATAATTTATATTATTTGCATTATTTTTTGTGTTTTTTATTATTAATTTGAAAGGTTAAACTAAGTAGACTAAAGAAAGAGTGGTTTTGTGCTTTTAATATTTTTATTGTTGATTTATAGACAATAAAATGAGATTTAGAATGATTAAATTAAATCATTTATGTTCTAAAAAATCTAAATATTGAAAATACGTTTTATCTAATGAATTTTTGTTTTTGTTTTGTTAATAGGTTAGAAGTATAAACAATGATAAGCCTAGATAATTATAAAATTTAATTATACTCAAAAGAAAGAAATGTAAAGGACTTTTTTTTTTTGGATTTTTAATTGAAACTAAACTAAAAAAAAAAAAAAGAAAATTATCTAATTAAAGAAAATAGACTATTTTTTTTTTTTTGAAATAAAAGATTTTATTACTTCAAAAGTGGAACAATTACAAAACAATCTAACTAGCCATAAATGACCTAATTACATAAGAGTATTGACTATAATTTTCCTATAATTTGGTTTTTGCCACCCTCTATACACTAAGGTATCAATAATGTCCCTAGCCATACACTGAATATCCCTATTATCCATCACAGTGTCAAAAATTCTTTTATTCCTATACATCCAGATACCATAAACCACTTCAGTCAAGGTAGCTTTAAGCATCCCTTTGTTCTGGCCTTTTCCTTTGGTAATCCTCTTGATCCAGTTGAAATTCATCATACCTGCAGTCTGTTTATCGAGCCATTCTAGCAATCTATCCCACAATCTCACAGTGTGGCTACAATGGAACAGAAGATGATCTACACTTTCCTCAGCCACACCACATAAGGCACAGGTTGTATCTTGCAGCAAACCCAATCTGTGGAGCCTCATCTTGGTAGGCAGTCTGTCTTGAATAGCAAGCCACAGTATCACCTTTGCTCTAGGCCTAGCAAAGTTATGACTCATTAAGTGATACCAATCAATTCTACTATCATCTCCCATGAGCATGCTATAGACCTTCATCATTTGGAATTTCGCCTGAGCTATCATACTATTCCACAAATGTTGCACACCATTAATGTCTTGAATCTTAGTCATAATGCACTTCAAAATCCAGGTACAATTATTAGTGTTGATCGCAGCATCATAGTTTCTACCTTTCAAATAATAAGTATGAACCCATTTAACCCAAAGGTTGTCTACCTTCATACATATATTCCATAAGCTTTTCATCAAAGCCACTGAAGTCCAAACCTGCAAATTCAAGATATTCAGCCCACCCTGTTTCACTGGCTTACAAACTTGGTGCCAAGCCACAGGGGATTTTTGACTGTTGGTTGCTTTCCCAGTCCAAATAAAAGAATGACATATAGAGTTTATTTTCTTTATGACAAAATCAGGCAGAGGAAGGCATAGCATCCAGTACTGGGCTATAGATCCAATGATGCTCCTTACTAATTGAATCCTGCCTGCAATGCTAAGGAGATGTGCTGACCAATGACGAATCCTGCTGACAATTTTATCAATGAGAGGCAAGTAGTGCTGCGGGTTGAGCTTACTACTAGCCAGAGGAATGCCAAGATAACGAATAGGCAGCTTGCCTTCAATATAACCTGTCAACTGGCTCACTTTCAGCTTAGCTTCTGCATCCATCCCACCATAAAAAACTTTGCATTTCTTAGGATTGACAATGAGCCCTGTAGAGTTAGAGAAAACATTGAAAGCCTCAAGCATAGTTCCCACAGATTGAGCATCACCACGACTGAACAACAAAACATCATCTGCAAAAGCAAGATGTGTAATCTTTAGCTTTCTGCACTTGCTATGGTACTTGAATTTGCCATTCTTAGTCATCTTGTTAAGCACTCTATTCATGTACTCCATCATGATCATAAAGAGCAAGGGAGAGATTGGATCTCCTTGCCTTATGCCCCTCTTAGCCTCTAAGATATTTGAGTATTCCCCATTAACATTAAATCTGTAGCTCACTGAGGACAAACCTACCATAGTCCACTTGATGAATTTATCTGGCAACCCTAACTCAGCCATAACAGTCTCTAGAGAGTTCCAGTCAACCATGTTGTATGCTTTTTGAAGGTATATCTGAAGCATACAACGTGGTGTACCACCCTTCCTGTTGTAACCTCTCATAAGCTCATAAGCAAGCAGTATATGATTGTGGATTACTTGCCCTTTAAGGAAAGCTGCCTGGCTATGATGGATGATCTCATCAAGAGTGCTGCCCAGTCTATTTGTCAGGATCTTCGATATGATTTTATAGATAGTGGTACAACCTGCAATAGGCCTGAAATCCCTAACTTCATTTGCTTGATCATGCTTTGGAACAAGGGTAACAACTGTACTGTTAAACGCTTTGAACAAATTACCCTTAATAAAGAAATCCTTGACTGCAGCTATAACATCATTTTTAACTATATTCCAGCTAGCTTTGAAGAATTTAGAACCAAAACCATCAATGCCGGGGGATTTACAATCCCCTATACCCTTCAAAGCTTTTACAATTTCCTCCTCACCCACTTCTTTGATAAGAGACTGTCTACTGTTAGCAGATAGTTGCTTCCCACTTCTCAAAGCTTCAATATCCACCTTCTTAAGATTCTCTGCTCTAGTCCCCATAAGCTTCTGGTAAAAAGCCAAGACTTCCTTCATAATATCTTCCTGTTCAGTCACAAAGTTACCATCTTCTCGCTTTAACATATTCATATTTCTATTCTTATGCTTAGCCCTAACATAAGCATGAAAATAAGCACTAGAAAATAGACTAATTAAATAATAATGAATGGAATATTTTTGTGTCTTGTGTTTTTTTAAAATCAAATTAAATTAACTAATAAATCCAAGTAAGTTAAATAAATTAAAATAATTAGTATAGTTAACTAAAAAATAAGAAGAATCAAACTAAATAAATAAACTAACTAAAAGAAATAAAATAAAATAAAAAGTCAAGTGGGTTGTGAGAAATAGAGATTTGTTGTTTAGGATTTTAAATATGATAAAAAAATGTGCTTATGGTAAGATTTTTTTTTACGTTAATTCATGAAGCTTGAATTAAAGGATTGAAATTGGTTTTAATTATGATTTTGTTTGGATAAAAAATGAGGATAGTTAATTTGTTAGTTAATGATAAAATTGTTAGTAAAAACAAAGGTAAAAAAATTAGTAGAAAATATATACAAGAATAGATCATCACATGATTAAAAAAAGTGAAATAAAATAAATTAAACATAAGAACTCTTCAAAAAGAAAATTGGCACTTAGGTGCGAATTAAAAATTGTAAAAATGGTTGGTTTTTAGTGTACAAAAGTGGTATAAAATTTGTACAAATGCTCGTTGTAAAAATTATCTGTAATGTGCAAGGTGTAATTGTTGTGCAAGGTGTAATTGTTAATTTGTAAGAAAAATGGGATTATTACTTTGTAAGAAAAATGGAATTGTTAGTTTTTAGGAAGAAAAAAACGTGGAAAATGTATGGGTAGTGAAAGGGTTAAAAATTGTGTATCTTGGCAAAAGTGTAAAAACAAGATCCTATATATATAGATGAATTTTACGTAAAAAAATTATTATCATATCATATTAAATTATAATCTTATAATTTCTTTAATCAAAATTTCTCACAAAAATTCTCATTAATTTATTTTTTATTAATTAATGATTCCCACCAATCGATTTTTTTATTGATTAATGATTAATAATTCAATTCAATTCAATTTTTCTTTTAGCCAATTAATCTAATAATTAATTAATAGTAAATCTTACACTAAAGTAGTGGACGTGACACCCCCACAAAATCAAGTAATTAATTTAGTTATAAATAAAAAGTGGATCCAAAATTCTCAACAAAAAATAAATAATTATCCAAATTTTTTTATTAATTAATGATTAATAATTACATTAAATTAAAATTTTCTTTTAATAAATCTCATATACAAAAGTTGTTAAGTCTCTTAATAATTTTAGAACTAAAATTGAGGTTGGTTTTGTAATTTCACATTCCTAATTTATATTAATTTCTTTATTAATTTATTATTATTTATTTTACTAATTAGCCCTTCTCATTTTTTATTAATTTTATTATTATTTTCTTTAATTATTTATTAAGCATGTTTCTTAAAACTTAACTACCATCTTCCTCTTATATATAAAAGTTTTTCAAGTTTTATTAAACCTAACCACCCTTTTTATTAGTTTTATTTATTATTTATTATTTATTGTATATAATTATTTTTTCTCTACATTTTAATTTTTTACTATACCATATCATACTAAATTATAATTCTATAAATTGTTTTATAAATTTTTCCCTTCAAAACCAATTTATGTATTAATTAATTAATTAATAATTAAAATAATATTAAATCAAAATTAACAATAAAATTCATATTAAATTAATAATATACTATTTATTAACCTACTAACTCCACTAACCATTTTTCATAAAAAAATAATAGTAAAAATCAATTAAATAAAAAATTAATTAAATCAATAAATAATTAATAACTTTCTATTAAAAAAATATAAAAACTAATTTATCGAAAACTATCCCACATGCTAATAAAAAAACTAGGGGTGGCAAAACGGGTCAGGCCCGCCGGGGCGGTCCGTTTGACCCGCCATTTTGGGCGGGCTGGGCTGAGGTTTTCGGCTCGGTACCTTAAGTAGGCCCGCCCCGCCTAACCCGCTTAAAAAACCGGGCCGAGGCGGGGCGGGGCGGATTTTGCCCGCGGGCTTTTTGTTAAAAAGATTATTTTTTATTTAGAATTAAAACAACTTTAACTATAAAAATAACACTCTTCTCTTAGAATTATATTGATTGAATTGTATTCTAAATTATTATACATACAAATTGAATTATAATTGTAACGTTCTTTCTATAACTTTCTAATACATGTGTTGATTGGAAAAACTTTAAATAAAAGAAAAGTTGTATAACATGCATAATTATTACGTTGTTAATACATTAGTTCACATGTTTTCTTTATAAATAGATGTTGATTTTAAGAAAAGGAGGAATTTGATGAGTCTATAAGTGTGACAAATTTTAGATTTAACTATTAAGGAATCGGTTAATATAAAAGTTTATATGAAGTAATTAGTGAGAAAGTTAGGTGTTGATATTCTATGCAGTACTATTTTATGCACCGTGATGTATTATGCGGTGTAATTGTTATCCCTGTCTATTTTATGTAAATGCTTAATTGAGTTTTTTTAGTAGTTAGTTTTTAAATAAGATTAAAGTGATATGTATTATTTATTTATTTTGATACGCTTTTTTATTGTGGTTGAGTTTATTTCGTTATTTTTTTGTTATAATTGATCTTTATTTGTTTTATTTTTTGAACTGTTTGGACTTAAGATATGTTGAAGTTTTATTGTGCGTTTTTTAAAAATATATTTTATCAACCTTTTTGGTTATAATTAATTTTTTTGTAAATTATGTGGTAAATCAAATTATAAAATAAATAAATAAATAAAAATTGGCGGGCCGGCCCGCCAACCCGCCAACTCGTTAGTAAACGGGGCGGGCATGACTTTTAAGCTCGGACACCTAAGTAGGCCCGCCCCGCCCCACCCCGCTTTTGGACGGGCTTAAATGGGGCGGGCCTAAACGGGGTGGGCCGCCCACTTTGCCACCCCTAAAAAAAACTGATATATAAAACTAACCCTCCGCATCCAAACTCCCTCATATTTTTTAATGAATTAATTTGTCTGTATTTTAACTTTTGTAAATTTTATTAATATATATATTTATAATATCAATTTTCATTCCACTAGACCACAACATTAAGTATATGTTTAGTTAGATATTTGAGGCCTTTACAATTGATTTTGGACGTCTAAAATTGATTTTGAAGTGTTTGGTTAATTTCGAACATAATTGATTATCCATGTATTTTTTTTTTTTTGAAACAAAAGATTTATTCATTTCAAAAGCTGTATTACACACAAGGCTAGAAGCCGTATAACTTGACTATTTACAGGAGAATATTAACAATATGGTTTCTATGGTTGGGTTTCATCCACCCTCTATAGACTAAAGAATCAATAGTAGACTGATTATCCATGTATTAATTTTGACAAAATGCTTATTTTGATATCTTAATTATAGTCTTAGGTTCAAATTGACCTATTAATTTTTTTTTTTTCATTTTGATACCTTAACTTTCAAAATATTTTATTTTACTCATTTTTATCTAATTAGTGATAAAAAAACTTTGAAAAACAGTTGCTAAATCCATCACTAATTAAAAAAAAAAAAACTAAAATGAAACCTTTTAAAAATTAAGTGACCAATATGACATGAAAAATAATTAAGGAAAGATCACGTACATTTTTTAATCCTAAAAAAAATACAAAAAATCTTAAATTTAATTTATTTATTGTGGTTAGAAATCATTAATACACTTTAAAGTACTATATGTATATAGAATTAGTAGCGTTTCAATTTTGATTGTTTGTGATACTGATGCCCCTTAGATTTTGACGATACTAATACTCCATGAATAGGATGTCAGATTTCCATACGTTTTCCCAAATTGGTGAAATCAAAGTCACATGGCCAATAGGTTCATTTATGCGACAGGTGATTTTTATGAACCTTGATATTAACGAATAACCAATTGAATGAATCTATTGTATTGACTCCACCATGCTAGATTCATTATTCAACTTTTTGGACCATCATGTTTTTAATGTTGAAAACCACCCCACTTTTCATTAATTTACGATATTCTTTTCCTCAATTTAAAATTTTCTATATATTTTAGATATTTTTATTATTATTTTTACTAAATAATTATTTATATCCACTAGTAAAATGTTACTCCTTCCAATTTTATTTATAAAAAAAGTTGACTTTTTAGATTCAATAAATAAACATGTATCTTATTCATGATATAGTCTAAATACATTTATTATTCAATGAATATAAAAAATAATATTTTTTTTTATAAATAGGACCAGAGGTAGTATTTATTAACATTTATTTTAATGATTATTAGTAAAATATTATTATTTACTTTAATAATTATTATATTAAATTTGTATTTAATCTATTGTGACTTTTACGGCATTATGATGAATTTTAGGTATAAGTAAGCTTTAAAATGTAGGCTATTTCATTTTGTTGTATATCTATAATGAGCTCTTATTAGCGAAAATAGTCTGCTGAATTTAAATGTAGATGATTCCTATAATCTTAAGCGTATGCAATTACTATAATCTTCGACACAAACTTTCTATAATTTTGTCTTATCAAAATATATCAATTTGTTGAGAGTGAAATATATTTATTCAACGAAAAAGTTCAATGAGTAATTCAAATTTTAAATTTATTGTTGGAATTATTGGAGTCTGATTAGCATGATTCTAGTTAAAGAACCTCGAGTAATATAAAGTCTATTTATAAAGAAATAGTATAAAACTAAATGTTAAATACAATTAAGTACTACTTTACTTTTTTATCACATCTCACTTTGCAAAATAATTGTATTAAATTATAGACCATTTTACAATACAAATAAAATATTAATGCTTTTTTCTGTCATATCCTTAATTATTTATTATTCTATCTTCTTATATTTTTCAAATTTTTTTCTTATTACATTAATGAATAATATCTTTTTTTAAAGTCACACATAATTTATTTTTTTCATATAAAATTAAGTACATTTATGAATACGTGTTAAATTGATATATATTAAAAAAAAAAGAAATAATAAAAAAATACATATTGTAATATTAAATTTGAATAACATACTTTATATACATTGCCTTGAAGACTTTGAATTTTATAAAAATGAATGTTTGCATCTTATGGGTAAGTAGGGGTAAGTAGGTTATATGAAATTAATTCCTTTTTCTTGATATTAATCTATCTATTTGTAATATATGGCACATGTTGCATGTTTGACACATGATTTTTTTTTAGATGGGAACTAATTTAACTACTTCAAAACATCTTAAGTAAGTCTTTAAGACAATTCTATTTACACTTCGACGATGTTAGCTTTCTCAGTATTTATTTCTTTATCTTTTGAATGAGTTTTCATTTCAAGTTCGAAATTAGTTGTTTGTTTTTTTCGAGTTACTTCCTTATCTCACTAAAAAAACTCTTTTATATTTTCAAATTTCAAGTATGATAGAGGCCTTCAAAAACTGTTGACTTCTAAAAATTTGGCGCACAAATTTCCTATGTTCTCTTTTGTTTTTGTAACATGTCATGTATGCCTAAATCGTGACTAGGTTGCTTATAAAAGCTGAAAATGTTACCTCGTTTTCTTTTCTTCTACGAAAGTCTTGACGATGGCGTTTTTAGGTTAAAAGAAAAGAAAGATTCATAGTGAATGTGATACCCGAAATGAGATAACAGGCCTTAATAAAATTAATTTTGAGAGTTTATAAGAAATGAATCAATATACGAGATCTATATATTGCCTTTTTTGCCTCCCTGTCTTTAAGCTCAAGAAAAAACTCAATTTTACCCTTTATAACTGGCTTAGAATAAGTCTTGAATTGCCCCCATTAAATGCCTCACATATGTTATTTACCTGCAAGTCACATTTTGGATAAGTCTTGAAGTGTGACCTGCTCTAATATTATGTAGGGATATCCATCATATTCTTCCAGGCTGCTTCATTCAAAGTTTTCATCTTTAGCTTTGCCCTTTCCCGTGATAAAATTGTTGCGGTTCTTGTTGCACTCCACTTAACTTATTTTAAATCTAACCCAATGGTTTTATTTTTTCAATTTTGATACAAATGCTTCACACAAAGGTATTGCTTCACATGAACACTAACACTCTTATTTGTTGGGATCAGTTCCTGTAATATAATTTCAAATAAGTTCCTGTAATATAATTTCAAATAAAAAATTGTACATTAAAAGCAAATCTTGAAAATTGATATCAAGACATATGAATAAAAAACAATACATTAAAAGCCTACATTTTGCTGCTATGAAATAAATGCTTATGTTTTTTTAGTTATGTCTTGTAAGCCATCTAGTAGAAGGTATATGAAATACTCCCAAGAGTCTTTTGTATCAACCTCTATGACAACATAAGAAATTAGAAATATTTGATTATTTTTATCCCTTTCGACCGTTTTCATCAATCGACCAACATAGTCTCACTTTAAGAAACATGCATCTAAACCTATAAGTAGTCTACAAATATTTGCATATCCAGACTTGTGTGCCTCTAAATAGATGTAAATCTTCTCAAATACATGACCTTCATTAGACTCACATAATTGAATAACAACATTATTGTTAAAGTTTGACTTGAGTAACTCATGTGCATAACTCCTTAAATGAGTGAATTGGTCCATTCAAACATCTTAAATCAAATATTTTGCTCTTCTTTTGATTGTTTATGCCTAATCTTGGGACAATTTCACTCCATATCTATCAATAGACTCAACAATTAGATCTAGTGGTCTCATGTCAGGAGTATGTCTTAATATATGTTCACATTTTTTAACAAGTCATTCAGTCTTTAATCGCATATTGTGTACAGTTTTGTGACATGTGTGATCATTAGTTTGGAAAACATTATACATAGAACTAAACAACACGCACGGTAAGAATCACAACAAACAAGACCACAACAAAGTAGACAAAATAAGCAATAACACGTTATATTTGAGGAAAGGGAGTCACAAATGACATACATGAGACAAAATAAACAACAACACATTAGGTTTCAACAAAGATGTCGCATGGTCATGATCATGTCAACGTTAAATCGTAAATGAAGGTCTCAACTACTTAAATCTGAAAGGAATAAAAAATGAAATGGTAAATATGAGACCAAAATATTGAGCCTTTTATAAAGGACTAAAAGATTTAAGAAAATAAAGAGATAAAAGATACATTCAAACCTTTATAAAATGGCATGCGAGTAAGAGTTGTGTTAAAAAGAAACTCCAATAAAAAAAATATGATATCTAAATTGGCCAAACTTTTTAATCGGTCAAACTTTTATTATTAAAATAAAATAAATTTAAAAAATAGGATAAAAACATATTTAGTGACAATACTAAAAATTAAATTGATTCGCTACTTACCAAAAACAATACCTATAATAAATTCGATCTAAGTTACTAACTTAAATATTTATATAGTTAAAATAATCAAACTCTCGATCAATTCTTTTTAAAAATTATCACAATTATATTAATTAGGCTGGATTAAGATTTTAGACTCGTCCAAACATTAAGTCCAAAAGAGTGTGTTGCACATTTATTTCATGGACAGCAAATGTATGACTCTATTTATATTGGTATTATCAATTGAAAAATACTACTAGTATACAATCATTTTCCACATTTATTAAGTTTACAAATTTGTCAAAAGAAAACTTACAATTTAGATTTTCTAATATTGGTGGTCCCAATTTATCACATAAAAAATTGTGGTCCAAACTCTCGGCTGCTATCATCTGTAAAATAAAGAGTCAAAAAGACCTATAAATCATACATAAGCAACTAAGAAAATTCTCACTATATTTCTTATATCTATTATAAAATAAATATATAGTCATTCAGTAAGTACCTAGATTAAAATATAAAAGGTCTCAATCCTAGTCGCTTTTCTTTTTCTGTATTCAGTGTATGTAAATTTTGTTTTAGACTATTGGAAATAAAAATAATAATAATAACAAGTATGGTGTTTTTAGTGGTAAAAAAATATTACATCTGTAGTGTATACCAAACGAAAAACTACACCTGTTTTGATTCCAAAATATAAAAAATAGAATAAAATATATATTGAAAACTACCCAAAAATAGATTTTATGTTTCACGTTTTATTCATTCAGGATTTAATAAAACTTTAATTACTTTTGTATTCTAATTATTTAATAAATTGTAAACATTATTTAATCATATACCTTCAGTAATTTTTACAAGCATCGTTATATTTTTCACATATATAAAAAAGGTTGGTTTTTAAATAAATTTTGTATTTTAAAATAAATAAGTTAATTTTACATTTAAAAACAATTAATAAATACATTTAATAATTTATAAAATAACATATATTTAATGACAATTACTTTTTAAATATATTGTGTTATACGTGTTTTAGAGACACAAATTTACTCTTATAAAAAAACTATGCATTCATGCATTTGAGCGTAGTTGATCATTAGATTAATGTTGGACGACTCTCATTTAAAAATATTAATTTTGTAGAATCCGTGAAATTTTAATATTTGCACCAATTATCATATTTCTAAATTTTCTAAACTGCATTTGTTTTTTGTTTTTTTTTTTTTAATTTTGACCTTTAAAAATATATATTATTTTTATTTTTAGTCTTTCTTATTTTTTGGTCTCTATAAAATTATCAATTATTAAAATTATATTTATAATATGTATACGATGTAATTTTAATGTCTTTGTTGGAATTACAACTCCATTGAAATACAAGGTTGGAGATGAAGATGAAAGAATTGCATAAAGAGATTGTAAGTAACATTTCTAACAAACTTTTTCTTAATCACAGTATGACAAAATCTGATACAAATGAAACTCACTCTGGATTTAAATATTAATAACCCAAATGAAATGAAACAAGACCAAATTAAACTGAAATGAAATGCTTGAATCTGAATTACATTTCAACATCATCCCTTATTTTATATTCAAGATTAAAAATCAACAACACATATTTCATCTCTCAAATTAATGAAGTGTCCGGTTTTGATTGCTTTCGTTATCACATTTGCAAGTTGCTTTTGAATGCTACAGTGAACAACCTCAAGCGCTCCATCATCAGCACCTGTTTGAACTTGTTTATCTCAGAAGTACATCTCTCTGTCAACAATATGTCATCAACATAAAACCAATCAACATACAAAAATATTATGTACTACATTCATTATTTTAAATGAATCAAGATGCACAACATGATTGGGGACGTCTTTTGATGTCTTGTCTCTAAACACCTAAAATTTTAAATAACACTACTTGTTAGTATATAACACTTAGAAAATATAACATACAACAAAATATGATAAACAATAAAAGATATTTACTTGTTAATTTTCTCATATGTCTTCTTCATGATCATAACGAATAGCATGTACATCATCTGCATTAACTTTTTCATATGAAGTAGACACATATATTACGAAAGAATGGGTCTCAAGAATATCAAATTTTAAATCTTGATTTTCATCACTATGAGAAATGTGTTTTTCTTGGAGATAAATCGACCATCTTTTGTCAGAAGGATCAGTGATATAAAACACTTGATTTTCTTGGGATGCCATGATGAATGACTCGGTCATATAAGTTGTCTTGCCAAGATCAATCTGTGTGAATCATAACTCATCAGTTTGTACACCAGTGTTATTGTCAATCCACTAGCATTTAAATACAGGCACTTTGAATAAAACCAATCAACATACAAAAATATTATGCACTACATTCATTATTTTAAATGATTCAAGATGCACAACATGACCGGGGACGTCTTTTGATGTCTTGTCTCTAAACACCTAAATTTTTAAATAACACTACTTGTTAGTATATAACATTTAGAAAATATAACATACAACAAAATATGATAAACAATAAAAGATATTTACTTGTTAATTTTCTCATATGTCTTCTTCATGACCATAACGAATAGCATGTACATCACCTGCATCAACTTTTTCATATGAAGTAGACACATATATTACGAAAGAATGGGTCTCAAGAATATCAAAATTTAAATCTTGATTTTCATCACTATGAGAAATGTGTTTTTCTTGGAGATAAATCGACCATCTTTTGTCAGAAGGATCAGTGATATAAAACACTTGATTTTCTTGGGATGCCATGATGAATGACTCGGTCATATAAGTTGCCTTGCCAAGATCAATTTGTGTGAATCATAACTCATCAGTTTGTACACCAGTGTTACTGTCAATCCACTAGCATTTAAATACAAGCACTTTGAATAAAACATAATCAATCTCTCAAATCTCCTCAATAACGGCAAAGTACGCTCTATATGTTATTAAAGGATTCTTATCTTTGGAACTTGCGAAGTATATGAATTCGGCCTCAACCATAACCCCACTATTTTATATTATATTATGATCATCTCTTGATTTTATATAGAAGGAAAATTTACTAATGTCGTATGCAGTCCAAGTTACTATATTAAATTTAGGCATGTATGACATCCATTTAATAATTTCAGATGCACTACCATCCTTAGAAATCCTTTCATAAGCTAATTTATGAAATTCTTGTTATGATATTTCAACAACCAATTGTCACTCATTCAGGGATATTTTTCACTAGTATGTCTTTTATGAGTAGATAAGTAAGGTTGAACTTCATTAACATTATTCAATATATACAAATGTACTTGATGAACTATATCCCGAGCTAATGACATAACATTTAAACCTTTAATACCTCTCACTTCATATCTACCATCATGACAAGACTTTGGAATTCCTATGGAGTCTACTTCTGATAAATAGTTTGAACATAACTCAACATCTTCTTTTGTGATGTACCTTCCAATGATCGAAGCTTTTGAGCAGTGATAATTCTTTGTATATCCTTTAAATATCTTCATGTATCACTCTATTGGATACATCCTCCTTAAATAAACTATACCAAAAGTAGATGAATAAAAATAATTAAGTGAACTATAATGTCAAAAAATGATGGATAAAAATACATCTCTAATTGACACAAGATTATTGCAACCCTATCTTTCAATTCATCTATTTTTTTTTTTGAAATCAAGTATTTTATTACATATAGAATTAAAAAATAACCACAATCTGGTTATAGTTACTGTAATACGGTGGAAGAACTGATTTTTTTATTTTTATCCAAGATGTGCGGATAGCTAGAGTCGCCACCGACTTTTCTTTTATCAAATAAGGAAAGGCTGAAAAGAACAGGAAAGACCTTGATAGATTTTGTGTTCGGGGAGTAATTTATACAAAGGGAAGGTACTAGCACCCTTTGTATCCATGGTTATCCATGAGCTCTTAATTGCTTAGCTCACTTTAATTTGCTTTGTTTGATAAGTGGTGTGTGTGTGTGTTAGAAAATACTTCGAAAAAGTTTAACTTTGTAATGATTCTCGTATGGATGTATACAAAATATTTATTTTTTGAAAGTACTTGTGAAAGAGCAATGTTTGGAAATATTTTGTAAAAAGCTTGACTCTGTAATGATTCGTGTAAGAATGTATACAAAGTATTTGCTTTTGAAAATAATTTTGAAAGCGTGAGGTGTGAAAAGTGATTTGAATTTTAAATTATGGGCAAGCATTTAAGAGCCTCTTTACCCACTCAAGGTCGTTCTTGTTATTTTACTACTCCTTTGTGGATAGGATTGTCCTTACCATTAGTCGGTAAGTAGTCTTATCCTTTGGATGTGAAAGAACAGACGTAAGGTAATCATATGGTCATAGAAGGCAACATGTAAGGATACCTTAGCAGTTTGAAGGGACTATCATCATTTTTCTGTAGGCAACCGAGGGACTAGATCATCTTTTCGTAGGCAACTTGAAGGGTCATCGAGGGACTATGATCTTTATATCGAAGGGACTATGATGATTTGTTCGTAGGCAACTTTTACTAAGATATTCCTACGTTCGAGGGACATGACCAAGTAATCGAAAGGCAACGAAGAGACATTACTCTAGGGGTGCAAGTGTGCAAGGTGTGTTGTTTTTAGATATTTTTGTCTTGAGTTAGGGTTGTCTATCGTTCATTGATTAGTCTTGCCATACAAACCCTAATTACTAACAGTCAAATATGTACAGAAATAAAATATGCGAAAAAAAGTAAAATTCCTACACTATTACATGGCTTCGGGAGCGGGGATACAGATAATAAAAATGGGGAGAAAAGTAAAATCCTAATTAATTATTACAACCCAGGAGCAGATACAATAATTGGTAAAAAGTGCGAGAATAATAAAATACATAAAGATGTACAATGGGAGAGCGAAAGAGTTTTTTTTAGTGATTTTTTAGATTTTAAGATGCAAGTTAGAAATGATGTACTAATTAGTATGGTGCAAAGAGCAAAGTATTTTGATTTCAAAAGTTATAGTATTATTATTAAAATTAATCTTGTGTTAATTTTTAAAAAAAGATGAAAATAAATAATAGGAAAAAACAAGAATATAATTCATTCTAAGTGAATAGGTAATTCAAAACCAATTTAGATGATGCAATGCAACGTACAACAAATTTACCATGAATCTTAATTAATATGACATAATTAAAATAAATGATGATAATAATGATCATGTAAATAATAAGAAAAAGAATCCACAAAAATAACAACGAGAATCATTACAAAGTTAAATTTTTTCCGAAGTATTTATTTAACACCCAACCCGATCTGTTGCCATCCCTACTCGCAATTTCACCAGCATTTACGACTGAATGGTTACGACGAGGAGCTTCGCCGTCAGATCTGTGAATTTCCAGTGCCAGTGGATCTCGTCGTCGGGTGTCGTTGGAAGCGCGTGAATCTGCGGCTTCGTTTCCACTTCTTCTTTTTAATTACTGTAAAAAAACTTTTGTACAAATCATTAATATAATTTGATGAAATTAGTCATGGTTTAGAAGTGATGAGGGATTTGACTTATGTTTTGTGCTTGAATATGGTGGCGAAATTTTAATGGTTGTGAGTTTTGATGGCTACCGGTATGTACAAGTTTGTGAAAGTGTTAATGAAAATGTGAGAATGGTTGATTGTTGGAGAAATGATAGGGATTGGTGATGATAATTTTTGTACTTGAAAATTGAGAGTGGAGATTGTTAGCTATTTATACACATAAATTAGATTAACAAAAATAGTAAAACAACCAAAAATTAATTAATAAATCACAAATCTAAATCAAACATGATTTCATTTTGATTTCTGAAATATTTAACTAATTATGTTGATTATTTCCTAAATTATACAATTATGCAATATTTAGAAATGTGAACAAAATCTTTGTAAATCTTTTGTATTTTGAATTTCTTTTTTTTTTTTTTTTACTAAAATGCATAAAAATTAAGAATTAAGTGAAAAAATGATTTTTAAAAATATACATAAAATAAACAAAAAAAATTCAAATTAAATAATTAAAATAATAAAGTACAATTTTGTGATTTTTAAATATAAATGAAAATAAAGTTAGAAACAAATAAAAGAGAAAAATGTCAGAAGTGAGATTCGAACCCAAAACCTTGTAATTGCAAGCCTTACACTCTTACCAACTGGGCTACATCACTTATTTAAAATAAAATGACATTTGCAAATATATGAGGACAAATTTTGGGGTGCAACAGCTACCCTTGCATTTTTTGGGTTAGATGCCATAGATAGCCACTGGCAGAAGTTGTTGCATCAAGACATGACAATCATGAGATTTTAAGCCAATTAACTTGAGATATTTCATTGATACATGTTTCTTGATGTTTTATGAGTACTCTTGGTGAACTTTGATACCATGTAAATACTCGCAAAAACTTTTTTCCTTTTTAGGTAGAGCGTGTGCGTGACATGTCAGAGGAAAATATGTTCTTTTTCCTAGTTCTTCTAAAGCCAATTGTTGTCGTATACCCTTAACTGCCATATCTAGATGGAAATTCTTACTATATTTAGTTTTGCCTTAAATGTTTAGAAGTATTCCAATCAAACTATCACGCACATTTTTCTTTATATGCATCACATTAAGATAATGTCTTACATCAAAGACCAATATGGAAGATCAAAGAACACGACCTCTTTTTCCAAATATTTTTCTCAACGAGCCCTTTTTTATTCTTTCAAAAGACAACATTAATGTCTTGTCATTTATAAACTTTATCCACGGTTAAAGGATTATGAGCGATATCAAACTCATGCTCTTCGTTAAAAGCCTTTTATAATCGACGATATGAATGATTGAGTTTTAGAAAATTCTAATGCACATGGCAATCCGTTTTTTTTTCAAGCTGAAGTTAGTGGAAGCACATACTAGATTCATATATATGACACACTTTATGTTCTTTGACATTGTATCCACCCAAACTACCATATGTAGGAAAGTCGTTGATTGTGCAAAATAACATGACACACATATTAAATGATTCACCTGAATATGCATCATCAACATCAACGCCTTCCTCCAAAAAAACTCCTAAGTATTCAATTAAAGGACTTAGATAAATATCTATGTTGTTTCCAGGTTTTTTCGGCCCAAAAATCATCATAGATAACAAAATATATTTGCGCTTCATGCACAACCAAGGATATAGGTTGTAAATTATGAAAAGAATGGACCACAAAGTATGGTTAGTACTCAGATTACCAAAGGGGGTCACTGTATCAGTGCCAAGTCTAAGCCTAAGGTTTCTTGGTTTATGGTCAAAATTTGGAAACAACGAATCAATTTTCTTCCATTACAAAGAATCAGCTAGATGGCAAATTTTTCCATCACATTTTCTTTCAACTTCATGTCATCTAATATTCTTTGTTAGTATTTGATATACTTTAAACCCATTGGATGCAATATCTTCTTGGCCTCATTACTACGGTATGACAAATTGTTATCTTCTATAAACATTTATTTCACCAACTTAAGCAGTTATGTGAAACTTTTATCCATGCACCCTTTTTGCTTTCACGTTAAACCATTTTAAAATCGCAGATAATCGTATAAAACTTGTGCACCCCTTATTTAACGGTCCACCCTTGTCACTACATGAAGTACCATAAATATCTATTTTCCTAAAAGAATCTTCTCCACTATCACAAATCATATCTTCTAGTCGATTATTCATATTTACATCAATTTCATGTCTTTGTGACATCACCGTTTATTTTTTATCATCCATATTGTATAATTTTGAGTTTTGACAAATTCTATCACAACATAGGTGATAAAATATTTCTTTCTTTTCAATTTTTTTATATTCTGGCATATAACACAAGGGCAATAAAAGTTGCAATTACTGTTAGCAAGATTTTGTTTTGCATATTCAAGGAATTCAATAACTCCTTTCTTATACACCAGATCTAATATATCATCTTTCATCCAACTACGATCCATAATATATTTTGAAATTTATATCAAAAGCTTGTAAAATCATTTAACAATACAACAATATAAAAACACTATAATAATGAAACAACTACAACAATAATATATAACTTTCTCAACAACACAAAAACAATATCAATGTCACTCAATCGCAACAACATATATCATTAAACAAAAACATAGACCTATTACTATCTTAACCAAATATAACATCCCATCACAATCAAAATAACAAATAGCAACATTAAAACTCAACATGACTTCTAACATGAATGGTGATAAAATATCTAATGTACCGTAACTATGAAGAAGAGGAAGAAGCCAAGAAATGATTTTGTGTACCCTTCTTAAAGTTTCAACCTTTCCCTCCTTGATTTGAACCTAAAATGATAAGGGTTTGTTTGGTGTCTCTACTATTGCCTTCTTATGTTCTAAAGGGCTTTTTCTAGGGCACTGTTGGGTTATGAAAGAATTAAACTAAAATGTGTTATATTTTAATTTAAGAGAAATACTTTTCAACACAGTTGACAAAAACAATCGTAATGATATCATATACATGTTACCGCGATTTTTCTTCCCAAATGTGGTGAAAAGATATATAGATTTATCTATAAAATATAAACAAATACGTCATTCACCTTTTTACTAAGCCTAACTCATTCCGCTTTCAAACTTCATATTCCATTCTTCAAAAGTTAATACAGTATATTGAAAAACTTTGTTTAAAATTAATGTTAAGTTTCACTTTATCAAGTAAATGACATGCTTGAACCTTAACATTGATCTTTAATGTCAATATTTTCAAGTTAGTACAATTAATGAAGATATTGCATACAAAGCCTCCATGAGATTGTAAAAACTATGACTGTTTGTAAGAATGAGTAGCGAATTCACAATTTCTCTGGTAGTGTAGAGTTGTCTCAGCATCATGATTGTATCTAAGAAAGATATTCGTCTGGAGTATACTACAATGGTACATCTCGTAGGAAGGGATTTATGTAAAGTCGTCCAAAGGAATAATTTCATCTTCTCAAGAGCAGTAACATGCCACACCCACTTCCAAAAGTTATTGTATGTTGCATTCTGAACAAATTTAAGTTAGTTGAGCTAGTTATAACCATCACGAGTAGTATAGATACCATATAAATTACCACTCTAGGTTAACCAATCAGGCACTAGAGAATTCAAACAAATGTGAAGCATTTTCATGCAGTCACAAACAACCGTATAAATATTAGTATATAATAATTTGGGATAAAGTTAAGAAAATACCTAACTAGAGTCAAATGACCAGCCTTGTTTAACAATTTATGTTGCCAAAATTCTAACCTTTGATTGATTTTCTCCTCTAGGAACTCAGATTCCTTACGTTGAAGATGACCATGCAACATAGGGAAACCCAACTATTTCTCTAGCGTAAGAGTTCGCTTGATACATGTAATGGAGATAATTAAATCCATTTTTCTCTATTTAGTGGTAGTGGAGAAGAACACCTTTGATTTAGCAACATTCACTTTAAGGTCATAAATCATGGCAAAATGATTCAAGATATCATAAAGGATCCCTTCTTGGGAGTTAGAAACCTTCACAAAAATAAGAACAACATCAACAAAAAATAAATGCGATATAGGAGGTCTATTAAGAGGTAACCAAACATGTTTCCAATGGCCTTCATCAACTTCCCAGATGATTGAGGGTAGTCTACCTTAGGAATTCATGCAATAAGAGTTTTAGAAATAAAGGAGTGAAAGCTACTTATGACGGCATGAAAAATAATCGAGTGTATCGCACACTCAAAATACAACAGATTCGTCACCAAACTTTATTTATTCCAAAACGAAAGGGAAAACATCAATAAAATCCATGAAAAAAAAGAAAATGGCCATCACAACCAAATACGAGTTCGGGAGTCGGTTATCCAAGCAGAAGGTATTAGCACCCCTTGCATCCATTATACTAAATGTGACCCATTTAGTTAGTTTTGTGAATGAATGTTAGCGTGATATTTATTTGAGATCTTCTACTTATTATGCGAAAGAAAAGAAAGAAAAAGTTTTTTAGGGTTTTTTATTATTGTGCTCGCCAAGATTTCAAAATCCAATGCGTTTGCATTCCCAGGTGCAATGAGAATATCAAAGCTTCATAGTTCGTGGTAAAAAACCATGTTTTTGTTAATTGATTTTAATGAACAATGTTAGGGTCATATACTAGCAGTAAGTGTTGCTTGTATATGCTTGCGGGGGAGGCTTAAGCGTTTGTTTATGTGGCGATAGAATGGATAAACATGTTCTTTGTGAAAACATTTTCGACGCGTGGGGGCAGAAGATAATATGTTTGATTGGTTGAATATATTTTAGAGGATACGAGTATCTGAATAATAAAGCTATAAAACTTGTATCCAACTACTCGAGGAAAAGGTAGGACATACGTCCATCTCGTCCATTTATCTGTTTATTAAAAAAATGTGAGACGAGTTGAGTCGCAACTCCTTAAAAAAGGGTGAGTATCAAAATGGCCAAGTTATACAACTTGTATTCGAATACTTGAGGGAAACGTAAGACATATGTCCATCTCGTCTATTTTTCATTTATTGAGTTGAGCTAAACTCGCTTAATTAATGTATTTTTATTGGATTATGAATATTCGAATTACCAAGCTATTCAACTTGTACCCAAAAATACGAGGATAAATTAGGATATATGTCCATCTCGTCCATCTAATCCATTTATTAAGAAAAAGATTTTGAGTGTTTTGATTAAGAAATCGGGTAAGAAACTTAGTGTTGACCATTGAATTGCGTTCAATTGAATTTCTTTAAAAAATCGGCTTGACATTGGATCAAACATTTTATTTCTTTTTTGAAAATGTTGATTTTAATCCTAATTTTGAATTAATCTAATGCTAACCATATTAATTACTTAGGACACTCACTAATAAGAAAAGAGTAATCAAAATAAAAGAAAAGGGAAATAAAACAAGATGAACATAAACAACGTAATAATAAAAACAAGACAAAATAAAAGGAATTGGGCCAAACAAGCAAATACAAGGGCCCAAAAAGAAATAAAAAGAAAAGAGGTGCAGAAGAACTCTGGGGGCGTTGAAAGCTATGGATGAAGGCCCAAAGGCACCCAAGTCCAAGTCAGGAGTTAACTTTGGTTGGCTCCGTCGAGGGCATTGGATCAGAAGACTTGTGAGTCAAATAAGATACAAAGGTGATCAAGGGGACGCACAAGAAGCTATGGTGGGGGAGCGCCTCAAGATCTCAGAGTTGACTCAGAAAGTCAACAAATCTAAGGGCATTGGGGGATGCCAAGTGTCTTAGATCAACGGATATGGAGAGAGGGTACTTAACTACACATGCGTTAGAAGCTTCTCATAATTTATTTTTTCTCTCTCTCATAAACTCTCTCACTCTCTAATTCTCTCAACTTTCTCTAAACCGAACAAGAACAAGCACCCACTACAACTCCCCACTAAAGATCTGGCACGATGGTTGCTAAGAACATCCACGGGAGTGCTTATGAACACCATGATGGTGTTTGTAAGAACCATGATGGCTCCACCACCACCATCCCTAGATCTTCATCTCTTTCATCCAGCTGAAACCCTAAGAAACCATTAATTAACAAATCAACTCAAAATCTTAAACAATATAAACACACTCCCCTTAAAAACTCCTTCTAAAACCATTTGTGAAACCAAAAAAATATAAAACAAACACAATCAACCGGATTGAAACCCTAAAATTATGAAAACCCTAATTCTCCAAATTCAAAACCGTCCCAAATTCCACCTTAAACCCTCAATAAAACAATCAATCAACAAAAAAACACCAAGAAAAACATCAATAACATAAACTCGAACCAACAGAGAGATTAACATCAAAACCCTAGGCCCTAAATTAAGACTTAGTCCGATTAAAATATAACAACAACAAGCATAACGAAGGCTAGTATCTATGAAAATCTAACAAGGTAAAATCAAAGGAAGAGTAAAAATATACCACTCCAGAAGTTACTAGAGGGAATATTCCATGAAGGTGTCTCTAAAACTCTCTCTCTCTCTCTCTCTCTCTCTCTCTCTCTCCCTCTCTCTCTCTCTCTCTCTCTCTCTCTCTCTCTCTCTCTCTCTCTCTCTCTCTCTCTCTCTCTCTCTCTCTCTCTCCTTTAATGCTCACTCCTTCTTCTTCTTCTTCTTATGCTTATATTCCTTGCTTCTGCCTATTATTGTGTTGATGTGTAGTTGTTGCAGTTTGTTAGGTCTCTTAGCGCACCTTATTCAGAGCTTCGATGTGAAGCTCTGATAGGGTTTAGGATTAAAGCTTTGAGTGAGGTTAGGGTTAGAATTTCTGCACAATGAGGTTAGTGTATTTGTTGATCCATATGGATGGAACAATATGTGCATAAATAGGGAAGTAGGATAGGGTGAAATTGAAATGAGACACTTGTGAGTCTCTTAGCAAGTATGTGAAATAGTTAGGACTAAAACAAATGGAAGGAAGAATGAATTAGAGAATGAAATGAGGAATGTGAGGCGAGATTAACTAAAACAATGATCTGTGCGAGCTTTGTGTAAATTGAGTGGTTAAGACTGGTTTAAAATGTGTTCGTTGATAAAAATGTGTGTTTCTGTTTGAATTATGAAATGAAATTGAAATTTGGATTGAAATGAATTGAGAATTAATTTGAGAAGTTTGTTATGGTTTTTGCGTGTGAAGGATTTGTTGTGGTCCCACTGAATGACATTTTGATTATTCTATGATGACCAATTTTGTTCTTTTTGTTGCTTGGACATGAACTGGTGGTTAGAGCTTGAGGAGAGGCTTGGCTTGGCAGCTTGAAATGAAGCTGATGGAGGCTAGGCTTGGATGAGACTCAGATAGCATGAAAATGACTTGAAGCATGCTCCTTCTTTTTGTCCTTTTTTTGATTTCGCTATGTAATGTGATGTATTGTAATTGTGAATTTAGTTAATTCACATATACTGATATATGAATGTAATATATGGAATTTTGGAATATTGAAAAAATGATGTAAAAACAATTAATCAATAAAGTTTAATTTTTCTCATTCTAAAATGCTATTTAGTTTTGTCTTGTAGTACAAGATACAAACTAAACCAAAATAAATTAGACCAAGATTATATCAAATTAAAAATTAAAGATATATTGAAAAACAAAAGTAACTTGAATGCAAAACCAAAATGAAAGTCAACTCTTGACTTCTTAACCTTTTCTTCTTCTTTTTTAAATAGATGAAAACAAATGAAATTGAAATAAAAACTAAATGCAAACAATAAAAAATGACAAAGGTAAAAAAGAGTCAAACTCTTGACTTTTTGACTTTGTTCAACTATATGTTGACGAATGCTTATGGGAGTTCATTACTAAATGGAATAGTCATATGCTTAAATGCAGATGAGTTGAATGCAATACTAAATCACTTTGGTTTCACATGAAAACCATAATGCTTAGAACCAGATGAATATGAAAAAAAAAATGAGTAGGAAAATGAGGGGAGTGACATTACGTGTCACAAAAGCTTTGGATATAAGTGGGACAACGTTATCTACAATTATATGCATAAACTGTTTAAAGAAAATACTCTTGAATCCATGAGAACCATACGCCTTAAAAGGATGCATTTGATTCAATGCATGAGTAACTTATTCTCTCGTCACATGTTAAGTAAAAAAATGTCAGGCTTCTTCTGTAAGGACCAGAGCCACATTTGAGTCACCCATACTAATGAGGATTATAAAAGATGTAGGGCATAAAAAACCTTTAAAATAATTCAGTGCTTCTTCCCTTGACAATAATATCATCTTTTCTTAAACACCATTGGGAAGATGAAGCCCATGAAATTTATTTCTCTTCCTCCTGATTACCGTCTTGGTATGAAAAAAATTTGATTCCACGATCTCCCAATTTAATCCAATCACCTATATCCTTTTGATACCAATGAATTTCCTCTCGCATAAGGATTTCATCATACTCTTATTGAAGCTCATGTTGGAGGTAAACTTGTCTTACCGAATATATTCTCTCCAAAGAACATTGAATACCCTTGAGTCTCTTCTCAATGTTGTATTTTTGTTTATGCAAAAAGTTTCCTTAAAAAAGGATATAATCATGATGCAGATTTTGAAGACAAGTTACAATGCCATATGGGGATTTCCCCCAAGCAGTTTGGACTATATTTGAATATTTTGGGGTGAGTGATCCAAAGTGTGCACCAAACAACGTCAATCAGAACCCTATCCAACTAGCGACAGATCTTTCAATTACCAATACAAAGCCTAATCCAAGTGAACCTTCCATCAATAATGTATACTTCAACTAAATTTTATTTATCAATCAAATCAAAAAACACAATTGTCCAAAAATGATTAAAATTATCTCCTTTTTATTTACCCGAATGATAAAAACTTATTAGAAATTTTAAGATCATGGACGTTGATGCGACGAAAACAAAAGACTCCATACAATATTTTTTATAACTTTATATATGACAAAAGAAGAAGAAATAAAAAAAATATTATATGAAACCGTACAATACGGTTCAAATAACACTTCTCACATACTATAGATACACTTTTAATACAAGAATATATTTGGTCGGTGTAAATGTTGAAATTAAAGAGTGGAGCTTAAAAAAAAAGTGTGAAGTAAGTGAAGTGTTTAAGGCAGGGGTAAAAGAGTCCTAACAACAAAATGAGGGGGAAAATAGGAGTATGGGGAAGAGAGGTGGAAAAGTAGTAAATAAATTCACAACACACCACAAGACATGTACTATTAAGTGGCTGTCACTTCCCATTTTTCCTTCCTCACATCACAATACACAAATACACGAATACACATACTCTCTCTCTCTCTCTACACAAAATTCTTCAATCGAATCCAACAATGGCTCTCCGAGCAACCCCTTTCCCTACTCAAACTTCCTCCTTCTCTCTCCCCCAAATGGCCAGTCTCAGATCTCCCAAATTCGTCATGGCTTCCACCCTCCGCTCCGGTTCTAAGTCAGTCAGATCCCTAATCACTTCCTTTTATTTAACCTATCAATTCTCCTTTTCATCGCTCGCATCTCGAATTCGAATTTCTTATTATATTTTTGTTGATTCAATCTTTTGTTGTTCTTGATTATTGATTATTCATCGTAAATGCCGATTTTAGATGATATTCAATTATTTTTTGATTTGGTAAAGTGATTGTTGGGGTGGTTCGATTGCATTCAACTTTTTTCTATGCTTTCCTTTTTGATTCCTGCATGTTTAGTCTTGTGGTTGGTGAGGATTTTCGGGACCTTGTTTGGTTGAGTGATTTAATTTTTCTCAACAACTTATTTTTCAGCTGAAAATAACTTGTGATTAAACATTTTTTTTTATATATTACCTAATTTTCGTGTATACTTTTGCATTTTTTTTCTAGAAATAAAAAATAATGTATGTTTCTGTCAGTGATATATTTAATGATTTTGCACTATTTTTTCTTACTGTTTTCTAATATTCTTAACAAGTACGTAGACTTGAATTTGTTTGGTTGATTGTACTCTATTCAATGGTATAAACGCATATTCCCTTGGTGGCTTCACTCTATATTCAGTTTTGGATTTATATATTTAATTCTTAGTCAATTAGAATCTTTGTATAGTCTCAATATAGGAACTTGTTGGGTCTAATTGACTTCTACTTGATTTGATTTCAATTTTGATTTACTGTTTATGCTTCTTAGCTCTGTAGCACCGATACCTCTGAAAAAAGGTGTTTGAGTGTCTCTACTTTTGATTACATTTCATTTTTCATTTTTTAAATTATTATCGCTGTCAACGTGTTAGTGATGGTGTCATGTTTCTGGTGTCTGTGTTTCATAGCTTCTTAGTCTTTAATTCATGCATATGTGAATTTCATGAATGTTTGCCACTTATATATTATGATCACCTTGTTGGAGCTGAATACAGAGTAGTGTTAACACTTCTGGTGATTTTGTTTGAATAATCTTTACATGTTCTGTAAAATTATCCTTTTGATTAACTTTACGTAGGCATTTTATGATATTGTTTCTATGAATGATGTTATTAATTTAATCGATTAATAAATGTGGTATGTCATAAATCAATTTTGCAAAAAGCAAGATCATTTGAATTGTGCTGTACTTTTGCTCTAAACGTAATTTAAAATTACTATGCAGAGAGGTTGAAAATATTAAGAAGGCTTTCACGCCTCCAAAAGAAGTGCATGTTCAAGTAACCCACTCTATGCCTCCCCAGAAGATTGAAATTTTCAAATCTTTAGAGGGTTGGGCTGAGACAACCTTATTGACTCACCTTAAACCAGTAGAAAAGTGTTGGCAACCACAGGATTTTCTGCCGGATCCTTCCTCAGATGGGTTCGAAGAGCAAGTGAAGGAGCTGAGAGAGAGAGCAAAAGAGCTTCCAGATGATTACTTTGTTGTTCTGGTTGGAGATATGGTCACGGAAGAAGCTCTTCCTACTTACCAAACAATGCTTAATACTTTGGACGGAGTTCGTGATGAAACAGGTGCTAGCCCTACTCCTTGGGCTGTTTGGACAAGGGCGTGGACAGCTGAAGAAAATAGACATGGTGATCTTCTTAACAAGTATCTTTACTTGTCTGGCCGTGTTGATATGAGACAAATCGAGAAGACTATTCAGTACCTGATTGGCTCTGGAATGGTAAGATCCTGTACTTCTATTGCCGATCTTTTAATCCTCAGCTGTTGTAGTTAGTTTCATAATAAATTACGTAATCACTCAAATGTCAAAAGAACTATTGCATCCTTTAATATTACAGTCATTATAATACAGAGAATCTGCTTAACATGTACACTTTGTTAACTAATGCATCCAAATGCATTAATGTTATTCTGATAAGTCATGTGTATGTATGAATTGCTAGAATAAGATCCAACTTCCTTGAAATTCATCACTTGGCTCTAACTATAATGTTGCTCGGAAATCATCACACTAATTGATTCTTGTTATATTTAAAATTCTTTTCTGTCTAATTTTGGAATGACTGAAATTGATTGATAGGATCCTCGGACTGAGAATAGCCCCTACCTTGGTTTCATTTACACTTCATTTCAAGAGAGGGCGACCTTTATTTCGCATGGAAACACAGCCAGGCTTGCTAAAGAACACGGTGATTTGAAGTTGGCTCAGATCTGTGGTCTGATTGCCTCAGATGAAAAACGCCACGAGACTGCTTACACAAAGATAGTGGAAAAGCTGTTTGAGATTGATCCTGACGGAACAGTTATGGCCTTTGCTGACATGATGAGGAAGAAAATTGCTATGCCAGCTCATCTGATGTATGACGGCCAAGACGACAACCTGTTTGATAACTATTCTGCTGTTGCCCAGCGCATTGGGGTCTACACTGCTAAGGATTATGCTGACATACTTGAGTTTCTGGTTGGGAGGTGGAAGGTGGCGGACATAACCGGACTTTCAGGCGAGGGACGAAAGGCACAGGAGTATGTTTGTGGGCTGCCACCAAGAATCAGAAGACTGGAGGAGAGAGCTCTAGCAAGAGCAAAGGAATCTTCAAAACTTCGATTCAGTTGGATTCATGACAGGGAAGTACTAGTCTAAGCATAATAATAAGAAGCATATTGAATTTTCCAGCAACCCTACTTGGAGCAATGTTATATAGTTGAAGATTCAGTTTTTCATTTTTGTTTGAGGTCCAATGTTATATGTCACTGTAAGGTGAAACAATTGTTCTCTTGCGTGGTCTGTTAAGCATAAGCAATCAGGGGGCAGCTGTAGTAATAGAAATGCTATTTTTTTTCCTTCTTCTTTTCTTTGTGGTAGTGATCTTTTTTAAGTATAAGTTGACTTTTTTATGTTGCAATTTTGATGATAAAGAAAATTTAGTTCAATGGTTTGTGCATGTGTGAGAGAAGTCCTTACTAGGCAATTTTGATTGTCAAAAATCCTTCTTCATCTGCAGGTGAGAGATGGTTTAAGGCTGATTTTTGGTTTGAAATTACCAGTCTAAATGGTCTTTTTTCTTTTCTTTTATTTAAATAAAATTATTTTTACATACACTTTAGTTTCTTTTATGTTTTATTGTTTGGTAGCTAAAACAATAACACATGAACAAACCAAAAAAAGGTCAACATTTGTAGTCCTACAATATTTAAAGGTGTTTGATTTTAGTTTCAATGGTTATCTTCCTAATTTATTTTGATCATTTAATAATTGCCATTATGTTACATAATGACACACCACCAGTCTCATACAGTATGTCACATCTTGGGACCACAATAAAATGTAAATTAAATTTTTTTTTTTGACACAAAATTAATTTTATTTTTTACAAAAGGCAAATCACACCTTACTTAAGTGTTGTGAACTTTAAATAAAGCTACGTGGTTATCCATATTTCCTAAATTCCGTTTTATGAGAGATGAGTTGTAAATAAAAAATACAAATGATAGGTTGAATAAAACCTATAGTATATTATAAAGCATGAGCATGAGTAAAAGTGATTTTTTTTTTGTAAAAATGGGCGGCTAGTATTAATCAAGAAACAATTGTTACATATTTTTATGATTTGAAATGATACGTCTCTTATAAAAAAATATTTTTCTATTCCACTTTAAATTTTGACAAAAACTCCTTTAGAAATTGGCCTTGGCCTCAATAAATACCACGGCTATTAAAACAAAAAATACACTAATTCAGTTAAACCATTCAGTTGAATTGAGAGGAAAATCTTTGACAGAGTTCTTCACTGTACTATGTAGTTACATTATTATTTTGAAAATTTTGGACAAAATCTTTCATTGCATTCAAATTATTTTCATATACATGCAATTTTCTTTCAACAATGATTCAAGATTAGCCAATCAACTCAGTGCGGTGGTGGAACTGATGATCCCAAAATACAAGCTAGGTAAGCTAGGTAAGGTTTGAATACAGCTTTTCTCTTACAAATTCAAATTCCTCTTTTATTTCAAAATTCCATTAATATTATAATCCAATCTAAAGGCTATATAAGAAGGTATTAGGGCTTGTGCTTCTACCTTATGAAACCCTAAAATTTGATAAATTGTATTAGCTAATTTTTTCAATTTGAATTTCTAAAGTTTTTCTAATATGAAGAGGTCAATTAAGTATGAAACAATTTCTCCATTATGCATCTTGTAAGTCAAATTTAAATGATAAATGACTTTAATCTTAATTCTCTAAGTTATGTTTTTTTTTTTCATACATATTTGTTCATCACTAATACTTCAATGTTATTCAATGCAGAAAAATAATAGAACAAATGTTAGTTATGGATAAGGTATGCACAATGTGTTAGAGATTTTCAATCATTTTAAATTAATATGAATTTGTTGTAGTACTCTTGTTAGACGGACATTTTTGTTAGGATTATTTTAGGTATTTTAGTATTAAATATTAGATTTACTCTATGTATCCATCTTTGTGTTTATTCATAAGCCTCAACTACATATAAGATTAAGTTTGAATTTTGGTGGACATGTGTTGTTAAATCTATTTTAAAATGTATATGGAACATAAAGGTTATTCGAGTTGACCTATCTTTTTATTTTATTTTTTTGATAATTTTTTATCATTAATTGATATTAAGATTTAATAATGATATGATTTAAAAAAACTAATTTTTAATTTCTGTCGATATACATGTAATTTTCAACTTTTATTAGTATGAAGCGGTAGGAAAGCCAATTATAGATAATTATTGTTCTTACGGAAATAATATATATTTTTCAATAATGTTGTGTGCTTAATAACATAACATTAGAATATATTTATATTCGGGTGAGTGGTATACAATGAGGTAATGCAATAATTATAATTTATTCAAATTGATACACATTGATGATGTTTGATTCTTAACACTCTCTCTCAAGTTGAATCATATATGTCATATGAGCCAAATTTATTACAAATGTAATCCATTCGAGAACTCCTTAGAGACTTGGTGAACATATGAGGTAATTGGTCTTTAAACTTGACGAAATATGTGGTTATTGAAGATCTCCCAACCTGAGCTCTAAGGGTAAATTTTTAAGCCATGTGAACTTCTATGAGGTTGTTGCCATATATTGATATTAAGCTTCAACACTAGAAAGTGCAATTGTATTTTGTTTCTGGCTTTTCCATGAGATCATATTTCTTTGAATAAGAACACAATTATCCAGAAGTGGACCCTCTATCTGACGGTGATCAGACTCAATCTGCATTTCAATAACAAGTGGTTTTAACATTACCATATTCACTGGTGTTTTAAGTAAACAATCATGAGTTTAGTTCACTTAAAAAGCTAACTCGAAAAATCTCGAAGACATATTGTGCAAAAAGGGATTAATGAAAAAAGTGTGTTTGTTTTAGGTTTATAACGCTTGAATACTAAACAAATGGAAACAGATAGACTTTGGGTAAAGATAATTGACAAGACACAAAGTAAATAAAGTAAATGACATTTAATGTAAATGTTGTGAATATAAAAGATTCGCATAATGTTTAAAGAGTGGATGTATACTCAAATATCTCACAAACTATTTCGTTTGATGACATGGGTACTCTAGTTCTATAGAGAATTGGTGAGGATTTACGACCCCCACTACAATGCATAAGCTTGCATTATATACTATTACAAAGATAACTACCGAAAACAGTTAAATCTTAAAGATCTGACACGTATCCCACTACTTAGTAACTTGCTTCCACACGTCTTCAAGGATATAACTGATGAGAAACCAAGAATCATGCTAGCAACTCTGTTGATAACAACTTAAAAACTCCCAAGTGCCTTCAAGAATATTTGTTTCGGATTCAAAGCACTTGTCGAACCATCTCTTTACTTAGCTGACTCTTAGGCTAAGAAAATATACTAATTACTACATAATTTGTGACCTTGTCGAATCCCGCCATTCTGTCGAAAAATCTTTTCGAGATTTTAGACATGTTTTGAAGAGAGAGTGATCATAATCTTGTGGATCTATTCTTGAGATTCTTCCAAGTCATGTTCATCCTGCTTCGTCGAACGCTTCTGATCGACGTTGTTGATAAGTCGAAACCTTTTCAGTCGAGGCTTTCTAACACTTAACATTTTCAACGTGGCTATCAACATTCTTTTAACAACGGTTGTAAAAGTTATTTAATCACGCAGGTCCTGACGTTGTTATGTAGAGTGTTGTTGTAAATGCGTTACTTACAATCACGGTCTTGAGATCGTTGTAGTATACGGGAAAACGCGCACGATATCACAACAGTTAACCATTGTAATAGACCTAAAGGTCCCAGGTTCAATTCTCAGCAGCCACATTTTGGAGTTTTTATTATTCTGGCGTTCAATATACAACCACAATTAGTTTTTATAACCGTTGTCAAAATATATATTGTTTTTAAAAAAGATATTCTTTGCTTTTAAAATTATACACCAATTTATGTATTGAATTTCAAAACTTATATTATATCAATGACACAATTTTATTAAAAATCAACAACCTACAATATACACATCATTACACTACCAAAATTTTTACAGCTCCTCTAAAAATTCGATAAAGAAGGAGGTTTTAAAAAAAATCAATAATTCTACACTACTGAATTTTTTAAAATTTTGTGAAAAATCAAGTACAACATAATATTTTTAAAAAACTGATATGTTTTTCCATACATCAATTTATTTTATAAAAAAACCGATAAAATGCATACTAGACATTTTACATACACTATTAAATATGAGAAAAAAAATGCAGTATATTTACACTGTCAACTAATGAGAGATATGCGACTAAATTCTATTTTTAATTAAAAAAAATTAAAATTACATGATAAATTCAAGCATTTTGATTGGTTGTATGTGTAAACTATTTTACACTTACACTGCATTATCTTTAAACTCATCAAATATTTTAATTTATGCCAGAAATATTATTTATTCCATAAAATTTTTCGCTGGCACTTTATTGCTAAATGTTTGTCAAAGATAGTATAGATATTATTGAAAATTGAGGGGGTGTCGGCAAAATTTCACTAATGTGTGTGCCACCAAATGCCAATGTTGTTGCAAGCCACTTGGTATATTTAATATAATTTCTATCGATAAAAGATTGTAAGAGACTCGTGAGTTGAATCTCTTATAATAAAACTGATTTTAATAAATGCCTATTGATTTCTATGTTCTTTGGCTAATAAAACTGATTTTAATAAATTACACAAAGTGTTATACTCTGTCCAATTTTAATATTAAGCAGAAACATCAATTATACACTAATTATATGTTAATTAACTATTTAATTTTCTCTTGGGGTATTCCCCAAATTATTTTTTGTCTTCTTTTATTTTTGATGAAATTAACTTTTGTCTGCTTGAAGAGTAATTTTGAAATTCTAACTTTAAATATGGTGAAAATTGATAAAATTTTCTTATAATTGAGTTTTTCTTCTTCTTTGTATTCCATTTGATCTTAAATGTATAAATAAAAATATACATACTTATTGATCTTATATTTAAACAAATTTAACTTCTATGATTTAATTTAGTGATATTATTTTAAAAATATTTTTAAATTAATATAAATTTAATTTTTATTATTGGCCTTACAGTAAACACTACTAATTAATTATATTAATAATTTTGTTTGAAAATATATTAATCATGATTTGAACCTCCGTCTTTGGTCAAATTGTGCTCCAAATGACTAACAATTCTTTTATTAACATAAAACAAGATTTTATAAAAGATTACTTGCTAAAAATACACTTTTTTTTTTATAAAATAAAAAAAATATTTATGTTAAATTAAATTTGTGAATAAATATTTTTTTTTGTTTTTTTAATAAAGAACGAAGGAGAATGTAAATTTGAAAAAGTATTTAAATAATTTATATTATAAATATAAACAAGGGAGTATCCAACACTAATAGTAATAGTATTTTGATTCCATACAAAAACTAATTATATTTTGATCATTGGTTTTAACTTTTTCTTCATAGACCGTAACGTATTCAACATTTTCAGCTGCATGTTGTTGAATCTTTTCGTAAAACCGAGGAATCATGGCATCACCATTTAGATTAAACATTTCCAACATCTTTATTCTCAAAATATTCAATTTCATCAACACGAGGAAAGTACATTTTTGCCATTGTGGGCTTGTGGCTAAGTCTGTTTGTGATATCTTCCACAAGTGGCATTTTGTTTATCTTCTAACTTTACAGGATCATAATTTGTTTTGAGTAATGTTATTCTTACACCATTTATTACACTAAATATTTACACCAAATACTATTCATCGTATTTGGTTAATGTAGTGTAAAAATTTGGTTAATGCAGTAATGAAGTTGGTTAATTCAACATTCAGGTATTAAAAATAATTTTTAGCAGTCACCAAACTTGGTTAATGCAGTGTAAAAATTTGGTTAATGCAGTAATAAAGTTGGTTAATGCAACATCCAGGTATTATAAATAATTTTTAACAGTCATCAAACTTGGTTAATACAGTGTAAAAATTTGGTTAATGCAGTAATGAAGTTGGTTAATGCACGTTCAGGTATTAAAAATAAATGTCCATACATGAATAGTATTCACGCCGTACATAAATGTCCGTACATAAACAGTGTCGTCCGTACATACGGTGTAGGTGTAAGAATTGGTGTAAGAATAGCATTTCTGATTTGTTTTTTAAAATTTCTTAGTGCACACTATTAGGAGATCTCGTGAAAATACGATATTATTTACAGATTTCAGAGATGCATCATCAGACACACTAAAATTTAATATATATTTGAATCAGGCCTTAAATCAATGGAAATAATGATCTAAAGATACATCTACGATACCTTACGTAGATGCATTTCTCTGAATGAGACCCTAACTTGATCACATACAATTATTTCGAAGATACATCTTTGTAAAGCTTGCGTAGATGCACTTCCAGATACTTTTTATTCAAAAACGCGCCAGAAACCCTTCACCTTCCTGACTTCCTCAAGCTCTCTCAGAACCCATTTTCTCAAACTCTCTCAGAACCTATTTTCTCAAACTCTGTCAAACAACATTCAAGCAACATCAAACAACTTCAAAAATTCAACTTCAAGTAACATCAAACTACGTCTTTGATAAAGCCGACCATATTGTAGTGTCCTGACAGACAAAGATAAGGCCAGATACAATGACGCCCCCGAGCTGGTGTTGAAAGTATTTTTGGGTAAATATTTTCTATATATCGTATCCACAGGGATTAGTTTAATATCACTGTCGTTCTATAGTCAGGTTGTTTTGAGTGAGTAAAAAATAGTTGGTTTTGTTGTATTATTCTAAATCTGCTTTTAAACCTAAATAATTATTAAAACTAGAATGCTGAAAATTAGTTAACGATGAAAGAGATATGTTGAGCTTTAGGGTAGAGCTGTCAAAATGGGCTACCCAGCCCATTTAGGGCCGGCCCTAATGGGCCTGGGCTTTTTAGGGCTGGGCCCAAAATACCCTATTGTAATATGGGCCTCAAAATTACTACCCGAGCCCGACCCTAGATGGGCTTCGGGCTACCCAGCCCTAAACAGGCTTTTTTTAATAAAAAATTAAAATAAAAAATCCATTATATTTATTATAAATTAAATAAAAAATTATATTATTTTAAACATAATATATTTTTAAGTACTATATCATCTTTTATAAATACTATAATGTGTTTTTAAATACACTACATGTTTAAATTGTAGAAAATAATACTCAAATATTCAATATAAGAGAAACTAGTAGAATACGAGGAAGTAATGTTGATTATATTAATGTATAATATTTAAAAGAGAAAAATTGAATATAATAGAAACAAAATTTAGTGAAGTGAGAAAAATTGATGTTTTATTTTGGAGTGACATAATATAAAAACTAATATAATTTTTTGAAATTTATACTTGTGCGGGCCTCATGGGCTACCCATGGCCCATATGGGCTAGCCTTAATGGACAGCGGGCCTTTTAGGGCTGGGCTAAAAAAACCCTTAAAAATATGGGCTTTAGTTTGAAGGCCCAAGCCCTATGACTTTTTGGGACGGGCCGACCGACCCATATGGGCTAGCCCATTTTGATAGCTCTACTTTAGGGTTCATCAACCTACTCCTATGCAATTTATTAATTAAATCATAAGTGAACCTCATTTGAATTATTATCTTCACTTATCCTCAAACTTGAGCTCATATCTGATGATCAAGTTAGGTAATCTTTCACCGTTATGAAATTCAATCTCTCAGAATATCAATATCGATAAGAGTAATAAAGCACGATAATTATGAAAACTCGTGCATAATTCCATCTCTGCAAATTATGAATGAATCATTATAGTAACTTAGGGAAAAAGTTTGAACATTTTCTTTCGATCAATGATTCAACAATAATTTAACATAAAAACAAGGTTTCTTATTGATAATAAACTCAAACAATTGTTCACAAGAATTAATCAATGGTATTGCATGATCATAGGTTAACTACTACCTTAAACTCAACACAAGAGGATTAGCTCTCCATAAATATAAAGAACACATAAGGTTTAGTGGAGGTATTCATCTTGTTCAAAAGAATTTCTTCAATTGGTGTAGAATCCACCTTTAATTGTTGCTCTCTGCTTCAGAATTAGATTTCTCTCTCAATTTCGTTCACCAAAAATTGCACACACTTCTGACGGCAAGGGCTTTTTTATAGTGAAATTTCTTGATTCGCCGTGCACGCGGCGCGGTCCCCAAACAGTGGATTTGGCGCGGTGCGGCTTTGTTGTATCTTGCCTTTTGCCTGCTTCTGATTCTTCCAGCTTTCTTTCCTCTTCATGCTCTTGTAGGTCTACTTTTCAGCTTCAAACCCGCATCAATAATACCCAAAGTGATTAGATTTGCTTCACAACTTGAACTAAACTTATAAAGTTCAATTCTTAGTGAAAAACCAATGAAACTGTCACAATTTGCTTAAGTTTAGAACAGAAAATAGTTATACTAACACACGAAAATACCATTAATTTGCCCCTAACTGGTGGAAACACTGCCAAGCTAAAGCGGTGTAACGGTTAAATGTCTATTTATATAGTCATTCCCCTGTTTCACTGTAACAAGTTCACTTCATTATGAAAATAAATATTTGTCTATCTTTTCTTTTCTTCATCTACTACGAACTTTCTTGTCCATCGCTCGTTTAGAATGTTAATGGTTGAGATGATAAAGGATACACACATCTGTGCATATCCGATACAACTTACACACATTTCAGTGAAGCTGATACAAATTAAACGCATTTTTGTGTATTTGGCACCCCCTTTAAATGTAGCCAATCCAAGTGCGTTAAGCGTTAGAACTCGGAGACGGCCACCTCGATCCGAGCCAAGCCTCAGGGGCAGTGATCCTATCCTTGTTTGGGGAACACTACTCTGTGACGCGGAGCACAAGACTAAGACGTGATCACGCCTCGCCAGATATAGTCCCATTATAGGGAAAGCAATCACACTAATACAATGAATGCTCACTGCAGCATGCTAATATGCACTAATTCAATGGTTGCTAACTACAACAAACAAATACATCTTGAATCAGACGCTCATTACAACGAACAAGCACAACAACCAGACTAGGTGGCTAACGTCAGTCAATGTGGTAGGCAATGAATCAAAAAGACTCACCGATGAGCACTAGCAACCCCTATGACAAACCAGCTTTAGCAACCCAAGAATAACACAACAACAAACAAAAGAAAGTCAAATACAATACTTAAAGTTAAATAATGCTTGGTTCGATGAGGTAAAACTGCTTTTATAAATATTCGTTGTTACATCCAAGGCACTTCAGTCAGGAAAACATTATAAAGAAAGAAGATAATAATAAATATTTGTAACCGATGTATGAAGATCACCCTCCTAGTAAGGGGCAGTATGGAAAGGTTTAACCTTCAACATGACACCCAACCTAAATATCTTGAGCACATAGAGCATCTCCTCCCATTCCAGAGGATCCCATTCCAGAGGATTGTGAAGACCATTACAACTTCAGAGGAGGAAAGATTTATTCTTAGTCACAACCAATAGAAATAAGACAACTCATTATGGAGGAGAGAAAAAATTTAAAATTCATGAGTGATTGTGATTATGAAGGAGAGAAAAGATTAAAATTTTATTTTTTAATTAATTAAAATTTTATGATTGGTTGTGTGTAAAACTATTTATTAGGGTTGTGTGTAATACTATTTAATAATATATTTCTCACAACTTCATAAACAAAACTTTAATCTGCAGTTGAATGAATCTATGCTTGATATCATGGAACTGGATTTTTACATTTTAAAATGTTTTTCATGTTTTTTTTTTAAGAAAAAGGATATATTATTAAACTTACAAACAAGTAATATATCCTTTCATTTTTTTCATGTTATTATACGGAGTTGTTAATTTCTTTTTTCATTAAATATTAAGATTTTATGACATTAATATAATTTTGCATAGTTTTACAGTTATGGATCCAATCATGATAAATTCAGATTAAAAGAACATTATTTAAAGTTCAATCAAATTTAAAGATAACAAAATTTAAAATAAAAAGACAAATTTTTTAACCAAACCGTATTTCTCAGATTGAAGATTTTAAAGCAAAGTTATAAAAAAATGTAGCGACTTGTTCGAGGCCATATTCAAAACGGAATGATTTGATAGGCACGGAGAATCGCCTTTTGAGTTCGATTTTGCCAACCTTCAATGCAATATACATCAATTATCGATGCTCTTGCTCTGCAAATTGGCTTTTTCTTTCAAATTACAACACAATTTTCAAATATAATAATAAACTCGTAAAACAGCAGAAGAAACAACACAAAGAAAATCAGATCTGAAAGAAGCAATCGTAACTTGAAAACAAGAAAACTAAAATAGTCGCTGTTAGAGTCGGTAAGGAAAATAAATGGGTACTAAGAGGTTAAAGCTGCAACTTTGCATTTTATAGAATACGAACTTGTAAACGGCTAGCCCTAATTTTGTGGGGAACTGTGGTTGTTAGTTGGGCTTTGATCGGTTTTATTTTGGGCTCATTCTTTCTAGTATTGAGTTTTCCGAGTACAATAAATTACTTCCTGCCCCTTGACTTTGTACTCATACTTCCATGAATGTTTTTTTCTTTCTTTTGTTTTGGAAAGCTCTCACTTTTTCTAATACTAAATAATTTTAAGTTTAATGGGCAATGCAATAACAATTTAAAATATTCAATAAAAGTAATCACTTATGTCGATGAAATTAATTTGAAAATATTTTTGTGATCGGATGGAATACACAAATTTTATATTGTCGGGATATCTTTTCTTTTCTCTACGATTTTTTTTTGTTTTGTTTTAAAATGATTATTTTTGTATTTATTTAATTTTTTGAAAAATAAATTAAAGTTGGATCTTTCAAAATATATTATCTTAAGAAATTTAAATTTTGAAATTTTTAGGAAAAGAAACAATAATTTTTTAATTTTTTAAATTAGCCATAGTTTAACGAGAATAATGATTTTACTGATAAATGTATGACCATACAACATCATCCTTAGGCGGCCGACTATCAAGACCGTCGAAGCATCTATATTCACGTTGTACCTAACTTTAAAATACCATTTTCCTAATAAGCGAGTCAGTACAATTTAAGGGGATCAATATGCTGCTCGTGAATGCTACTTGAGTAGCTTGGAGACAACCATAAAACAACTCTCCCTTGTTGATGTCCCTTATTTTGAAGTTCCAAGTGCTGACTTCGAGTGTTGGGATCCCAGATTGGGAGCCGAAGCGAAAAGGCTCATTTCCACGGAGGACTTGAAGGAGGTCCAGATAGATCCTCACACCAATCAGGTGTCGAATATAGGTACATTCATGCCCGTAGAGGAGGAAAGGGAACTATTCAACCTACTTATTAAGAATGTCGACTGATTCTCTTGGACTCCCTTTGACATGTCAGGAATAGACACCAAAGTGATGAAACATTGTCTTGCTATCCACCCTTCCTCCAAACCAATAACGTAGAGGAAGCTCAAAGTTTGCGAGGAGAAAAGAGCCGCCATTGATGAAGAGGTGGGGAAACTATCCAACGTTGGGTTCACCACAGAAACAAAGTTACTCACCTGGATGACTAATGTGGTTCTAGTACAGAAAGCTAACAATAGGTGACGTATGTGCGTAGATTTTAGTGACGTGAACGCCGCCTGGCTTAAAGATTCGTACCTACTTCCAGACATTAATCCCCTTATTAACGGGTCATCAGGCTACCGCATGTTGAGTTTCATGAATGCGTATTCAAGGTACGACATGATTCGGATGGATCCCCTGGATTACCTTATTTATTTAGATTATTTATGAATGTCGTGTGTGACCTTGAGAGGAAAGTGCAGAGTAATTAGAAGTTGGTAGATTTTATTTAGAATTATTTAATAATTAAAATAATAATAGTTTATTGTGATTTATGCTACATCTTACATGCTTAAATCTGATATTTTGATTATGTTTTGATGTTACATGCTGCTAATTGTTTTATATGTTGATTTTCGTGTGCAAATGTGTGTGAAATATTCTATTTTTGTTATTGGTATAAATTCCACCGTTGTTGAACATTTGTGTGTTTTGGGGTAAATGTGAAAGTATGAAAATACATGAATTTGTTGGTGTCAAGCTATAATAAATTGTGAATTTTTGGTTTTAATCATTGGATAATTCTTGTATGTCGATTTCTGAGACCAGAGCTTTTTAAGGAATCAAAATCAGAGGCCCAGAAGGCCTCCAACGATGAAAAATGCAGAAAATTCTGCATTTTGCGCAGCGATGAGGGGGCGTAAGACTGGCTGACGGTCCGACTGTCATCGCACTGAGAAAGATGACTCCCAGAAGGTCTGACGGGCGTCACCACATTCAGGCGCGCGTTATTCGCCCAAGACGTCAGTAATGACGTGGCGATTTGTGCAATTGACTTGTTTTCCTTGTTTTTGTCATAACTTTTGATTCATAAGTCCAAATGAGTTACTATCAAATGGAATTATTTTAAGGGGCTGAATATGTTGTGATACCATTAGTTTTTGATGTGGATTACATGGATTGTTTTTTTTTGATAAACAGATTACATGGATTGTTGATGTTATGCTGGGGATGACGAGAATTAATAACTTTAAAATTATTTAATAAATGTGTTGTGTTGATTTCATTTATGTTGTGCATTTGTGATTGTGATTGCATGGTAATCTAGAAAGTGGATTATGAGAGTTTTCAGTGTATTATGTTAGAATCAGAGAGGTCTTAACGCATTGATATTGATTAGTATGATGCATGCATCATTTGAGTTCATTAATCTTTTGAAGATATTAGGGACATTAGTCGTAGCCTAATTTACTAATTTATCGTAATTATGTATGAATAATTATGAAAATTAAATTGCGATTAATAAATAATGATTAAAGAGTGGATTCAGATAATCTAATCACGTTTGATTACTAATTCAATTACAATATTTTCATTTTTATTTTTTTCATCCAACAATAGATTTTACTACCTAAGTAACTTGAAAAATGATAAGTTTAGAAATTAGAAACAACTCTCATGAATTCAAACTTTCATAATATTACTTAACTATATTTTGGTACACTGGTTGAAATTATCCATCATATTCAAATCTGATCATATTAGAGCATCTCCAATGGAGGTTGCTTAATGCACATTTAGGATTTATAAGTTCCGGAACTTAGCATTTTTATCATTGGAGCAGATACACGTGGCGTTCTCGTTTCACATATAAATTGCTTATTAAAATCACCATTGGAGTTAAATTGGTTCATATTTCTTAGATGTTGCTTAAATGCAATGTGGTAATTTGGTCCCACATAAATAACTCAAGTAATCGAAATAAGTTTTTTCTATTGGAGATGCTCTTACAAACAAACAGAAACAGTAAACCTAAAAAATAACCTAGCAAGGAAAGTAATTTCGTAAAAGCAACTATCTTATGAAAAAAATTATAACTAAAAACAATGACTAAGACGACGACAACAACAACAATAACAAAGCTAAAAACAATGACGAAGACGACGACTAAAACAACAATAACAAAAGAAAAATCAAAAGACGACAATATAATGGAAGAGCACCCAATGATGAAAAATTAAGAAAATATAACACATATCGAATAGCTAAAAGTTACAAGTCCAAACAAATTCAAGGTACCACCAACCATTCTTACAAAGTGCTATTGAAAATGCATGAGAAACATGAAACGAGTATATTGTTTCATGGTACTGCTTGCATCTTCTCACATTCTTCTCGTACTTCTTGAAAAAGGGAAGTGGATAAATATCTTTCACCAAAACTTGGGAATACAACCTGCAATGAATAAAAATTGTGGGTATTAAAATAAAAATAAAGTATTTTAATTATGCAAATTTAAAATTTTATAAAACTTTTAAGAGTAAAAAATACAAAAATACCCAATGGGTTTCCACTAAATAATAGGAATGACAATTTAGCTCATACCCAATGGGTTTCCACTAAAAATACCCACAAAAGGTAAGGTAAAAATCCACAAAATGAATACGGGTACATATTTATATAATGTCATTTATAAAAATCCACAAAATGAATACAAAATGAATACGGGTATGAGTGCAGACACATGTACCTTACTATCCACCCGCCCCATACCCACAGTACATATTTATATAATGTCATTTATATTATCATATAAAGATGCACGTTTATTAATATATAAAAAATACATCACTATTAAACTATTACACATTTTAATAAAAAAGTTTATTTATTTCTTAACTCAACTATAACATCCACAATTTTTTCAGTATTATTAAAAAAACTTAAAATTATAGGGTATTTTATAATTAATTGATTTATTTTTATTACAAACTCAGGTAAACAGGTACACGTATGAGTATTGAGGTACTCATAAGATACGAGTACGGATATGAACATTGGTACCTACGCAGATATAAGCTCGGGTATGTAGATTTTTCAAACTGCGGATATGGGGACGAGTACTATAGTACCATGCCAAAATTCTGTCCATTATCATCCCTACATCCAAAGTAGATTAAACTTCTTACATCGCTTTTTAAGAATTAATGACCATTGAACGACATCTAATTGTATTTGTCTCTCTTATCTCATATCAATGGCATCTAATTGTATTGATCTCTCTTATCTCATATCAGGCCGAAGGAATCATTATAAAAGGAGCACACTTCAAACCAAAAAGGATAGGTTGAATTCATACGAAGAAGTCACCTACCGTGGCTCTTTCTAACCAGCTCAAAAGGAGTTATTGAACTAGTTTTCTTAGTGTGAATAGAACTAAAAAACGTAAAATGATATTGATATAGTTGTAAAGGTTGAAAAATTTATTCTTAATTATGAGATATACATACCACAATAAGCTTTCCCTCATTTTCAGGCCTCTTTGCAACCTGTAATGCAGCTGTAGCAGCACAACCAGAAGAAATTCCCACCTATTTACCAAAAGAAAAAATGTATGTAAATAACCAAAATATAAAGCCAATTGTTAATCAAATTGCAACAAATTGACATAAAGCACCAACCAGCAAGCCTTCCCGGAGGGCTATTGTTTTTGCAGTTTTGACAGATTCTTTACCTGATATCTGCAAACGTTATCACATCACATGTCACACAACTAGAAAAAACGTGTGTTTGTAAATTAGAATAATGCATTGAATTGATGATAAGATAGAGAAAAGGTATAAAATAACAAACCGCTATAACTTCATCAAGGACTTCTTTATCCAAATTCTTGGGTACAAAACCAGCTCCAATACCCTGAATTATGTGAGGTCCTGTAATTACAATTCGTTAGGCCGAGTATTGTTTTTGTTTTTGTTTATTAGCCTAATTGCCGAAATTTCACTCCTTATTAAAGGAGAATAATTAAGATAACACGGATTTGAACCCGCACTCTTGCAATTTGATGTCCCTATATAACTACTAACCGAGTTGGTTTAACGAGATACACTATTCTTGATATATATATATATATATATATATATATATATATATATATATATATATATATATATATATATATATATTAGTTTTTATTCATATTTCTTACTTGGTGTTCCACCGCTAAGCACGTTGCTTTCGAGAGGCTCTACACCAATAACCTAAAAGACACTCATAATTAATATCTTATATTAATTAATTGATATTAAAAGATACTTTATTGAAATGATTTACCAACCTTTATATTTGGATTTTGTTCTTTTAGAAATCGACCTGTTCCAGAAAGGGTTCCACCAGTTCCAATTGCCGAAACTAAAATATCTACTTTACCTCTTGTATCTTCCCATATCTCAGGTCCAGTATTCTCATAATGTACCTTAGGATTTGATGGATTATCAAATTGTTGAAGCATGAATGCATTAGGTGTATTTTTTACAATTTCTTCAGCTTTTCGAACTGCTCCACTCATAGCCTTAGAATATTCAGTCAAAACAAGTTCAGCTCCAAATGCTCTCATAAGAATTCTTCTCTCTAAACTCATCGAAATAGGCATTGTCAAAATGAGCTTATATCCTTTAGTAGCTGCTATATATGCAAGACCAATTCCTGTGTTCCCACCAGTAGGTTCCACCAAAATACTCTGAATTTAGAACACACCAAAAACAAAAGTTAATAATTAAGAAAGTGTTTCAACAACAAAATAAAATTCATAAATGGACATACATCCTTTCTGTCATGATTTTTACCTTTCCCGGTGTTATAAGTCCTTTCCTCTCAGCATCAAGAATCATGCTATAACCAATCCTGCAAGACAACACATGGTTCCATAAGCTCAAGCTTTGCAGCAATAACTATATTTTGGATTTAACAATATACCTGTCTTTGACACTGCAACAAGGTTCCATTAGCTCAAGCTTTGCAGCAATAGTAGCAACACAGCCTTTCGTGACACTCTTCAAGTAAACCATTGGCGTTTTTCCTATGAGCTGTGTCATGTAAGCAGCAACAAATGAAGAAGATTCATCTTCGAATTGTATATAGTTACAGAAACAAACAAAGAACAAAAATAGTATGAAACTGACCTCTGTAATATCCTCGGCAATATTGAGATTGTCAAGGTTGGTTTGAAGTTGGACAGAGGCGGTGGAAGATGAATAGATTCTGGAAAAGATGGAACGGCTGGCTATACAGAATCGTGGTGATGTTGGAGCATGCAAAGCACGACTCAACGACTTGAGGAAGGAAGTAGAAGCCATTGGTGCTTGTGGGGGAAATCTTTGATGGCAGAAACTTATATATATATATATATATATATATATATATATATATATATATATATATATATATATATATATATATATATATATATATATATATATATATATATATATATATATATATAAAAATAGATATGCTAGTTACGGAACGCATGAGATCGCAGATTTGATATGTATGTACTATTTTCATTTATTTTAAAATCAAGCAAAAGATAAATTAAAATAATCAGCACTGCGACTACTAAAATATAAATATTTGAATGAAATCAATAATGGAAATATTATTTATAATATCACTTCTGCTTTCACAGCCTTAGGGACGTATCACTCCAACTTTGCAAATCATCGCCATACTTCGATGTCTTCGGATATATATATATTATCGTCCTTCAAGGTAAGATGGATACATGAAAATAAGAATTAGATAATATGTAACTGATATTTTAGTATAATTGAATTAATGTTATTTAGAATTATGGATTAATTCAATTCATATTTATTAGTGGAGTGAAATGAATAATTTAAGGTTCAATAGCTAACTAATTGAAAAGTGACATAAATTATTTAGGTATTTAGATTCATGATACACTTTTTCTTTTATATGTGTGCGCGTGCATGTTAAAGAGAGGATGTGTGTTTATATGGGTATCTGTTTTAAGATTTAAGAGAATTTTGTTATTCAGACGCATGTTTGATGATCTAGTTATTGCATTATAATTGAGAATAAAACGTTTAAGATTTTGCATGGTGGATTCTAGGTGGAATGTCATAGATAAAGGGTCTAAAATACGTGACTTATATATTTTAAGAAGTTCCAATGTCATTGTTCATTCATCATCATCATCTAATAAAGGTGTTCATAACAAAAACAACTTGAGGTCAAGGCATGGTAGATGCAAGGAGGGTGTTTTAGAGCATTTCATGGGATAAAGCAGAAGTCTAAGTAGCTTATTTGGCTAAGAGATGTTTATTTAGAAGAATAAACTTTCAAACACTTATGGAGGTTTGGAGTAGGAAATATGTAAACTACTTTGTTTTGAAGGTTTCAAAAGTTTTTCCTAGTGTGCATATCAAGATTATCCAACTTGATGTTAATTGTGCCTTCAATTTATATCAAGATAGTGAGAATGATTATAAATTGTGGGAAGTGAAATCTAAAAGATCAAAGTTTATCGTTCTCATATGTATTAATTTTAGTGAGTTTCGTAAGTGAGTCTTGGTATAAACACTTGTATTAATGAGAGAACGATTATAAAGATCCCTAGTTATCATTAACTTATAATAAGGTAAGGAGGTAGATTGTATCATCTTTTAAATGTACGATTATTTTGGTCTTGAATGTTATGTTTTGAATGTGGCTAACAGGTTCACCTTCATGGAGGTATTTGAAAGCAGGTGGAATAAAATATGGTTAAAGAATCATGCTTGTGGGCTTGTTAGATTATCTTAGCAAGAAAAGGTGGGTGGAAGCAAATGCACGCGGGTGGAAAGATCAAGGTTCAAACGTGACTTGAACTTTATTAAAGTTGTTGAATGATTATTCAAATCAGATAGAGAGACAAAGTGGTTGATGGATAAATTCACATCACCATGGTTTATAGTTAAGGTGGAGAATTAGAGAAGTATACCATAAAACCTTGATTGATAAAGAAAAAGAAAACATGTTTTGAGTTTTCCATAAATAAAAAATCCTAAAATTAGCAAGAATTTTAACGGAGGCGCAGGGAGGTAAGACAATTGGCGGCTAGCAGCGGCGCCAGAAACTACAATAGTTGCAGTCCGGTGGTCTCTAGAGGCAGAGTCGAAGTCGTCAAGAGGCGGAGGAATAACCTTCCGCAGTGGTAGCAGTTTGGGTCCTTGAGTTTTGTTTCGGACCTTGTTAAGGATCCATTGGGTTTCACATAAAATTTTATTTCTCTCATTCATGGCTAGAAAATCTTCCGAACTTTGGAGTTGAAGGAAAATAGAAGGACTAAAAAATCCTATTGGGAAACCTAGAGAGATATGAGTAGAAATTCCTTGTAGGTGGTGGAATTTGAAAAATCTTTGGAGGTATCTAAAGGGATTAAGAAACACTTTTAAACACCTAATTCCTTGTCGGCGCATAACTTTCCACCAAACGATATCATAAATTACTGCATTTGCATCTCCATGTCAGATTTCCTCTTTGCCGTGACCTCCATCTGCCGTTGATGCTCACTTTGCATTGCTTCCATTTGAGCTTTCAAAGCTGCCTCACATTTCGGTGCCTCACGCCTAGCCTCATTTACTTCCAATTGTTTTACGGTTTCTCGCTGTTCCAGTGTCAAATTTAATAGACGTGAACCTCCTTCCCCATTAATAACTCTTTGATATAGAGTTCTGTCATCACTTCTCAAAGTGCCTGCCAAATTTCCACCACCAAAAAAACACCCGTTAGACCCTTTTCCGCCAATGACTTCACTCTAAATATAAAAGTCCACATCTGGATAAAGCGGCTCTCCCGATCTCAGAGTATACTGAGGATTAATATTCAAAAATCGTACAAGTAATGTCTGATAATCATCCTACGCATACAATAAAATAAACTAAGTTAAATATAATTTAAATTAAATTAAATTTACTTGAATAATATATGAAAAATAGTCACGTGATTTTCACGCTGCAACTAAAGTTGTCACATAATTTTCATGCCACAACATCTTACATGCCACGTGAAAATCATGACACAAAAGTTGCCAATAAATTTAAAAAAATATGAACAACGTGAATTAAATTAAACAACTTACCAAAGCTTTTTATGTACGATCGTTAACAAAACCTCCTGTTTTCTTTATCCGAGTCTTTATATTCTAAAATATTTAATATAAAATTTGTTTTAAGAAATTTATATATAATAATCTGTCTTAATAATATATATCATAATATGTTTAAATAATATATATATATATATATATATATATATATATATATATATATATATATATATATATATATATATATATATATATATATATATATATATATATTTTTTTTAATATAAAACTACATAAAAAAACTATATTCTATTTTCAATATAACCAAAATATATATTCTGTTTTAATAATATATATATTCTATCATCCAAAACTATATTCTATTTTCAATGTCATCCAAAATATATCATCTAAAACAATATTTTTATAATCTACTAAAATTAAAATTAAAAAAAAAAACAAAAATACCTCTTCTTTAATCTCCTTCATAAATATATCCACCGTAGTTATATCACATTTTCTACGCGCATGTTTTTTTCTAAGAAACTTTTCATCACATATCCTTTAAAGATTTTTTAGGTGAGAAGTTTCAAGTTCCAACATCAAAATTTGTTCCACCATGCCTCCTTTAACATTTTTTTTATTTAAAAATTAAAAGTATAATTCAACCGTGGTTATAAGTTTCATATATCACTATGATTAAAGCTTACGACCGTTAATTTTTTTCCGCAATATTAAAACTTTAGCAAGTAGTTTATTTCGTTCATAACACACAGGGTTGCCCCAGCGAATGAAACGACATCGATAGCGAAATCTTCACCATCCTCCGAATATCATTTCTAAAAGCGAAATATTCACTATCGTATTCGAATATCATTTCTAGAATCGAAATCTTCACTATCCTCTTCGAATATCATTTCTGGTGCGTCACCATTCTCTCCCTCTGGGCCATATGAATATTTAGGGTTACCGCATTTGTTTATGTTCTTATGAATGTGTATTGTTCATGTTTTAGATTTTGTCACATTCACATTTCCTTTATTTTCGTTTTGTTGCAACTGTGTTTTGGTTTTATTTAGATTTTGTAGCATATAACCATAGGATAAAAGTTGATAGATTATTGTGTATGAGAAAAGAGTTCTTGATTCCTTGAGGTCATGATAAGAAACTATTATAGAATTGATTGAATACTACCTTCATTAAATAAACCTTAAGCTAAAAACTTAAAAAAAAATCAGTAATTTTTTATTAATCACATCTGAATGCTCTAGCAGAGAGAAAGTTTGACCAAGTATAATATGTTTGATCATCAGAATCAATGATGAATGGCCTTTACCCTTCTTCTTCTTCTTGATTTTCTCTTCCTAGGAGCTCTCATGGGTTTCAAAGGTTCGATACAACCACTACAACTTTCAACGACTTTGACCTCTTCTTGATTCTGAGGAGAGTTTTGAACAGAAGCTCTGGCCTCTACAACCACAACAGTTTTTGTTCTCTCAGCATTGTTGGAAGTTTTAGCAGAAGTACTCATTTTGATTCTTCCTCTTCTCTGATTTCTTTTGATGAAGTTCTTTTTGTGTTTTGGTTCAAAGAGGAATTCCGCTTTTATATTGATTCTTCTGATTCTTCCTCTTCTCTTAACATTAAAAGTCTAAATGCCAAAAGATTTCACGTTTGTCAAGTTTGCTCATTATTACTTCTTTAATTCTCTGTTTTTTTCTCTTGGAAATTGAAAACCTCGAGCAGTCGAGCTGTTGTTGAATGTGTATTGGTGTTTCGAATCCAGGACCTTTCATTTATAACACAACGACTGTTTCCATAAACCGTAGTTATAAGTAGCGCGCTATCTAATATATAACAACGGTCACGCGCCCGTTGTGGTAACTAGCATACATACAATCACATGTTACCTAACAACGAAAATGCTACCGTAATCATATGTGTTTTGCAACGGTCATTGTTTGTGTTTTATGTAGTAGTGCTTGTAACTCTTTTCTAATATCTTATAACAACTTTTGAAAATACTATATTAAAAAGTTGTTTTCTCCTCTTGGGTATACCAGTTTGATCGAATTGAATAAATAAGTTTATTTGTGTTTTTATCTTTTATCTTCTTCTACTTTATTTGTGTATTTGTTTTCACTCTTAACATGTTAATGTGTTATTTGATGCCATCAATTTTTATTGTTATTATTCTTTGTCTCACACATAAAATATTTTAATAGGTTAAAACCTATCAATAAATTTATTAAAATGGTTAGAGCATGCAATAAAAATGTAAAAAATAAATGTATTATTGTACTTGCATTGATTTGAAATAGACATAGTTAGAATGAAAAATTTTATAGATGAAGTTGCAGTTGAAAAAAAAGTGTTGTGATTGTGTTTTAAGTCGGTTGATTATGAACAATAGTTTATTTAGGAGAAAATAAAACTGATTAATTAGTTAGGCCAAACTAAAAATTAAATAGTCGTAAAATAAGGAAAATTGTTATTCAATAACCTTGTTTCAAACAAATGGTAGTTAGGGTCCATTATGGACAATAATTTATTTAAGAAAAAAGATAGACGTGATTGTTGTGGTCGTGGGAATATTGTTGTCATAGTTGGATTTTGTTTTAATTTTATGCAATAATTACATTGCAAAGCCATCGCTTTGATTGAGTAAAAAAAAAAGCCATCGCTTTGAAATATTTCAAAGCCATCAATTTGGAATTTTTATTTTCAAGCCACCATTTAAAAAAGTTTTGATTGGAACCATTGGAAATCAATTTAGAATATGAAGATTTGCAACTGTGCTGGTGTTTCACGACTTTGGAACATTGGTGTTTGTGGAGAATTTGTCATTGACATCCTTTTAATTTATATTTTAAAATTTGATGTGGGATGTTAGATGATATATAATAAATATTTTGTTATAATTGAATTTAAAATATTTTAATTTACTAATATTTTATTAAATATTTTATATATAATTTTTATTTCAATATTTTGCATTAAGGCATTTAGTTTCAGTTGTTTCCACATTCACCTTGAATGTTCTGTTGCTTTCCTGTTCAGATTGCATAATTATCTTCTGATCAGAATCGTACAACTTCAAGAGACTGTTCCTCAATAAGCTGACTTACATTTATCATATTGCTCTTCATACCAGAAACATACCAAACATCCTTGATCACAACAGTTTTACCATTCTTCACTTTGACTTTGACATTTCTCATACCTTCATCATTAAGGTATTTATCATCAGCACATCTGATCTTTGTCCTCTTTCTAGAGTCAACATCAATCAACCATTGTTTGTTTCCTGTTAAATGATTTGAGCAGTCAGTGCCCATATACCACTAGTCTACCAAATATCTACCATCAAATTCAAAAGCCATCAATAGCACAGGTTCATCATCAGAATCTCCTCTGGATATGTTTGCTTCTTCTGATTTCCTTTCCTTGTTTGACCAACAGTCCTTAGATAAGTGACCAAACCTATTACGATTGTAACACTGAATCTTTCTTTTGTCAAGCTCCTCATATCAATTATGATGTTTCTTCTCATTAGAGTTGGAGGCTTCTGACTTATGAGAACCACCACCATGTTTCTTCTTGGCTTCTGATCAAGACTGCTTCTGACTCTTCTTACCAGAAGCTGCCTTCAGAGCCTGCTCTATCTCTTTTTCAGAGGTTCTCTCAGTCAGACGCAACTCTCGTGCCTATAGACTACTCTACAGCTCTTCAATTTTCATGGTGCTGAGGTTCTTAGATTATTGTAATCAAATTAAGGAGTAAAAGATCTCAGTACCTTCTCAATAATAACTTGTTCAGAGAGCATTTCTCCACAAGCCTTCATCTCTCTTGTGATCAAAATCACTCTAGAGATGTAATCAAATACCTTCTCATTGTTCTTTATTTAGAGGTTCTACTACTGCTTACATAGAGACTGAAGCTTCACCTTCTTCACTGATACATCGCCGTCCCACACATCCTTCGCCGTCGTTGAATCAACAATTGTTTCAAACACACGCATCCACACACTGATGGATGTAGAACAACGCCTTCTAATTGTTCTTCCTCTCAGCTCTTTGTGCGTTTCTATGTTCCTCTGTCGCATCTGATGCAACCAAAACGTAATCGTTAGTGACAAGATCAATAATGTCTATAGCAGCAAACAACAAACGCATCTGAATCATTCACCGATTCCAATTCTTTCCATCAAACACTGGAAGCTATGTATTCAAGCTATTTCCACTGTTCATCTTCGTTCTTGTGAACTGAAACTCACTCTAATCTCACCAACCACTCGTGTTTTCTAATCTCGCAAAATCAACAAATGCATTTCTGTTACGATTTCGATTGTGAATTCAACGCGAATTCAAGAAACGAAATTAATCACACATGTCACACGTACATGGTTGATGCACAAATTTGAAGATGAAGATGAAGATGGAAGAAGAGAGAGAAGAGAGACACACGTAACATCACTTAAATAAAATTTATCAATTATTTTTAAAGAATATTTTTTTATTACTTAAATATAAATCTGAAAGAATGATATATAACCGTTATAAACAAAACATTCAGTGACACAAGTTTAGTAGGGAATAGTATAAAACAATTATAAACAAAATATTGATTCGGAACGCAAATTCAACTATAATAATGCATAAACATTGATCACGACAGTGGACAAAATAGGAGGTAAAAGAGACAGAAAAAAAATTGAAAATTTTGTCTTATATAGTTTTTAATTGCTTAAATATTTTGTCGTACATATTTTTTTTTTTAAAATGTTGATCTCTATGAGTATATTTATTTTATTAGTTTATCAAATTTATATGAATCTAAATATTTCAATAGAAAAATTAATTTACACAATTATATTAAAAATTTAAAATCATTCATATTAACTAAATTAATATTATTAAAAAGATTAAACTATAAGATCTAAATTTTTAAGGTAGCCCGCTTAAACCAGGCTTAGGCCCACAAAGAAGATGTATTATATACTGTGATTATCTGTAAAAATTGTTCATTAGACCTTTATATAAATATGTCTTATTTTTGAAATATTTTTATATAAGTATATCTTATTTTTGAAAATTAAAAATTGTTCTTCATAGAAACGCATCTTTGAACGCACTTAAATTACAACCAAAATATATTATTTTGAGATTCACCTCATTTTGTTAATAAGATCCAAAAGTGGATCTCCGTATGATATTTGGTGTATTAAGAGACGCATCGAATCCTCTTTGAATCAAATAAAAAAAGCACCATTGTTCAAACATTCAATTTTTGTGAGACCAATTTATATTAACGTAAAATAAAAGTAAATTGAAATTATATTAAAGTTAAAGAAACTTTAAAAATTTATACATTAATAAAAAAATATATCAAGATAATTTATACATAATATTTGTTCGAAAATACATTCGAAAATACAAAAAAAAAAAACCATTATAAATTATTGGATATGTCTAACCCCCTGTCTCCTCCACTGGCTATACCACACGATATTCCGTAACTCGGAAACCATACGCTCCACTAGGGACAACTGGGGACTATCAACCTCAAAGAGTCCCGACTTTATGGCCGCTCTACCCATCTCCGCAACACGTCGACATACCGCTGTCACGCTCTCTGCCTATTCATCCCGAACCTCAAGTACCTCCTAGTTAGCTAGACTAGGTGGTTCTCCAGGAGCGCCTGTCGTCTTGATAGGGTGTAACACCCTTTAGAATCATGTCAGGTAGCCCTCAACACAAACCTAGTGTACATAAGGTGGCTCCTGACGATACTCCTATGGTACCATGGGAGTGTGGGACTCTCAAATCTAGTATCACTTGCATGTCTCTATGGAGCACGATGGCAAGAGCGGACACACAGGGAGGTCTCAGAATAATGTGCAAGTAAATAAACGGGTGCATCACTCGCTCAGAAAGATACAGATACATAAGAGATAACCCATATTCTAGCCAGTCGAAGTATAAGGAAATGACATCAAACTGACGTGTCTGGCGGTGACGCTCGTATGGGCAAAAGCAAATGTCCTCTGGTACCATACGACCAAGACAGACTCTGAATGGCTTGACCGCACCATCCCCCTGTACGAAACAAAAACGGCTGTACGAGGCCAATCCTTTGTGTATTTAGGCTCAGCTTCAAATCCGGTGATGCGAGAGAAGTGAGAGATAATACATCTCTGAAAATAATTCAGATACGATATTAATAACAAGTGTAAAAAATAGATTTTGAAAATATTAGTAACAAGAAATTATTGTAAGATGTGTGCAACACCCCTTCAACTGCTTTATCTTCCAAAGACAACTCTCGCCAACTTTGAGTACAAGTAGACCAAATAGGCGGCCCCTAGTTGTACTCGTGAATCACACTCAAGTCTGTGAAGTGCTTGAGGTAGACCACAACAACATATGTTGCAAATGTTTCCACAAACATGGACATGCCATCCAAGAACAAGAGGTAACACCTCAATGCGCAATTTCGATGGCACTCAACCTGCACATCATCGCAACCGGCATTAAAATCCCAATTCACATGTTCTTTATAAAGCTTTTCCAAAAATCTAAACCATACATGATCACCTCTAGATCGAGTTGCCTCCTCCGCCGCTCTACCAGGGGCAGCTCCAAATTGGATAACCATCAGATCGATCCCTTCCTCTCGCCCGATTCTCATGTGGTCCAGTAAACTCCCGTTGATGGGAATATGCAAGAGGCATGAGATGTCATCCAAAGTGATGGTCATATCTCCTATAGATATATGGAAATATGACGTCTTTGAGTGCCACGTCTCTGCCAAAGCTGCATGCATGCCGTGGTTTATGGCCACATACGTATAAGAACATAAATCGGCAAGACATAAGTAGCGGATAACATCATTGAACCAAGCATGAGTGGGTTGTGGAAAATCCAGTATCTTCCTTCCGTGGTTAATCATTTTCAAACAATCACACTCCTGTAAAAAGAAAACATAAGCATAGGTATGGATTTAACTAGTTAACAACATATGTATTGCAAAAAAAACACCTCTCCATGCTAGACATGCCTAGCACCATGCTCTGAATAATTGTAAAGTAAAAAGGTGTCAAATGACCTTTCTAGTTAAATATCTATTGGGGCATCAAGATCGGCTTTCTCCTGGACTTCCAGGTGAACAAGGGCCTATGAATCCTCAAGTAATGTTGTATCATATGCCTGAGCTGCCTGAGAGAGTCGGCTATGAGAACCAGACGGTTGAGACTACGAAGTAGACGCAACGTCAAACGAGTTATCAACGACTTGTGGCCTTGTGGTCCTCACTGCGGCTCACACATCGTACCGACGCAATTTGGGACACACGCCCGAGCCTAATCCAAATAATATTGTCTTCAACCATTGCACATGTGTTATTAGGGGTGTTCAAAACCGAACTGACCCAATACAAAACCACAAAACCAAACCAAATCCATCGCAAAAACCGCAAATGGTTAAGATGTATTTGGGTCATTCTTTAACAAAATCGTGCGGTTCGGTTCGGTTTGTGGTTTGTCTTTTACAAAGCGAACCAAACCAAACCAAACCAAACCCAACTGCATCATGTTACAACCCAAACTGCACTTAACCCACATCCAACCCAAAATCAAACCTATTATTCCGTAACCTTACGATTACGACTAATTTTTTCTTCCTCACGCTTAAGGTTTCAGTTTAAGTCTTCTCAAATCTCTCATAGCAGTATCGCGCATTCCTCTCATCTTCATTTCTAAGTACATCTTGCATATTCTTCTCTAGTCTCTCATCTCTTATGTTCTTTCTTTGTCATCTTATTAATTTTATTTATTGTTCTCTCTTCTAAGTACGTTTTTAATGCACCTATTCTTCTCAAATCTCTCATCCCTTATGCTCTTTCTTTTGCATCTTCTCTAATATTTCATCTCCTTGTTTTCTATTTTTCATTATAATTTTTTATATTGTTTTATGCTACTATTTTGTGTTTTTTATTCCACTTTTATTTAATATTATTTTTGTATATTAAATAAAACGTTGTTGTCCAAATATAATGAAATTTGTTGTTATTTGATAACTCATAAATAACTAAATACAAAGGTATGTTGTCATCTCTATGTGTATGTATGACTCAATCATTTTTTTGTAGAAAACTGAATCAACCTAAACCGCATTGGTTTGGTTCGGTTCGATTTTATTTCTAAAAGCCAACCGAACCACACATTTTTTCTCTTGCGGTTCGGATGACTTTTTACATTAAAATTGCCTAAACCGCACCGCGAACACCCCTATGTGTTATAAGCAGAGACATATATGAACAACATGTCTGGAGAATTCACAAAATCACCCAATTATTTTGACAAAGCCCAATTCAAATATGCATTTTCGAAAATACTTTAGAGCAAATTCGAAGATGCATCTTCGGACAAACCTTCGATGGTCTTCCATGGGAGCAACCTATTTTCTGCCCTAACAATTCTAAAAATCCTCATTGCATGTTGCTCTAACCTACCAATTTCGTTTACAATACTACCTAAATTGTTTAAAACAACTAATGTACCTTTAAGAAACTAATTACAAATCAAAACATAAAAAGAAAATAAAATTTGAAAAACTTAACAAATAAAATTGATTGATGAGAAAGGGGAACTTCGATGTTATGAGATGCTAGAAAGGAAGAGAAAAGGCTTCACTGATGCTTTAATGCAATGAATAGATACTTCAATGATCGGGAGAGGAGGAGGTGAAATGCTTTTTTAGAGCTTTTTTATAAAATGAAGAAGGAGGAGATGGAAGGATTTTGGCGTGGGTTATGAAATAATAGCTTTCGAAGATGCATCTCTAGATCACTAACACATTTTTTGAATATATAATATTTATGGAGGTACATCTTTAAATGTACTTTTAATTCATCTTCAAATTAAATTTTAACTTAAAATGAAGGCTTCTTCAATTTGACTTAAAAAATAGTAAAAATATGTACGTTGGAAGATGCATTTCAAATTTTTAAAAACATTATAAATTTTTTACACTAAGTGTGGAAACACTTATAAGAAACAACATTTCTCTTATCTGTCGTACTAAAAAGGTTTCGTTTTACAAAATATATTTTTCCTATAAAATCTCGACTACCTGTTAAATTTATGGGTTAGGTAGTGATCCTCTCTATAATAGAGTTCTATTATTAATATCTTTGGCGTATAATACATAATTATTTGGAATTTGTGGCATATATTATGTAAAATTTGATATTTATAGAACAAAAAGTTTAATAATAAAAAAATGGAAAGAATCCCTACACTAAACTAATTGATCCTCTGGTTGAAACACTTTGTTCATACCATCCAGAGTGTATTAACTCAATATTAGTCTGTGTGGCGGTGCTTGTTTCCATGTGAGAAGATTTAGGCTGATTTTGTTTGTGGTGGAGGACATATTATTCTTAAATAATATGTTTATTTTTACAAATAATTCGTATTAATATCACATTCTTCTGAGTTCAGATATGGTAGGTATAAGAGAAATTTACAAGAATAATATATATTGGGTTTTTTTTTTTTTTTTTTGACAAAGATAAACTTAACTGATATCATTAATCAAACACCGTTCAATACAAGGAGGTACATATCTGAAAAAATTACGCCGAGACCAAGAATTGGCCGCCTTAGCTAATGTATGGGCAACCGAATTCGCTTGGCGTTTGATGAACTTTACCTCAAAGTTCGGAAATAAAACTAACAACTGCTTAATAGATTTAATAATAAAGCTAAATTCTGAGGAGCCAACTTGAGTAGCATAAGTAGCCTTAACAACAGTCTGACAATCGGTCTCAAAAATGACATGGGAAAACTGAAGAAAGATAGCATTTTGGATTGCTTCCTTTAAGGCGGTTGCTTCAGCTTCGACAACGGAGAGAAGACCCACATCCCAAGACACCCCTGCGGAAATAAACCTTCCAAAGTGATCTCTAAAGCACCACCCCCTGTTAGTTGTACCACACCCATTGTTAAAACCTGCATCAACATTACATTTCAGGTAATTAACTGAAGGAGGAGTCCAACTTATAGATAAATTAGTACCCGCCACCGAATTATGCTCATCTCTAGCTAAAAACCAATCATACCAATTGTGATAAGCTTGCATGCCAATCCTCAACGCATCATCCTGGGTATCTTGCCAAACCATATTATTCCTACTCCTCCAAAGGGTCTCAAGCAATACGGCAAACCGGCCCGCATCTCTACGATCCTCCCGACTACAAACATCAAAGATAAGAGACTTAGCATCATGGAAATTAGGCAACCGAGGGTTTATAATAGATGACAAACCTGCTGCCCGCCAACTCTGAATGATCGTGACGCATCCGAAAAAAATATGCCATTCATCTTCATCCTCTAATTCGCACCAAGGACAAACAGACGGGCATTGTACATGACGTTGTTGAAGCTTAGTACGCGTCGGTAGACAATCTTTACAAATCCGCCAAAGCAAATGCTTAGCTCTAGGTGGTGCAGAAATATTCCAGATACTTTTCCACCTTCCCTCCATGTTATGATTCTGATTGTTACTATGACGGTCATTCCAAATTTTATACCCCGATTTCACACTATACTCACCATTTTGCTCCTCTTGCCAAATCAATCTGTCCTCCTTCACATCCTCAATAAGAGGAACCCGAATAATGCTTGTCGCTCCTTCTGAGTCGAAGAGTTGGTTAATTAAATCCACATTCCATTTCTTTATATTTGGTAACAGGAGATCTTTAACTGAGAGATCACTAGTACTCTGCAACTGTGGGCCACTAAGATAACCTCCACCTCCTTCTCGGAGCCACGGTTCATACATAACCTTAATGTTACTACCATCACCAATAGACCACTTACTACCTTGCTTAATAACCACCCTCGCCTTCCACAAACTTCGCCAAACAAAACTCGGATTATTACCAATAACAGAATCAAGATAGGACGAACGAGGAAAGTACCTTGCTTTGAAAATTCTAGCCACAAGAGAATTTGGTTTCGACAGAATGCTCCATCCTTGTTTTGCTACCATAGCCATATTAAAGGATTTGAAATCTCTGAACCCCAAACCTCCTTCACTCTTCGAAGAAGTCATCCGATCCCAAGATAACCACCTTATACCTTTGTTGTTACCACTACCACCCCACCAGAAAGAATTTAGCATTTTTTCAATATCATTCACCACCCCCTCCGGAATCACATAGACACTCATAATGTAAGCCGGTATCGACTGAAGGACAGACTTTATCATAACCTCTTTGCCAGCTTTAGATAGAGATCTACCGCTCCACGAATTGATTCTTTTCCAGATCCTATCCTTAATAAAAGAGAACACCGCTTTCTTACTCCTACCAATCATGGAAGGTAACCCCAAATACTTCCCTGTACCCAAAACCCTCCTTACCCCCATCATATGGGCTAAGTCTACTTGGGCTGGACCGCTCAGATTACCACTAAAAAACACTTCAGACTTTGATACGTTGATCTCTTGCCCAGTTGCCTCGGCATATGTGTTGAGAATTTCCATAAGATTAGTTGCTTCCACAATATTTGCCCTGCAAAACAAGAAACAGTCGTCAGCAAAAAGCAAGTGGGACACACTAGGTGCCCCCCTGCATATCTGTGCACCATGGATATCTCCTCGAGCAACTGCACTTCTGATAAGTGCCGAAAGTCCTTCAGATACAAGAATAAAGAGGTATGGCGATAAAGGATCGCCTTGTCTAAGTCCTCGTCCTGGAATAATAGGCCTAACTCTATCGGAATTAACAAGAACAGAATAGTGCACCGAAGTCACACACATCATAAGCCAGTGAATCCACTTCTCATCAAAACCCATACGAAGGAGAACCCCATGCAAAAAACCCCAATCAACTCTATCATAAGCTTTACTAATATCGATCTTTAAGGCAAGATAGGCCTTATTGCCCGACGTCTTCCTTTTTAAAGAATGAATAATTTCTGTGGCCACCATAGCATTATCAAGAATCGACCTCCCTTTAACAAACGCCGACTGCTCCTCCGAAACACACTTATTGAGAACAACCTTCAGCCGATTTGCAAGTAATTTAGCTATTAACTTGTAAACGACATTACAAAGAGATATAGGTCTGAGATCCTTCATGTCTTTTGGATTAGCACACTTGGGAATAAGACATATGTTGGTTTCATTAAGATCCGAAGGAAAGAAGCCCCTGTCCAACCATGTCGAAGCTGCCATAAAAATATCATCCCCACATAGTTCCCAAAAATGCTGATAAAAAGCCGGATTAAAACCGTCAGGTCTGGGAGATTTATCAGGGTGCATTTGGATCAAGGCTTCATATAGTTCCGCTTTAGTAATATGATTCAATAACTTCAAATTATCCGCTTGCGATATTACCGGTGAAATACAATTAAGGACCGGATCGTGCACCCCCTGTTTCATTGCAAAGAGTTGTTCAAAGTATGACTTAGCTACATGGCATAACTCCTCCTGCCGTGTCACTTCCGCCCCTGTCTCATCTAGAAGCGTGTGAATTTTCTTAAAATTATTACGAACAGTAGCAGACCTGTGGAAGAATCTCGAGTTCGAATCACCATGTCGCAGCCAATGCATCTTAGCTCGTTGCTTCCAGAAAATTTCCTCTTTATTAAGAATAATATTATACTCCTTTTGTGCTTCAAAAAATCTCGCCGCCGCGTTCTCATCATGCGACAACCTAGCAGCTTCCATGGCTGCCATATAGATAGATAAGTTACTGTTATGTTGCTTATACTTCACTTTATTCCAACTAGAGAGTTCCCGCGCACAGTTACTAATACGTTGGAGGACATCCGCTTCTGTCTCGACATTCCACCCTTTATGCACCACCCCATGCAGCTCTTCCTCTTTAAGCCAAGCATTCTCAAACCTAAAGGAGTAAGGCTTGGACTGCTGCCTCCGATAGGGTTCACACATAAGGAGGATTGGGCTATGATCAGAGTGTGAGGCCAATAAATTGCTCAGTTTTGCCGCAGGGTAGATATCCAGCCAGTCTTGTGTAACAAGCGCACGGTCTAATCGCTCTTCGATAACATGTGGTGTGCCTCTAATTTTAATCCACGTGAAAGGATGCCCTTCCAGTGGAATATCCAGGAGATTACAGTCGGAGACGACGTTGCGAAAGCCGGTGCAAAGCCAGTTAGGATGAGGATGGATCCCGACTTTGTCATGCTGCGACAGGAGGTCGTTAAAGTCACCAATTACACACCAAGGAACATTCGACATATCCCGTAACTCGCGAAGCATATCCCACGCTTCTCGTCTTCTATGTCTTTCTGGGTAACCAAAATAACATGTAAGTCTCCACTCATCTTTCCCTTCCTCCTTGACCACCAAATTAACAAAATTTCGAGAGAAATTCGTTACACTACACTTAATCGAATTCTTCCACAACACCGCCAACCCTCCGCTTCTCCCGACAACATCAACAGTTAAACAAGAATCAAACTTGAGCAGAACACGAACACGTTCAAGCTTGTGGTTTGTCGCCAACGTTTCGGACAGAAAGAGGATATCAGGGTGTTGTTTTTGAGCAAGCTGTCGCAAGTTCGGAATTGCTCGCGGGTTGCTCAGGCCCCGGCAATTCCAGCTAAGGATCCTCATTTTTCCCGGCAGTCCTGGCTGCCAGGACATGCCGATAAAAAAGATGGGATTGCTTCAGTAGTCACAACATCTCCATCATAAACCTGTTCCCGACGTCTTTTATGTTCGAGCTGTTCATCACCATTCTGCTCAGTCACAGTACCAGGTTGGGAAGATTGAGAAAGGAAAATAGTTGGGATAATGACAGGGTTTGGTTTACTGAGAGTAGACGGTTTATTTTGGTTGTTGGCATTAGTCTTAGAGCTGGTATTTTTTGGTTTGAATTTATGAGGTTTAGGGGTTAAAGAGTTTGATTTGTGAACATGTGAAGGATTTCCACGGTTTAGCAGAGTGGTTGGATGGGCCTGGGTGTTAAACGTAACATGAGGGTTTTGCATGGGAGGTGGGGTATGATGGATTTCTATTGGTTGGTGTAATAAGTGGGGGCCGGTTGGTTTATGAGAGAGAGGTGGGCCATGGTTTGTTGGCCACGTGGGCATGTTCAATGAGGGATTGGAGAAAGTGGGGGACAAAGCATTGATGGTTAATGATTGGGTTGTTTTTATGCCACCGAATATTCCTTCGGTAATGACCAAATGATTGCTGGCAGGAGATTTATGGCTAGTAATGGGTTTTGACGGAATGATTTGATTGTGGTTTAAATTGTGGCAACTGTTATGGAGACCAGGTAATGATTCAGTAATAATGGCCAAATTATGAGGGGCCCCTTCTGGTGGAGAACGCGCCTCACTTGCTTCCTCCTGCGCGTGATGCTCACGCGCCCCATGCACTCCCACGTTTTGCTTCACAGCCTCCCTACCAACACTTTCCTCCTTCAGCCACTTGGAATTTGATCCATTGACAAACCTCCGATTTTCCACTCTGAGTTCATTCGACCACCCCCTATCTCCGGTATCCTCCTCCATAGCGAATCGGACTTCACATCTCTGTTCCGAATGACCCAAAATACCACAGACGAAGCAAAACAGACCCAAATTTTCATATTTGAAACTGACTGTGCACCATTCACCGCCTTTATTTTTCACTCTAGTATTCTTCTTTAGAGGCTGTCGCACATCAACCTTAATTCTCAGACGCATGTATTGCCGCCAAAAGCTTGAATTGTTGTTCTTATCGTACTCCACAAATGTACCGATGAAATTAGCGATTGTTGTACCCACTCTCCCCAACATTAAACCCGCCGGGAGATTATGGACCTGAACCCAAAACTCGACATGGAACAGGGGAATATTCTCTAGCTGGACACCAATCTGAACTTTCTCAATGATAAGCAAGTGGCTTCCAAACGTCCACGGACCTCCTTTTATCGTTGCTTCCATATCTAATCTGTGTGAGAACTGGAACAAGAATAAACCTTCAGAAGCTTTCTTGATTATCACCCCTTTGACTGGGCGCCACATATCAGCCACTCTCTTTTTCATAGACAGAAGATGAATCGGTTTATCGCATAGGAATCTCCCTACCAGGCATAACCTTAAATCACACGCATCTCCACCCTCATCCTCCACATCAAAGCAAAAACCTCCCTCCTCGTCATCTTCTTGTAGTGACAGATTACTAATGTTAGGACCTTCCATTCTAGAAAAAACCGATAGATCGGACCAAAAACCGGGACAAGAACAAGACTTCTCAGTAGGAGAAGAAAGACCAAACCCTAGCAGAACTAGGAAAAAGACCGTTTTTATTAAGGGAATATCTCACAATATATATTGGGTTATTTTATAGTATATAATACTATTATTATTAGTATTCTGTACGGTAACATATATAATAGATGGTGTTTAAAACCGATCCAACAAAAATAATTAGTGTAATAAGATTGACAAAATATTAAGATTTGTTTGCAAGTTTGGTGGGGAGGGAGGAGAAGACTTTCGAAAATGAAATTTAAAAAAATTATAGAAAAATATTTAATATATTTTTAAAAAATAATTTTGTCTAGAAATAATAAAAGAGTCATTATCATTACTATATTTTTAATTTTTAGAAAACTATATTAACCTTAAAGATATTTGATAAATTTATGTAAGCCCTTCAAAATCCTCATTCAATATAATTTTTGAGTTCCCCATTCTAGGGAATTTTTGGTATTATGAATAAAATCAAACCCTCCAAAATCTTTCTACTCAAAATCTTTCTATTTTTTCACTCAATTCTTCCTATTTTTCAAAACTCTCCTCTCCTTTCCCTCCAAACTCGCAAATAAAGTCCAATTTAAAAAACTCTTGCAGGAGAACGATAAATAGACAGACTTTTTCTAGAGGAACGCACAACGAATTCGAACTACTCATTTTTTATCATTTATTATATTGAATCCGACAATCTCCTACATTCTGCGTTAGACCAATCAGGATCAGTTTTAACCGCCTATCACATATAAATTCATATACACCCAATTATTGATTCTTTTTAATTCATATACACCTCTTTAACGCCACTGACTTAGACGATGAAGTGTTAAAAATACATGCACACCCCTGTTCTACCGTGTTAGCAACTTTCACTACCGTGTTAGAATGACTATCGGTATGGTGATAAAAGTTTTTTGAGATCAGAGACGGTGCGAGCCTTATTAGAATGACTATCGGTATGATGATAAAAGTTTTTTGTGATCAGAGACGGTGCGAGCCTTATGCATGTGCAAACAGTACTATAGCACATGACCTCAATATTTAAAGAGAGCCCAAAAGAAACTATGCACCCTTTAGGTTAAATAATTAATTATGACAAACTTATTTTAATGTGTAAAGAGCTAGGCACTTGGAATTCTTTATTTACAGTTTATGTCTTCTCCTACTATTGAGTAAGAGTCTGTTTGGTAACGCCATAAAAAGAGTTTTTTGCTTTTATCTTTTAGCTTTTCAGCTCATATAAATAAAAAAACTTTGTTTAGTAATTGTTTGTAGTTTTTAGCTTTTAGCTTTTTTACTAGCTTTTGTCTTTTTTTTTTAAAAGCTATTTGAAATAACTTTTGATCTTGTGACTTTTTCTTTCATTTATGCCCTTATTATTTTAACAAAAATCTATTTTTACCCTTCAATATATATTATGATTCAATGTTTAATATTTTTTTAATCTTTAATGATTTTAATAACATCTAAAGTATACAATAAATTTTGAAATAGTGAAATATAATCGAAGAATCAATGAGATTAACCGAGACAAATAAAATTAAAATTTTTATTATATTTTTATGGTATAATATTAAATAATAAACTTATTTTTATCATTAATTTTGATTAATTTAACTGAATTCAAATTTTATGTATTTCGTTAAATTTATTTATATAATTTATTTACAAATTTAAAATATTTTGATATTTTTAAAAATTTTCACATATATTAAAATTGCTTTGTAAGTTTGTATTAATATATTTATTTTTATCAAATATAAATTAATTTAATAATATAATAATATAATATAATAAGATAAATAAATCACAAATTTCTTAATAAGAATGTCCTTTTGTGTCATTTTGTATTTATCAGCTAGTGTAACAGCTAATTTACCAAACACTCAAATTAACTTATCAGCTATCAATCACCAGCTACCAACTATCAGTCACCAGCTACCAGCTACCAGTCACCAGCTACCACCTATCAGTTACCAACTAGTTTTACCAAACAGAGTCTAAATATTGGACGTGGGATTAGTTCTATATAGTATATTTGATAACCACAATGTTTATCTATTCTATTATATGAAATTAGTATAAAAATAAAAGTTGAAATTAATTTAAATTAAATTATATTGGATTTGATTTTACAATAAATTATCCAAAATCAAACTGAATTATGAGTAATTTTATTTATGAATTAGATGTCACTACTACAAAGCGCGTAAACTACAATGTCATGGTCATCACGATTCTTCACTACACCGTGGTGACATCTCTAAGGCGCTACCATATTATTTTTGTTTTTTTGATTAAAAATTAATCGTATATAACAACGGTTGAGCAGCCAACCGTGGTAAAACCATCAAGCTTTCATGGATTCGAACCTCAGCACCATCATATATATTATTCCTTTAATGTTAAGGGGCATTTTTTTTATCTTTATATAAAAAACTTAAAGAGATGTGATTACGGTTGGTACGTTCCACCGTTGTGATATATTTATAATAAATAAATACTTATCAATACGGTTGGTAGATAACCGTTGTGAAATAATTTACTCATATATAAGCGAATCAAGTTTCACTTATTGACAGTAGCGTCGTTCCTTTCATAGTGAAACCTTAGCACTATTTTTTTCTCTTCTTCTTCGCCATTAGCAGTAAATCTTGTGCTTCATACGTTAAGGTATTCTTCTTCTTACATCTTATTGTTAGATAGTTCCCCATTATCTCATTTGTTGCATGTTGTTTTTGTTGATTAATTATTCTCATTTTTTCAGATTCGTCTTCACTACCTTAACAAAGACCATACTTTGGCTATGGTACATATTATTTGTGTAGTTATGGAAAAAAGTAAAAGAAGCACGAAGCTATGATGGAAACTTCATCCACCTTGTATTTTTTTCATAACTTCACAAACATGATGTTTTTCATGGTTATTGTAGGACTCAAGAAGAACAACACATTTTAGTTAATGAAGAAACAACATTGGCAAAAAACTTCATCTAGTTTGAGATACAATGAGAAGAAATATAAGAAGTATGAAGTTGTTGTGTAAGCTTCTTCCTCCTTATATTTCTTCTTCTTTGCTTCACAAACTAGATGAACTTCAGAATTGATTCATGTTCCATAATTAGTTTCAATAAAGGTGCATCCTAGAATTTTATAATATATCTTTTTCATTGCTCACAAATTTATATTATTTGATTCGATTGTATGTTGTTGTTTGAGTTTATTACATAATAGGTAGATGACTTGTTTTTCATACACCTCACTTAAAATACATTCGTTTAAATTGACATAGATACTATAATCTGAAAATTAAATTGTATTTGAAAACCAACTTAAACAAACCATTGTTTTTGGATTACATGCATCTCATCGTTCATTTGAAGTTATTTTACATATAGATTATGGTATGATGACATGGCTTCTCAGATGCATCATTGTCTTAGATTATAGTTAAGTTTCATTAACTACAAGAAATTTAACTATAATCGAAGACAACAGCGTATCTAAGGAGATAGACCAATAAACCACAATATGTGTGTGTGTGTGTGTGTGATGCAAAGAATACTATATGGCATGCAAATGAAAGATTATGTGATGGAAAAAAATTGCTATGTAGCTGATTTATTGCAATGGAAGAAAATTGATTTGTTGTTCCTAGATTTTTCCCTTGAGCCAGGAAACTTAGGTTTGGACTTGCCACCAAAGAAATGAACTCGTCTGGTAATTTGATACTAAATATACTTCATTGCATGTTCTTCTCATAATTTACAATCTATCTCTGTGTTTCTGCATGAAGCACAAATATATGATGTTAATGATTTAAAGTCTAAAACAACCAGGAAATGACATAGATGTTTAGTTAATGCTATTGATTCACGATTTGATAGTTTTGTCGGAGAAATGCATTGATGTTGATGATGTGTATACAAGTGATAAATTTAAGATGCATACCATGTTATTTTGCACAATCAATAACTTTTCTGCATACGGTAATAAGTTTTCTGGGTAAACCGTAAAGGGACATAAAGTGTGTCATAAATGTGAAGATGATACATGCTCCCACCAATTACAAAATTAAAAAAAAAGACAGTTTACCTTAGGTATCGAAACTTTCTAAGACCTAATCATTCATACCATAAATTGCAAAAGGATTTTAATGGAGAACAGGAGTTTGGTATCGCTCCAAAATCCTTAACCAGGAAGGAAATATATAAAAGACAACAACACGTTAATATTGTCTTTGAAAAGAAACAAAAAGGAATCGTGGAGAAAAATATTTAGAAAAAAAGGTCAGTGTTATTTGATATTTCATATTAGTCTAGTCTTGATATAAGACATTGTCTTGATGTGATACATGTGGAGAAAAATCTATCTGATAGTTTGATTGGAACACTTTTTAACATAAAAGACAAGATAAAATATAGTAATAAATATCATCTAGATATGGTGGTGATAGGTATACGACAAGAGTTAGTCTCAAAATATATAAAAAATAGAACATATTTGCCCCCAGCATGTCACACTTTGTCGAAAAAAGAAGAAAAAAATTGCGATTGTTTGCCGGGTATCAAAGTTCCCCAAGGGTACACATGAAATGTGAAGAAACTTGTGTCAATGAAAGATTTTAAAGTAGTTGGATTAAAATCTCATGATTTTCATGTCTTGATGAGACAACTTCTACCAGTGGCTATCCGTGGAATTTTACCAAAAAATATAAGGGTTACTATAACCAGATTGTGCTTATTCTTCAATGTTATATGTAGTAAAGTCATTAATATTAGAAATTTAGAGGAGTTGGAACATGAGGTTGCAGTTATCTTGTGTTAGTTAGAGATGTACTTCTCTCCATCATTTTTTGACATTATGGTTCACTTAGTTGTTCATCTAGTAAGGGAGACTAGAATTTATGGTCCAGTTTATTTAAGAAGGATGTGTTCGATATAGCGATACATGAAGATCTTTAAAGGGTATACAAAGAATTATCATCTTCCAGAAGCTTTGATCGTTGAATGGTACATCACAGGAGACATTAATGAGTTTTGTACAAACTATTTATTAGAAGCAAACTTTAAAGGAGTTCCCGAGTCTCGTCGTGATGGAAGATATGGAGGTAGAGGTACTCGAGATTTAAATGTTAAAACAATGGACCAAAATGTAGTTTTTCAAGCATATTTTTATTTATTGAATAAAGTTGATGAAGTTCAATCTTAGTTGTCCGCTCACAAAAGTCTTATCAAGAAAAAATTCCTCGGATGAGTGAAAAATTGATGTTGACTGAGTATATAAATTTTTTATGACTTGATTTAATGAAAGGGTTTCTAAAGAGAGTGGTGCATATGAGACACTTAAATGAATTTCGTATACGCCTAAGTTTAATGTACTAACTTGGAGGGTATACAACATTACTAAATTTTTATTCCATAGAAAATTAAAGGATGATTGTAGTACCATACAAAATAATAGGGTTTGATGGAAGCTGAAATCATGTACTTCTCTAGTCCCAAAGATAACAATCCTCTACTGGCATCTAGAGCATACTTTGGAGTTATTGAGAAGATTTTGGAGATTGACAATGTTAGTTTTAAAGTGCCTTTATTTAAGTGCAAGTGGATTGATACTAACACTAATGTAAAAATCAATGAATTAGGATTCACAAAGGTTGATCTTTGAAAGACAACTTATTTGAACAAACCATTCATCATATCATCCTAAGCAAAACAAGTTTTTACATCACTGATCCTTCTAGCACAAAATGGTCAATTGTTCTACAAGGAAAACATATTGTAGATAATGATGAAAATCAAGATTTAAATTTTGAAATGCCTTCTTTTGCAACACATGTGCGTCTCTCATCTGAAGAAAATGATTCACACGATGTGAATTTTATTCGTCATGATCATCAAGAGAGAATATGAGAAAACTAGTAAGTAAATGTTTTATATCAATTAGTAATATATATTTATTCATTTTATTTTTTAATTCTTTTTACTAATATTTATTTTTTCCAACATGTAGAAAAGTATAAGGATGTGTTGCATGATTTTAGAAGTAAAAGTTAAAAAATTAAAAAACTCATAAATATTTAATGTTGTTTTTGTTGATTATCTTAATTGGTTTCAAATGATGTTCTAACTATAGGTGTTCAACGACTGGTTGCAAATCACAAAAGAGAATCAAACCCATAATCAAACCCATAATCATTAAGTATTTCTCCTCAATGAATCCTAGATCCGAGGTTAACCCCCATTTTTAACTAACGTAAAAAAAAAGTTTTGTTATTGTAGTGCTAGTATAATCTAAAGACAAAGCTATAGACTATATACCTAAATATCTTGAGGGTATCATCGACCTCTTGTAAGAAATGCAAGTGAGAATAAGTCTTAAACATGAAATAGTTAAAATTGTTTCATGGCACTGGTTCCATCTTCTCACATTCTTCTCGTACTTCTTCAAAAAGAGAAGTAGACAAATATCTTTCCCCAAAGCTTGGAAATATAACCTACGATGAATAAAAATTGTGGGTATTAAAATTAAAATAAAATAATTTAATTTTGAGAATTTGAAATTTTATAAATCTTTTAAGAGTTAAAAATATGAAAGTGATTGTCATGTGAAAATGGAATAATAGGATTTGATCGACTAAAGGAGATGTAATAATTTAAATAAGAATGATTAATTTTATTGATCGAAAAACACTTCAGAGATCACTATTTGATGGATTTTGTTTAGATGAACTAAAAATGTAAAATTTATAAGGTATAAAAACTTGTTCTTAATGATGAAACATACATACCACGATAAGCTTTCCTTCATTTTCAGGTCTCTTTGCAACCTGCAATGCAGCAGTTGCAGCACAACCAGAAGAAATTCCCACCTATTTATTAAAGAAAAAATATATGTAAGTAACCAAAAGTATAAAGTCAACGGTTAATAAGATACAATAGATAAACATAAAATACTAACCAACAAGCCTTCTTGAAGCGCTATTGTCTTTGCAGTTTTGACAGATTCTTCACCTGATATCTGCAAAAATTGTAACATCACATGCCAAACAATTAAAAGAAAATGTCTTCATAAATTAGAATAATTCATTGGATTTTGATGAAAATAAAGCAACAAGAGAAATATAGAAGAACAAACCGCTATAACTTCATCAAGGACTTCTTTATCCAAATTCTTAGGCACAAAACCAGATCCAATACCTTGAATTATGTGAGGTCCTGTAATTACAATTTATTATATCAATATTCTAAGAATATAAATATATACAATTAACACAAAACGTTAGCTTTTTATTCATATATCTTACTTGGTGTTCCACCGTTAAGTATGTTGCTTTCTAGAGGTTCTACACCAATAACCTAAAAGACAATCATGATTAATTGACACTAAAAGACAATTATGTCATTGAGAATGATTTACCTACCTTAATGTTTGGATTTTGTTCTTTTAGAAATCGACCTGTTCCAGAAAGGGTTCCACCAGTTCCAATTGCGGAAACTAAAATATCTACTTTACCTCTTGTATCTTCCCATATCTCTGGTCCAGTATTCTCATAATGTACTTTAGGATTTGAAGGATTATCAAATTGTTGAAGCATGAACGCATTAGGTGTATTTTTTACAATTTCTTCAGCTTTTTGAACTGCTCCACTCATTGCCTTAGAATATTCAGTCAAAACAAGTTCAGCTCCAAATGCTCTCATAAGAATTCTTCTCTCTAAACTCATTGAAATAGGCATTGTCAAAATGAGTTTATATCCTTTAGTAGCTGCTATATAGGCAAGACCAATTCCTGTGTTCCCACCAGTAGGTTCCACCAAAATACTCTAAATTAAGTGCACACAAAAAACAAGTTAATAACTAAGAATAACAACAAAAAAAGGAATGAAGCACCACCAACTAGATGCAAAAGACATAAGAATAAATATCAATGATTATACTTTGGAATATGTGAAGTTAATGATATTAACTAAAGAAACTAAAAATTAGTTTAGATGGTAATTAGTTTGTTATCCATGTACAAGTTAGTTACTATCAAGCTCTAGTTAGTTGGTTTTCTTATGCTCTAAATTACTAGCATACAACTAAGCTTGTATATAAACTAAATTCTATATCAATCAATACATGAGAGCTTATTCCATTTTCTCATCTTTTACATGCTAGCTTTCATATCATAATAAATAACATACTCATTCCACTTCACATGGAGATAGATTATGCAAGCATCAACGCCCTTGCTTAACACTCAATATCCTTATCAGTTACGCTATGATACATTACCTGATATAAATCATATTAAATTTTTTGGTTATTTGTGCTATGCATCAACTTTGTCTAACCATAAAATCAAACTTGATACTCGAGTTAGAAGTTGTTTTTCTAAGTTATTCAGTTGGATACAAAGGATCTCTTTTGTTAGACCTACATTCTCATAGCATAATAATCTCTAGAAATATCACACGTCATGAAAATATCTTTCCCTATCATAGTCACTCCTCTTCTACAACACAAAATGGAGAATATTTCAATGACTTACACCACAAGTCAGACACCACCACGACATAATTTCATGATATTCCTACATTTGATCCTATCATTAAACCATATGACCAACCAGTTTATAATCCACCTACTTCTAATCCCAACATCTATCATGATATCCTACATGTTCCTCAACCATTTGCCACAGACCAACCTCAACCACCCGAGTTTCTTCAAGAGTAAGGCACCAACCTTCACATCACAAAGATTATGTATGTGCATCCTTCAATGATCCATATAATCCATCATCTTCAGGTTCTCATTACTCTATCTCTAGTTTTCTTTCCTATTATAATTTATCTCCATCCCAATATCATTTTAGTTTGTCTCTTACCACAAACCATGAACCTAAAACTTATAATGAGGCCTGCAAATTTGAATGTTGGAACCAAGCTATGAAAATTGAGCTTGATGCTCTTGAGAAAACTAGTACTTGGAAACTTGTAGACCTTTCACCCAATGTGAAACCAATAGGTTGTCGATGGGTTTACAGAATCAAGCACAAATCACATGGTAGCATATAAAGATTTAAGGCACAGCTCGTAAAAGGTTATAACCATATTGAAGGTTTAGATTACTCTAATACTTTCTCACAGTTAGACTTGTTCTAGAATTGTCTTTGATCAATAATTGGCACTTACATCAACTTAATGTAAATAACGCTTTTCTGCATGGTGAATTACATGAAGATGTATACATGATAATTCATCATTGTGTTCAGACCTCTAAGCCAAATCAAGTTTGCAATTAGATAAAATCCCTCCATGGCTTAAAATAAGCCAGTAGATAATGGTATGAAAAGCTAGTTTCACTTCTCATTCACCATGGATACACACAAGCAGCTTTTGATCATTCCTTATTTGTTCAAAAGACAGAATCCTCATTCACACTTCTGCTTGTGTATGTCGATGATGTTATTTTGACAGGTAATTCTATAAAGTAATTTCAATTTATGAAGAATATTTTGCATCAGCCCTTCAAGATAAAAGACCTTGGTATACTCAAGTACTTTTTAGGCTTGGAAGTTGCACAATCTAAACAAGGTATCTTAATTTTTCAAAGAAAGTATTGCACTGATCTCTTAACTGACTCAGGGTTCTTGGGATCTAAACCTGTCAACACTTCATCTTATCCTTCTATCTAGCTATACCATGATAACAGTCATACTTTTGATGACATCCCTTCCTATCGAATACTTATAGGAAGATTAATCCATCTTAACACCACAAGGCCTGATATCACCTTCTTCACTCAACAGCTCAGCCAATTTTTGTAAAACCTTCCATGACACATTACAATGTTGCCTGTTCAGTGTTAAGATACTTAAAACAATGCCCAGGCCGAGGTTTGTTCTTCCCTTGAAACTCGTCTCTTCATATAAATGGATTTTCTGATACGGATTGTGGAGGCTTCATAGATACCAAAAGATATGTGTCAAGGTCTTGTTTCTACATAGGAACTTCTCTCATTTCATGGCGAACGAAAAAGCAAAACACGGTCTCTCGATCTTCTTCTGAAGCTGAATACATGGCTCTGGCTGCATATACATGTGAACTTCAGTGAATTTTATACTTAATAAAAGACATGCATGTCAAATGTTCCAAAGTTCCAGTCTTGTTTTGCGATAGTCAAAGTGCACTTCACATAGTTGCCAATCCAGTATTTCATGAAAGGACGAAACATCTTGAGATGAATTACCACATTGTTAGAGAAAAGTTGTTAGTTGGAGTTATGAAGCTCATTCCCGTGTCTTCCAATAACTAACTTGCAAATTTTTTCACCAAGCCTTTGCTTCCAAAGCCTTTCCATTCTCTCATGACCAAGTTGAATTTGCTGAATATTTACCAAAGTTCAACTTGGGGGAAACTATTAACTGAAGAAACTAAAAGTTAGTCTAGATGATAGTTAGTTTGTTATCCATGTACAAGTTAGTTACTATCAAGCTCTAGTTAATTAGTTTTCTTGTGCTCTAAACTACTAGCATGCAACTAAGCTTGTATATAAACTACACTCTATCTCAATCACTACATAAGAGCTTATTCCATTTTCTCATCTTCTACATGCTAGCTTTCATATCATAATAAATGACGTACTCATTCCACTTAACATGTGTCAATGAATGATATATTTTATAATTTTTTGTCATGTAAATAAAGAATTTTATTTACAGAGAAACTCGATATCTGATGGAAGGAAATAATATTTTCATACGTTTCAAAATGTATATCGGAAGAATTATATATATATATATATATATATATATATATATATATATATATATCCTGTCAAATTCATTTTTTTTAAATAAGCAATTGACATTAAAGGGAGCAAAAGGGATGCTCCACCCCAATACAAAGAGGAAAGCTCCTACCTCTCGAAACAGTCGAGAGGTCGAATATTCCATAAATAAAAATTACAAAGATTCACCTTCTTATAATAATAAGAAGTCCACCTCCAAGAATTATAGATAATCTCCGACATACAATCGGTGAAGCTAAACGGCTCCTTCTTGAAAATAACCGCATTTCTCATCGACCAAATAGCCCAAATTGTAGCTAGCCAAATATTACCCACCAACATTCTCTTATTTAAACAAGTGACTTTCCCACAATTGTAAAAATAGTCTCCAAACTCCTCAAGGGTCAATAATTTGGATAATTCAATCCACATGAACACCCTCCTCCAAATACGAGAAGTGATTCCGCACGAGAAGAAAAGATGAGGGAGATTTTCCTCATTAACACAGCAAAGCGGGCATATAGAATCCATACCTTCCGCCAAAATGCCCCTTCTCACCAAAAGATCCTTTGTGGCTATACGTTCGTGTATAAATCTCCAACCGAAAACCAGAATTTTTGAGGGAACCTTGCTTTTCCAAAGATAGTTCAATGCCGTAACCTTGTTGCTCTCCAAGGAAGGACCTGAAAGAGATGCCATAAAAAGATCATAGCAAGATTTAACGGTAAAGCTTCCATTAGAATTCAAGGCCCATGTAAAGCGATCTTCGTAATTCTCCTTCACCGAAACAGAATTTAGAACTTCCAACAAGTGCCGCAAAAAGACCTCAAGCTGCTGCCCGGTCATCCCAACAGCGCTGGAATCATTCCCAGCCTGATTCGAGACAGCAGCAGCGCTGTCTTCCACAGCAGAACCGGCCCCAGTACGCTGCCAGCCTCTGGATTGACAAGCTTCAGCCGCCTTGGCAGCTTCCGAACCGTCCCCGAACCAAGAGGAAATATTCCAACACCACACACTATCAACATAAGCACCTGCAAGATTAACGGAGTCCAGATAGTTTTCAGACAAAGAAAAAAGCTCGGGATAAGATTCCATCAAAGATTTTTCCCCCGTCCAATTCACATACCATAATGGAGTATGAACTCCATTACCTATGTTACACTTAATTGCACTCGTAAAATGGTTGAAGAGGAGTCTTTCGTAATTATTCGAAGCAATTAAATCTCTCCACCAATGGGAATCCTTTTTACTCAAGACCGAGTTATCACCTATCAACACTTTAAGTTTCGTATTACCGTATCTAGCTTCTAACAAATCTTGCCACACCGCCTCCTTGTCCATGAGAATACGCCACTTCCATTTACTTAAAAGTGCCACATTCATTACCTCCACATTTTCACTCCCAAACCTCCTTCCTTTCTCGGTTTGCAAATCATATCCCATCCAACCCAATGTACGGTCTTGTTACAATCAACTCCTCCCCAAATGAACTTACTTTGAATAGATCTAATTTCTTGCAACACCTTCTTGGGAGCTTTGTAGAAGGATAACGAATAAATAGGTATAGCATTAAGGACCGAATTAACCAACTCCACCCTTCCCGCCATGCTAAGGAATCTACCACTCCACATGTTTAAGCGTTTCCTAAGCATCCCTAGTAAATCCTTCCACATCGAAATTTTCCTTGGACTTTCTCCAACTCTTACTCCAAGAAATTTGAAAGGAAAAGATCCCACTTTGCAAGATAGAAAGGACGAAGCCGCATCAAGATACCAATCTCCCATGTTTATACCATAGAGATTACTCTTGTGGAAATTGATTCTTAACCCCGACATCATTTCAAAACCTCTTAGGATAGCTTTCAAACACCATAAATTTGCGGTATCCCCTTCGGCCAAGACTATAGTATCATCCGCAAATTGTAACAAGTCCACCTCCTTGTCATCTTTGTATTTAAAACCACGAAATTCTCCTAACTCCTTAGATTTCTTCATTAAGGCCGTTAGAACCTCCATAACTAAGACAAACTCAAAAGGGGACAAGGGGTCACCTTGTCTAAGGCCTTTCTCCACACGAAAGTCTTTAGTCGCACTTCCATTAACTAGAACGGACAAAGAATTAGAAAAGATACAACACTCCATCCACCTCATCCAACGATCTCCAAACCCCAACCTCTTGAACAAGTATCTAGCAAAATCCCAACTCACTCTATCATAGGCCTTCTCAAAGTCGACTTTCAACACTACACAACTCCTCTTCTCTCTTTTTGCTAAGTCCAAACTCTCATTCACAACAAGAATTCCGTCCGCTATATTTCTTCCTTCAATGAACGCCAATTGGTTGTTTGAGACAAGCTTTCCAATAACCCTCTTAAGCCTATTTGCCAACAACTTAGCCAATATCTTGTACAAACTACCCACTAAACAAATAGGTCGATATTCGTTCAAAGCTTGCGGATTAGTGACTTTTGGCACCAACGTTATGAAAGAAGAAGTACAAGCCTTTGTGAGTTTTGCCTTCTCATAAAAGTCCTTCACGAATAAGTAGACATCCTCCTTAACTAGCTCCCACTTTTTCTTGAAGAGTTCAAGAGTAAAACCATCCGGACCAGGGCTTTTATTCCCGTCACACGACCAAACCGCTTCTTTGATTTCTTCATCCGAGAACCTTCTTTCCAACCAAGACACATCATCTTCCTCCAAGGAATTGAAAGCAAGACCCTCCGGGACCGGCCTCTCCCTATCCTCCTCCTTATAAAAGTCACAAAAATATCTTCTAACCTCCTCCTTAATATTATCAACACCCTCCAATCGCCCATTTGGAACTTCCAACATAGTTATAGCTTTACGTCTATTTCTCTCCTTCAAAGAATTGTGAAAATTTTTTGAGTTTTTATCACCATCTCTCAACCAAAGATTTCGAGACTTTAGTCTAAGCATGCTTTCTTTAAGATTCAAGTAATTCCAAAAATCTTTAGTAGCCTTCCTTCTATCTTCAACCTCCTCCTCTAACTCTTCCCCCATATTCACCGCTATTTCCTTGTCAAGATCATTAATCCTTGCCGACGCATCCTCCACTCTCAAATCTATCTAACCAAACACCTCCCTGTTCCATACCCGTAGGCTCTCCTTGAATTTCTTTAATTTTTCATAAAGCACAAAGTCCCCCCTACCTCTAACCTCCAACTTCTTCCACTCCTTTTCCACAAAATCATTAAAATCTTCATGCTTAAGCCAAGCATTATTGAAGCAAAAAGGTTTCGGGCCCCAATCTATTTTCCCCACATTTAGACGAATCGGGGCATGATCCGAGATATCTCTATTATCGATTCTTTGATCAACCACCTCCCATGACTCTATCAATTTCTTAGTAAGTAAGAATCTATCTAATCTACTCATAGATTTGCCATTATCTCTGAACCAAGTATACTTCCCACCAACACAATTAATATCAATTAATTCCATTTCCTCAACGAAGCTACAAAAATCCTCCATGCCACCCCTATTCCGATTACAACATTCCCCTATACGCTCTTCTTTTCTCAACACCTCATTAAAGTCACCCGCCACACACCAATCCTCATTAGTCCTACTGTTTTTGATTCTAATTAAGGATTCCCAAGTTTGTTGCCTCTCTATTCTATTACACGAGGCATATACGTTGACTAGATTATACACCATACCTTTCCATGTTACGTTAATGCCAACAAAACCTTTGTCTATGAAACTATGATTAACCACCATACTATCTTTCCTCCATAAGATAACCATACCTCCCGCAGCCCCCGTTGAATGACTCGCCGTCCACTCTACATTTTTATTACCCCAGAAAACACCAGCAGTAGCATCATTAAAATTTATCAGTTTGGTCTCCTGAATGAAGCAAACATCAATACTCCTGGACTGAATTAAAAAGCTCACTCTTTTTCTTTTAGAAAAAGAACCCCCCCCCCTCTGATATTGTAAGAAAGCAGATTCATGGATCTCTTTTTTTCAACTCCTTCAATCTTCGCAACCCCTCCTTATCTCTACACTCCATTGCAACTATAAGGTTCTCATTATCCTCATCCTTCTTCTGACTTTCCACCCCCAAGCAAGTGATTGATTGCCACACCTTCTTCCCCACCTCCGATCTACAGGGCCGGCCCAAGCTACCCAAGCTAGGGCTTTAGGTCTCAAAATTTTAGACGTAAAAAAGGTCTCAAATTTTTTCATTTAATCATAGAAATATATAATGACACTTAAGTTACATATATTATTGTAGTTGAGTTGGTAAAATATAAGCCACTTTTTTTTTGGTCTTGAGTTCAACTCTTAACAATAACAAAAAATTAATATTTTAAATCTTTAAACTGGTTGGGTCGGCCCTACTGATCTATAGTGACATGAATGAGTATTATAAAAATAAAAAATCATAAATGAACATGCATTGTTTCTATCATGATTTTGCCATTAAAAAAAGGACAACTTCTCTACCCATCGCAAAAAGTTGGGTAGTGTACCTTCCATCAATCATATGATGTCATTTAATCTTAACACATTTAATTATTTATTAAATATTATAATTATTTATTGTTTTCAAAGTATTTTACATAGGATGTAACTTTACCCAACTTTTTGAGTTGGGTAGATAAGAATTCCCCTTAAAAAAAACTATCATAATTTTTACCTTTCCGGGTGTTATGAGTCCTTTTCGCTCAGCATCAAGTATCATGCTATAACCGATCCTGCAAGACAGCAAATGATAAAAACAAAAGAAAATAGAGACAAATTGAACCTCCTATTTGTAAACTTATGTATAAATATATGTGAGTCCAATACTCTAGAGGGTGTTGCATTCACCAAGCTGTTTCAAAAACAAAATTTCTAGTTAAGCTGAAATAGGTTTATGTCATCTCATTTAACTATTCATGAATTTGTTGAAATTATATAAAAAGGTTTAGTCAAACCCAGATGGAATCTTGCAGCCAAAGTAAATCCAAGAGTTCATAAACTTTAAATTTAAGTTAAAATATCAAATTTTAGTCTGACAGATTATAGTTCTCTCCGACTCAGAGAGAGAGAGAGATTAGTCTATACAATTACGGATAAATATAAATCCGAGATTTATTTTTAGAACCTTTAAATCTCTGCCGACATGTAGGTTTGACTGGGTGTAGTTGGATCAAAAAATATGACTCTATTGAGGACCCAACAAATAGAAAAAGATAGTAAATGTTTAAAAAGGAAGAAGGAAAGATTAATGCATGTGGTGAGACACATACCTGTCTTTGACACTACAACATGGTTCCATAAGCTCAAGCTTTGCAGCAATAGTAGCAACACAACCCTTCGTGACACCCTTCAAGTAAACCATCGGTGTTTTTCCTATGAGCTGCGTGTCAGGTAAGCAGCAACAAATGAACAAGAAGATTCACCTTTGCTTATAGAAACAAACAAAAATAGTATGAAACTGACCTCTGTAATATCCTCGGCAATATTGAGACTGTCGAGGTTGGTTTGGGGTTGGACATGGGTGGTGAAAGAGGAATAGATTCTTGAGAAGATGATGGAACTGTGTGAGATACTGAATCGCGGTGATGTTGGAGCATGCAAAGCACGACTCAACGATTTGAGAAATGAGGTAGAAGCCATTGTTGTTTGTGTGTGGAGAAAGCTTTGATAGAAGAAACTTATAAATAAATAAATAGATACTACGATACACGAGTATATGCGGGTTGGTGAGCGCACGAAATTCACGAGATCGCAGATTAAGGATATATTAAACCAATCAGTAGTACTGTAAGATTGAAATATAATATTCTAGTCACCTCAATAATTGAAATATACTACTTTAAACCAACTTGTCTATGACGTATCACTCTACTCCACTCCAATTATGTAAATCATGGCCATATACATTACAATAATTGGGTCTATTTAACCATTAATATATCATTATTTTATCATTGTGTTTTTTTTTTTGGAAAGTGATTAATCTCTTGTAGACTTAAAAAAAAACTATTGGAGTTAACATGGGAAAAGTTTCATTAAAGCACAAGATGGAGAAGATGAAGATGAAAAAATAGAAAGAAAAAAGAGTGTAACAAATTTTTCAACTGTTTTTCAATCTCAAAAGTGGTTACAAGGAAAACTAAAAACTACTTCAATTTATATACACAAATCATAAATGCAAATGCCAACCAAATGAATCTTAAATGCAAGTTAAATTCAAATGCACACTAAATGCAATTTAACACCTTGAATTTGAGTTATAACTAACATCATCCCTTAATTCATATACAAGTTAAAATCAACAACACCAATTTCATCCCTCAAATTGATGAAGTGTTCAGTCTTGATAGCCTTGGTAAACACATCTGCAAGTTGCTTTTGAGTGATATAGTGAACCACCTTAAGCACTTCATTCTGAACTTGATTTCGCAGAAAATGATACTTTGTATCTATATGCTTGTTTCTCCCATGTAGTACGGAGTTCTTCGCAAGGTTTATTGCTGACTTGTTGTCAATCATCATCTTGATTGGTTTGCTCATCTTGAACTTCAGTTCCTCCGACAAATTCATCAGCCAAATAGTTTGACAAGCTGACATAGGGTTGAAATGAAACCACTGGTTGTTTCTTAGAACACCAATAAATAGGAACACCTAGATACATAAACATGTAACCTGTAGTGCTTCTTCTGTCAACTCTCTCTCTCTCTCCACACCAGTCAGTGTCTGAGTAGCATATCATATAAACATCATCTTACCCCCTAGATGGAAACATAATTCCATGCTTCAGAGCCCCCTTTACATACTTGAGGATTCCGAGTACTCACCATTTCAACTGTATAGCATATGTCAAGCCAGTTATTACATAAATATCTCAGATAGTCAACCAACTGTTTGAAGGTTGTAACACCTGCATCGGTTTGTGGTTTATTTCTATAGGTGTGACTGCAGACTTACTGTTCATCAGATCAAACCTCTTCAGCAACTCAAGTTCAGCAAATGCATAATGATTCTCTTTTTAGAGCGTAAAATCTCCATCCCTAGAAATTATACCATATCTCAATTTCAGCTGATGCATAATGATTCCCTTTTCAGAGTCATATCAAAAGCATTCATCAGCACCTTCTTGAACTTGTTTATCTCAGCAGTACAGCTTCTTGTTAGCAATATGTCTTCTACATAAAGACACACCAGAATCACATTGCCATCAGAGGTATGATGCACATACAAACCATAATGCATTTCACATTTTCTGAATTCCTGATGCTTGAAAAATGAATCAATTTCTAGATTCTCTTAGAGCTTGTTTAAGTCTATACAAAGCTTTATGCAGCTTGTGCACATCCCTTATTTGTTCTTTATCACAAATCCAGGAGGTAGTAACACATAAACTTGTTTTTGCAATGGACCATTCAGAAAAAGTACATTTTACATCTAAATGTATCAGAGGCCAATTCCTATTTTTAGTTGTAGCAATCACCAGTCTGATTGTTTCATGTCTAGCTAAAGGTACAAACACTTCAAAGTAGTCTAAACCAAATTTCTCTATAAATCCTATAGCTAGTAACCTTGCTTTATGCTTGGCAATTGAACCTTATGGCTTTAGATTTATCTTGAAAACTCATCTCACACTAATGGTTTTATTGTTCTTTGGTAGAACGGTCAGTTCCCATGTCTTGTTTCTTTCAATTGCCTAAAGTTCTTCCTTCATAGCTTTCACCCACACCTTCTTCTTGAGAGCCTTATCAATGATGATCGGTTCAACATCCATCATCATGGCACACTGTATGATTTCTCCTTCAGAGTCAATCTCATTGTCATGCAGCAATTCAAAATCTACAAGTCTCCATGGTATCTGTGTAACTCTATATGGCATATGGAAATTCACAAGTTCGCCTTCAGATCCAAGTACACCTTTAGAAGTTCCACCTTCTGAGGTTGAACCACCTTCAGAGGCTGGATTTAGGGGTGGAAATAGGCTAGGCTAGGCTAGGCTTTAAAAGGCCTGAGCCTGGCCTACGATAAACTTAAAAGGTCTAAGCCTGGCCTAAAGCCTAACATAGGCTCAGTTTTTTGGCCTGGCCTAGCCTTGTTAAAAGTCTGGCCTAGCCTGAAAGCCTATTTAAAAAGCCTGTATCTCATTAAAATTTTCAATTAATCTATATAACTTAAGAAGTCTTGTAGGTCGGCCTATATATACATATATAAGTGAACCTATTTAGCATTTGTTATATATATATAGGGTAGCCTATTTAGCTTTTTTTTCTAATATATATGCATACATGAACCAACTTATTTAACATATCTCTAATATATATGAAAATATAGGTCAACCTATAAGGCTTCATAGGCTTTTTTAATAGCCTAAGTCTGGCCTATTTAATAAAATAGGCTTTTAAAAAAGCCTAAGCCTGGCCTATTTATTAAATAGGTCTGGCCTGACCTAGGTCTATGTAGGCCGGCCTGGCCTATTCCCACCCCTAGTTGGATTACAATCAGAGATTGGATTTCCAACAGAGTCTGAATCACCTTAAGAGTCTGAGTAACCTTTAAAATCTGAATCACATTCAAAATTACCTTTAGACTCAAAATCTTTCTCGGAGTCAGAGTCTCCTTCATAGGTAGATTCTCCTCCAGAGACATCTTCACAAACACCTTCAGCTTCAGAAGCATGATCAAACTTATTTCAATCCCATGTTTTTTATTCTTTCATTATCACATCTATGCTGACAGCAACTCTATTATTGATCGGGCGAGAGAGTTTATAGGATCCTGAAGAGTGGTAACCTATAAGCAACATGACATTACTTCTGTCATCCAATTTCCTTCTAGTAGCATCTAGAATATGTTTATAATTCAGCAATCTTTAAATCTGGTTTGTGTATTGATCATTAGGGTTAGTGATTGAGAGAAAGTGAGAAGGTTCTCATATTTAGGAGGAATCCTAAATAGAAAGTCACAAGTAGTATTAGAAAGAGAGACATTTACCAACGGTTGTTCATCTAAGACTATTCGTACTAATATTATTGAGAGTGGACTTTCTTTTTTGGGTTGTAAGTCTCCTAGACATAGGTGACGTTGCACCGAACTGCGCTAACAATCATTTTTGTTTATTATTGTCTTATGATTTATTTTCTATTATCTGTCAATCTATTGTAAGAATGTTGTACACATTGTCTCAAATATTGTGTCCAATATTTGTCCATAGGAAGAACAAAATTTCATATATATATATATACATATATATATATATATATATATAATACTCGGTATAGGGGAACAAAGATAAAAAGTACGGATATGCTTCTAATACAGATTTAAAGCATTTATGCGGTTCTGATATGGCTTAAGTGTATTATGTGTCCAATTACGTATCCGATACAGACTTAACGAACTTCTGCGATTCTGATACGGCTCAAACGCCCACCTCATATGCCTCCTCATTCGAGGCATATTAAATGCATTTTTGCGTAGCTGGCACACCCGCCTCCCCCTCCGACCTAGCCAATTCAACGGCGTAGGTATGGAGCCCATAGATGCCCACCTTGATCTGTGCCAAGCCTCGGGGCATGGAAAGAGATCTAACCCTTGGCCAGGAAAGGGTCCTCTGTGACGTAGAGCACAATATAAAGTACGACCACATGACGTCGACTTTTTCGATCCCAGGGAACGTAAATAAATCGCCAAACACGACATACTTATCAGTACACTACTGATCTTACCGAGCGGATCAGATGGCCAGCAATAATGAAGGCTTGATGTTCGGGATGATGAAGATGGGGAAAAAAGGGTTGTACCTGCAAGGCACTCTGATGCCAAAGTAAGTAGGTATTCCACAAGGTACAACAAAGTATTAGGGTTTAGTGGTAAGGAAAAGATTACCTTGCCCTCTGTATGTAGAGGGCCATTTATAGGAAGTTTTAACGAGCGGATTGGACTCCTCCTTCTGTGGCGAATATTCAGGAGACGCGTGGACTATTTGTTTACCGGGCACGAGGGGTCCTCGTGGTCGGTCGCTTGGCCTGTTTGCCCCGTCTGGTCGGATGGAAACCACCACGTGCATCCTGAAGCGTATTGGGCCGAAGGCGGGAATGGCCCAATTGAATGGATTGGGCCGGTCCAGAACAGGAGCCCTCCAAGTCGTTGCTTCCGGTCAGAGGAGTGACGACTTATATGAAGTAGCTCCGAGGGTACGTGTCCTATCTGTCTGAGGGAGTTAGGCCGTTTATTTCCGAGGAGAGGAAGGGTTAGGTCAGGGGTGAAGAAGCGTGTAGTTTACGAAAAGTTGGTGATTGGAAACGTTGCATTTAATGCGAAATGATAGGCAATCAATTACCTAGGCAGTAGGGTTAATGATGACCATCCCTCTGCGCAGTCTGGCACGTGCGGCGCGTGTGGTGATGTAAGTAGCCTATATATAAAGGACGAACCCCATTTTTCCAACTTTTCAAACTCGTTTGCTTCGTTCTCCCTCCGTCGACTCTTTTCTCTTGCAGTGGTGTTCGTTGTCGTTTCTTCAGTCTCTTCATCAAAATCGTAACCGTAAGTTTAATCTATGATCTTCGCTTTCTGCATTTTTATGCTTTGATCTTTATTTAGAATCGATTGCATGTGGTTAGGGTAAGCTTTTAGGAAGATTTTTTTGATGAACGTAGATGATGAATGTGGTGGCGTACGGTGGAGATAGGAGATTCCTCCGTCGTGCCTGAGTGTGCTTTGTTATATTTTAGATTCTGGCTTTCTATATACTTTTTAGTGTGTTTTACTTCGTGCTCCAATGTCGTAGTTAGAGGTCCTGCGTTTTTGCCCCTTTTTCCGGGCGTGAGTTTCTTATGGCTCGGTATTTGTGGTTATGGGGGAGGCAAGGACGCGGTTCATCTGGTCTCTGGGCCGTAGGCGTGCCCTTTCACTTTGGACGATGGTGGAAGGGTGGATTTGATTTAACTATCAAATTCACTGTTTTCTCTGTGTTTTAGGTGAAAAATGGCCGAAGAGAATCGCCCGACGACATCTGGCTCGTCGTCTTCCACTCCTCCAGCCCGGCAAGAGGTGCCTCAGCAGGTCTGGGTGCACCAGGAGGCACTGGACACAGAGAGTTACTTTTTGGAGGATGACTCTAGTATTTTCACCGAGGTGGGTGAAGGGTGGTCGGTTTTGATTCCGGCCGAAGAAGACCGAATCTGTGATGTATATTCTCCTGACTTGATTCCTATGTACGAGGTGGTGTTCCGGGAAATGGGTTTTCGTGCCCCTTTTACTGAGTTCCTGGTGGCAGTGTTCAACCATTTGGAGGTGGCCCCCGGGCAGCTTCACCCTAATTCCATTGCTTTTATTCGGGCCTTTGAATTGGTTTGTGCCCATTTGAAGATAGCGGCGACGCTTTCTCTGTTTTTCTATATATTTTGTGTTCAGCGCACGGTGAGGGACGGCCGCTATGGATGGGTATCTCTGAAGCAGTCCAGAAAAGTTTTCAAGTCTTATTCTGACTCTTTGAAAGGCTATAAGTCTCGTTTCTTCCTCATCCGTCCTCAGTCTCGGGAAGCCCGGGAAAGTGTCTTTGCCCGCGTGCCGACTGTGGATGTCAATGGTCGTCCGGTGCTTAATGATATTGGAGAGCCTGTCACCTCTCGTCGGTATAAGTTCAGATTTTTCTGGTCGCAGGACCACTTTAGGTATGGGACCGACTAATACATCACTCGGCTTTCGGATTTGGACAAGGATGCCCGAAGGGATTATGCTGCTCTTCAGCAATTTGTGCAGGGTCTTCCCGTTGTTGCCAAAGTGGACCGCTCGGGGGTACCTGTTATTGGTGATGACGGGGAGCCGATCAGAGAGCCTGGGGTGATTAGTATTAAGGAGCTTCTGGCTGGGGGTACTGATGATGGGGCGTTTGCTTATTTGGGTACCACCCCCTTTGTTATGTTTTGTCCTTTATTTTAACTCTGTTGTTTTAGTGTTTTCCTCTCTTTAGAATTTTTTTTTCTGAGGGGCAGGTTTCTTACGTTTTTTTTTCTTTTTGCAGAGTCCATGGACTGTGCCCGTCATGACCGGATGCTTAGGCAGGCCAGCAAGTTGAAAGAGTTCGTTAAGAAAAGTGCAGGTCCTCGGTTAGCAACCGTGCAAAGGTCCCCGGTCGTGGGTTCGGGTGCTTCCTCCTCCTCCACGGGTGTTGGTGGTTCCCCCTTGAGGAATTTTGATCAAGATGAATCTTTGAGGCCGGTTACAGTGCTTCCCTCTCCCCTCCGTCCACAGCCTGATCCGGACGCCTTGGTACGCCGCAAGCGCCAGAGAACTGAAGTCGTGGATCTTACCCAGGAAGAGGCTGCTGATATCTTCACCCTTCCTTCGTGCTTTCTCTAGCCCAGATTCTTTGAAGGCGGTCCATCCTTGACTATTCCGCGTGCTAAGTCTCTGCATATTGAGGGTCTGGAGCCTTCGGTTCGTCAGAGGTTTCTTGTGCGGGATGCTTCGGCTATGGTCCGGCTTTTGGAGATGGCTACCCTCTATGCCCGTTCGGCGCCTCTGTCAGCAGAGGCGGCGAGGTTGCTTCAGGATTAGGTCACGATGATGACTTCTGCCGTGGAGGAAAAAGATCGGCTGCTGACGGAGATGGGCGAGGAGCTGGATGTTGTGAAGGCTCGGCTGAGCGAAAAAGAGGGTGCTCTGGGGGACCTGCAAGGTCAATACACTTTGCTCTCCAAAACTCTGTATGGAACAATACTATCTTCCTCGGTTAGGGAGGCCTCTCTTCGCCGTTCTCAGATTCCTGCTGAGGATGAGTCGGAAGAGGAGAGGGCTCTTTTAACCCGGGCATAACTGATCCAATACATCAGAGTTTTGGGGGGTGATTGTGTGGCTGCTGCCGAGGATACCTACAACTCCACTTTGGACCAACTTAAATTGAATAATCCGGGGGTGGAGTTGGTGGTTGAAGGTACCGGGCCTTACCATCGTGTAGAAGGCGACCAGATTGTTTCTCCAGCCTTTGGGGAGGAGCAGGTGACGCGGGAAGCCGAGGATACCCAAGCCGAGGAAGGTGTTTGAAGTTTATTTTATGTCTAAGTGTAAGGGCCTGCGTGCCCATTATTTTGTAATGTTGTTTATCTGGGGGGTATGCCCCCCGTTTTGATCCTGTAAGTACAATTTACCAGCTCGGTCTATATGGCCGTAGTTGGGCACATTTTCGGGCTGTTTGCCCGCTTTTATTTAAATGTACTTAGTTTTTAACGCTTTTGTGATTTTCTTTGGGACTTGTGCGCGTGCGTTATGAGTTTTTTGGGAGATGCGTTATCGTTTTCCAATGTCTTTATTCCTTAACGGCACATTCGTTTCCCAAGATTATTGTTCCCCTTCTTCCCTTATAAAAGGAGGTCTTATAGACCTCTCCTTCTTCATTTCTTCGCAGGAATGGGTGGAGCTAACAAGAAAAAGGTGTCCTCAACCTCATGCTCCCGTGGGGTGAAGAAGGTGAACAAGAAGAAGAAGGCTTCGACTGGCTCTGCTTCTCGTTCTCGTGGCTCTTTGAGTTCAGATGATCGTGCTAGGGAGACTGGTGTGAGAATCGTGATTAACGCGGATGGTTCCGAGACCGAGTGGGATGAAGACTGGTATCAGTACGTTCACTCGGAGGAATTTGCCAATCGGGGGGAATGAAATGTTTTCTTTTCAATTGCTTGTTAATTTCCCATTAATGGATGAATAAAACACTGTTCCTTCGTATATTTATGTTGCATTTTATGAAGATTTGCTCGACTTACGACGTTTTGATCGCCCAGTGTATGGAACTGTGGTCGAATGCCGGGGACATGTGCCCGGCATATGGTGAGTCTCGGATTTCGCTGTGTTGAGTTTCGGGGCTCATGGCGTGAACGGTCCCTTCGCGAGCAGGGTGTTCTGCCATCATGGTACTTGTTTACTACGGGGATGCTCGGTATTCGGGCCCCCCCCGAAGGACAATGAGTCTGTTCGATTAATAGAGCAGGCTTCTGTCGTTTCGTTTCATCCGTAGGTGCTCGGCGTGTACCAGGCTGTACCTGTGGTTTTAATTGTAATATTGTTTAAGCTTTTCGGCGTTCCAGGGTCGAGCGAGCTTTTCTCCTTGCAAATTTTCTAATTAATATGCCCTGTTTTTTGTCTTTGCCCGGACACGGTAGGGGCCTTCCCAATTCGCGGCCAGTTTGCCTTCTCGGGAATCTTTGTGGTTTCTTTTTAACACTAGGCTATTAATTTTAAATTCCCGTCCAATGACCTTAGTGTCATGTCTTAGGGCGATTTTTTGTTTAAGCGAAGCTTCGCGTAGAGCGGCTCTAGTGCGAATTTTTTCGACCAGGTCGAACTCTTCTCTGATTGCCTCGGTATTGCCCTCTGCCTCGAGTGGCTCTTCGATGCGTGTAAATGGCACATGTGTTTCGACGGGGATCACGGCCTCCGTTTCGTACGTCAGTCGAAAGGGGGTTTCCTCGGTAGTGGAATGTGGTGTAGTGCGATAGGCCCACAGGACGGTGTGCAACTCTTCCACCCATCCCCTTTTTATTTCGTCTAGTCTTCTTTTGAGGCCCCTAAAAATCACTCTGTTAGCGGCCTCTGCTTGCCCGTTTGTTTATGGGTGCTCGACTGACGCGAAATGTTGCTTCGTACCTAATTTCGTGACGAATTCTTGGAAGCGCCCGTCTGTGAACTGGGTGCCGTTGTCGGTGATGATAGCTAATGGTATCCCGAACCGAGCGAGGATGTTTCTTTTGTAGAAGCGGAGTACGTTCAAGGATGTGATTTTGGCCAGTGGCTCGGCCTCGATCCATTTGGTAAAATAGTCGACCGCAACTATGAGATATTTGTTCTGATTGCTTCCGGTTACGAATGGACCGAGGAGATCCATTCCCCACCATGCAAATGGCCAGGGAGATGATAAGGATTTGAGTTCGTTGGGGGGTGCAAGGTGCATGTCCCTGAAACGCTGGCATTTGTCGCATCTCTTAACGTATTCTTTGGCGTCGTCTTGCATTGTTGGCCAATAGTAACCTGCTCGGAGAGCCTTTCGAGCAAGTGATCTTCCTCCTAGATGTTGGGAATTGATTCCCTCGTGTATCTCTCGGAGTATGTGGGGGACTGTGCCCTCGTCTATACATTTGAGGACAGGTATGGAAAATCCACGCCGACATAGACGATTTTCGACCAGGACGTATGAGCAAGCTCGTCTTCGGATGGTGGAGGCCTCTTTTGGATCGGCGGGCAGGAGGTCACTTGTTAGGTAATTTTACACGGGGGTCATCCAACAGGATGTGTCTCCTATTGCGTTTACGAGTGAGAGGGAGGATGAGATCTCGGTACTGGGTTTTGGTAATATTTCCTGGATTACGGATTTGTTACCTCCCTTCTTTCTTGTGCTTGCTAGTTTTGATAGGACGTCTGCTCGAGCATTGTGTTCCTTTGGGATGTGTTTTACATTGGCGCTCCTGAATCGGGCCAGTCTTTCTTTCACGAGGGCTAGGTATTCGGCGAGAGCTTCACTTTTGACCTGATATTCGCCTGAGATATGTGACGCGACCAATTGAGAGTCGGTAAATACCTCAATTTCCTCGGCTTCCAAGTTGTTTGCGAGGCGCAGTCCAGCTAACAGGGCCTCATTTTCTGCTTGATTGTTGGATGTTGGGAATGATAGTGAGAGGGATACCTCTATGAGGGTTCCTTCTCCACTTTCAAGAATGATCCCTGCCCTGCTGTCGGTCGAGCTTGAAGCGCCGTCCACGTATAAGGTCCACCTTTGGGCGTTGTTGTTTGTTGTTTCGGGGAAGGTCATTTCGGCTACGAAGTCCGCCAAGACATGTGCTTTAAGGGCTTTTCTTCCCTCGTATTTGATGTCGAACTCCGCAAGTTCCAACGACCATCGGAGCATTCTCCCGGCCATGTCAGGGCATGCAAGCAATTGTTTCACGGGCTGCTCGGTTTGCACAACTATGGTATGTGCTAGAAAATAGTGTCTGAGTCTTCGGGCCGCGGTTATTAATGCGAGTCCGACCTTTTCGATCTGTTGATATCTGATCTCGGGGCCCTGGAGTGCTTTGCTTGTGAAGTAAATGGGTTTTGGGCCTTCCGAGGTTTCTCGTATAAAGGCCGCGCTAACGGCCTCGGTGGCTACGGCGAGATAAAGGTATAAGGTTTCTCCAGCGTCCGGTTTGGATAAAACTGGTGGGCTGGATAATGCACGTTTCAGATGGGAGAGGGCGCGTTCGCATTCTTCCGTCTATTCGAATGTGGTTTCTTTGCGGAGGAGTTTGAATAGTGGCAGGGCATGCTGCGCGGATTTTGCCACGAATCTGGATAGTGAGGTGAGCATGTCGTTCAAGGTTTGGATTGATTTTTTCGAATTTGGAGTGGGCAAGTCCGAGAAAGCCCTGCACGTATCTGGGTTGGCTTCGATTCCTCTTTCTATTAAGTAGAAGCCGAGGAATTTTCCCGCTCGGACGCCGAATGTGCATTTTTCCGGATTGAATCTCATTTTACACTTTCGGGCTTGTTCGAAAACCTTTTTAAGGTGAGCGGCGTGATCAGTTTCCCGCTGGGATTTGACGATCATATCGTCCATATAGACTTCAAGCATATCACCTATCTCTACTTGGAAGACTTTGTTCATCATGCGCTGGTACGTCGCACCAACGTTCTTCAGACCGAAGGGCATTACATTGTAGTAATAGTTGCCCGATTCGGTCATGAAGGCCGTATATTTCTTGTCAGTTTTAGCCATGGGTATTTGATTGTACCCGGAATATGCGTCCATGAATGAAAGTAATTTAAAACCGGCAGAATTATCAACTAGTTTATCTATGTTAGGGAGAGGATAAACATCTTTTGGGCAAGCCCTATTAAGATCGGTGTAGTCAGTGCACATGCGCCATTTTCCATTTGATTTTTTAACAAGTACAACATTGGAGAGCCAAGTAGTGTACTTGGCCTCGGATATAAACGTGTCCTCTAGGAGGTCTTTTACAGCTAGTTCAGCCGCAGCTGTTTTTCTGGTGACTGCTTTCTTCTCCTCTGAGCGACGGCCTTGCAGGTTGGGTCAATGGTCAGGTGATGGCAAGCTACCTCTGGGTCGAGGCCGGGCATTTCCGCAGCGCTCCAGGCGAATAGGTCGGCATTCTCACGGAGGCAGGCTTTGAGTTGCCTTTTGGCCAGGTCTGGTAGGTCTGATCCGATCTTGACTTCCCTGGTCGGATTTTCTCCGAGGGCTACGAGCTCAAATTCTTCGTCCGGAATTGGCCGAAGGATCCCTTCTGATGTGCCTGAGTTGATGCTCGGCTCGGGTTCTCCCAGAAAACGATTGTCGAGGTCGACAGTATCGATGCGAGGCATAGACTTGTTGGTTTCTGGAGCAACGCTAGTTGCTGTCTTTTCTTGGGCCGGTGTTTTTATCGCGCTCAGGCCCTTGGCAGAGGCTTTGAAACACCTTTTGGCTGCTTTGATGTCACCGTGGAGTGTCGCTACTTGTCCTTTGATCGTATAGTATTTGAGCTTGAGGTGTACGGTTGAGGGAACCGCGATTAATTCGGCCAGAGTGGGGCGTCCGAGGATGCATTGGTATATTGATGGGCAGTCAATGACCAGAAATTGGACTTTCACTGCCCTGGCGGTCTCTGCTGACCCGATCGAAACTATGAGTTCCACGAATCCCCACGGCTTGGTTACTGTGCCATTGAATCCTTGTAGGTCCGATCCTACGTATGGGGTAAGGTGACTGTCGTTCCGCTGCAACGTCTTGAACAATTGGGAGTACATGATGTCCACTGAACTTCCCTGGTCGACCAATATGCGTCGTACGTCAAAATTAGTCATCCCTGCTCGGATGAGGAGCGGGATGGTTGCATTAGGTGCTCCTTCGGGCAATTCTTCTTTATAGAAAGATATTGAGGAGGGACTGTCTTTGGCATGGTCGGAGATCGAGGCCATGCTCGTACTGGCCGAGATTAGCTCGTCGAACTTGCGTTTCACGGATGCGACGGTCAATTTGCTGAAACCCCCGCCCGATATAACCATCGCGGACGGGAACCTTTCCCATGTGCTATGGGAGGAAAAAGCGGTTGTTGCGTTGGCCCATTCAGGGAGGTAAAAATCTTCCGGCCTGGTAGCGCTCATGGCCACTTGCATGGCGAGCTATCCCCCGCCGGCTTTTCCTCGGTGACTGGCTTAGCTTCTTTAGCGGCCTCCTGTTTCTTCGCATATTGCTTTAGATGTCCCTCTCTGATTAATATCTCTATGGCATCCTTAAGGTGGATGCAATCCTCAGTGTTGTGCCCGTGGCCTTTGTGGAAACGGCAGAATTTCGATTTATCCACGTTTGGTCGGGCGGGCAAGCTCTTAGGGAACCGGACCTTGCCCGTCTGAAACTCGACGTTTGCGCATTCGTTCAAGATGCGCTCTCTTGAAGCGTTCAGCGGGGTGTACTCTCGGAATTTCCCCGCAGGGGCTTTGTAGTCCTTAGGGTCCCGAGTTTTATCCTCCTTCTTTTTGTCAGTTCCTCGGCGAGACTCATCTAGGCGTGCATTTTTACTGCTCTCTTCGTGCCTGGAATTGCGGACGGCGTGGGCTGCTTCTTTCTCCTCATACTGTATGTAGGCTTGGGCTTTGAGGAAGAATTCGTCAAGAGTGGCCGGAGTTTCAATTCCGACGGCTTTAGCGAAGTCTGAGCGTGGGCGGAGACCGCGCTCGAGCAAGAACTTCTTCATATGGGCAGTGGTGGATACCTGCACGACTTCCTTATTGAATCTTTCTATGTATGCCCGTAGGGACTCGTCCTTTCCTTGGATAATGGCTTCCAAGGAGGCTTCTGACTTCGGGTGTCTTCGGGAGGCCGTGAAATATCTGGAAAAAAGTTTCCCGAGCACCTTCCATGATGTGATGGACTCGTCTGGAAAACTTTTATACCAGGTCATGGCTCCTTTTCGCAGGGTGGTCGGGAAGAGACGGCATTTAATGGCGCCGGGCACTCCTCTGTAGTCGAGAAGGGCGTCGATGTTCTCAATGTGCTCGTCTGGATCTGTGGTCCCGTCGTATGTCCCTAACGGAGGGGGTTTTTCGAGACCGGTTGTTAGGGGAGCATCTAGAATCTCCTGGGATAGAGGACCATGGCGCTCTTCCTCGTCATCGCTGGCGGAGGGGGAAAAAGATCGACTCTGGCTGCGCCTGCGTCGCCTCCGGTTGTCGTCGTGTTTACCCGGGGGTGATCTAGACCTCCTTCTTGGTCGGGGGGACTACGAGCGATGATGAGAATGCTGATCGCTCGATCGTTTCTTGGAAGATGGGTCCCCATTCTTCTTGGGGGAAGGGGATCGTGGACGTTTATTGGTGACCCCTTCGCGTCGAGAACGGATTTTGTGATCGGGGGAGTTTTTGAGCGGCTCTTCTGTTCGAGGGCCCCGATTCGGCTACTTTGCTGTTGCAGGAGCGCATTGGTCTGGGCCAGAGCGGCTAGAACAGCGTTTAGTGTCTGGTCCGGGGGAGTCTGCCCTTTTGAGAGGAAAGGGTTGCCCAGATTTTCTCCGTGGTTGTCCTTTCCGCTTGTATCTCCGAAGCGATGAGATTGATCATCTTGGAGATTTTTAGGGGAAGGAGATGCTGTGACACCGTCTCGAGGAACGGTGTTTCTGGATGGAGGAACGATGGAGATGTCGTTCTTCTTGAGGATTGTAGCGTCTAATGACGAGGGATCTTCTTTATTGCCGGCCATGAGTAATGATTTGGTTAGAGCTTTGGTTCATGGGTTCTTGCAGGATGCAAGAAGGTGCAAGAAAGAGGAACAGGGGAGCTAGAGTTTCCCACAAACGGCGCCACTGATCTTACCGAGCGGATCAGATGGCCAGCAACAATGAAGGCTTGATGTTCGGGATGATGAAGATGGGGAAAAAAGGGTTGTACCTGCAAGGCACTCCGATGCCAAAGTAAGTAGGTATTCCACAAGGTACAACAAAGTATTAGGGTTTAGTGGTAAGGAAAAGATTATCTTTCCCTCTGTATGTAGAGGGCCATTTATAGGAAGTTTTAACGAGCGGATTGGACTCCTCCTTCTGTGGCGGATATTCAGGAGACGCGTGGACTGTTTTTTTACCGGGCACGAGGGGTCCTCGTGGTCGGTCGCTTGGCCTGTTTGTCCCGTCTGGTCAGATGGAAACCACCACGTGCGTCCTGAAGCGTATTGGGCCGAAGGCGGGAATGGCCCAATTGAATGGATTGGGCCGGTCCAGAACAACTACTATAACAAATGATAAATACTACAAGCAACTATAGTAACCAAAAATTGTATCTAACAGTATCCGAAGCGTTAAGTCACGAATCACATTGCAGGAAAATTTCATAGGCAAATTTGTCTTTTCATTACAATCAAATACATTGTTTCTTTTGTAAAGCAAGCAAATAAGATCAAATACATTGTTGTTTTTTGTAAAAAGCATGCAAATAAGGCTCTCACGCCCAAAACAAATATTTTGTGATAACTGATGAACATTGGCGGTCTGACCTAAACTCTAAAGTGAATAAATACTTCGCATGGTAAAAGAGCAAGTCCCAAAATTACAACAATTTGTTGGAAACAATATTGATAAAGCAAATACAGGCCAAAGCTCTAAAGTGAAAAATACTTAAAGCATCAAGGTAAAATATTCCATTAAATATCAAAACTTGTTACACCCAAGGCACAAAAGCCTGAGAATTAAAGCTCTAAAGTGAATAATACTTAAAGCATCAAGGTAAAATATTCCATTAAATATCAAAACTTGTTACACCCAAGGCACAAAAGCATGGGAATTATTGTAGGAAATAAAAAGCAGTACAAGGAAAGAAAAATAAAGACTAAGCTTTTAAATTCGATGTACTAGGACCACCATCCTAAGTCACTCCAGGAGTAGTCTTGAATACATCCAGCGTCTAGGTAGAAATTATGGCATCGGGGCAGAACCTCCTCGCCTGTTTCACAACTCGCTTGCGGACTCCAAGCACGTCCTGCATAGTATGTTAAAGAGAGTCATAAAACGCCCGCTTCAGACCGGCCACCTCGTCATGGAGAGCTTTCATGGTCTATGTATGGGCCTTGGTCTCTTGAAGGAAGGCTTTTTGTGCTTCTCCCCCTGACGAGCCTTCTCCTCAACCGAATCAGAAGTAGTCTTAAACTGCTTCTCTGCATCTTGAAGAGAATCTCATGCTTAATCACGCGGGCTGCTAGGTCAAAAGGAGAACCAAGTATTTTCGCAGCCTCTTTCAAAAAGTTGGCTGCTTTTAATTCCTCTTGCAGCACAACAAACTCCTTTTGGAGCTTAGTGCACCATAGCTCATAGCTTCAGCCCTCCTTTTCCAAGTATCCCTTTCTTGGGACGAATTACTTGGGGCCAAGATAAAACCCCGTCCAAAAGAGACAAGAGAGAAAATGGTATCATCTTTGAACATGCTATGAGTAAGTTAAGAAGCAAGTTTCATCTTATCCCTTTTAGGGAGATGCTGGACAAAGGATAAGTCTAACATCAAAAGTGTAATGAAAGCCTTCTCAGGAGTGCGAAAAGCCAAAAAGAGAAAAATTTAATATCCTTATGAAGGAGTTATCTCCCCTTAAGCACCGCCTTCAGTAACACAAGTTTGTTTTGGAGAATATTCAGTCTGAGGAGACCGTTGTTCCTCCTCTCGGTCCCCTTTGTCGAAACTAAAGACAGGGTTGATCCACTGTCAAATTATCCGCAGTGTGGACCACAAGTTGATCCACCTCGCGTACAGAAGCATAAGCTTCTACAACCAGGGTAGGAGAATGAGTAGCGGTCTCCAAAGGAGTGAGGGCAGAGGAATAAGAACCAATATTCACCATAACCCGAATACCTTGAGCATTTGCAAGGCTGTAAAATATGTTTAGGTTGCTTAATTTATCCATGATATCTGCAAAATAAAATCACGCATGTTAAAAAAAGCACGAAGACTCCGTCCTTTCAAAAAATCTTCCTTCTCCCTACTTGGCTAATTGCACTTAAGACAACATGCATATCAATTTGTCTTTTCCTCACATCGGTGGAAGGCACCTCACCAGGGCCGAAACCGTCCTCATAGCCAAGCCCTTGAAACCAGAATTGCATTTCCTTATTCATCGTCACCTCGTTTGGAGAAAGAGAACTCGACTTGGTACATTAAGAGTGAGTAGTCCGATTAAAATGATACTTGAACAAATATATCAGATATGAAATCAAACAGAAGTAAGGAGAGATAGCTTAAAACAAAGTGAGTCGTGAGGGTGAGGGGCTTCGCCAATAGAAAACATCCCAAGAAGACACCTCGGTCCAAAGTAAAGGGGTCGAACAAAGGGTTGACTAGATGAAAATAAATAAGCCCCTAATAACAAAAGTTGTCCAATTAAGTACACCTCGTATGGAAAAGATCAAAAAATAAGCTAAGAAAGGGCTTCTAGGATTTGTGATCAACGCATAGTTGAAAGATCCTAATGTTTATGTATGATTAACGCATAGTTGATCACAAATCCTATGCGTTGATCACAAATCCTATGTACTTTTGGTTTGATCAAAATTTAAATCAACTTCCCAATATTAAGGAATTAGGATGATAATCTACTTAATATAAATCCAAGGTTGTCATGATGACAACCTTGACCATAACCCTAACCCAAATTCAATGTGGCAACATATTAGAATTCTAATGCTTATGTGGCAACATATTATAATTTAGAATTTTTATCACTCTTTTTTAATTCTTCACACAAACTCCAATTTAATACAATAATTAATAATTATATTAAAATAAATAATAATAATAATAACAACAATAATAATAATAATAATAATAATATTAAACCACCACCACAATTAATAACAATAATATTATCACTAGCTAATAATGATAGTAAAATAATATGATTTTAAAAAATAAAAAATGTCTAGAGAGTTTATGATTTAAAATTATTTTTTAGATTTGACATTGAATAAAAAATTTCTTAAATTTTTTAATTTATAGATTAAACACTAAATGAATAATTATAATTTAGATTAATCTATGGATTATGAATTTAATGTTATTGATATAGTTTTTGTTAATCACCTATTCTAAATTTTTTTTTTTATAATTTTTTATTGGTTTTTGTGAATTAGAAGATAATGATGGTAGAATTGTATTACATTATTACTGTTTCAGAATTCTAATATTCATATTAATTATGATTCATAAGTATTATTGTAAATGACCAATGATATTTTATTTAAATTCTAACAAAAGGGTCTAATAAAAAAATATAATTCAATTGTAACGTATGTCACCAAAATAAAACGGTGGAGTATTAATTAATTAAAATTCATAAACTGTGAAGTATTAATTAATTAAAATTCATAAGTATTATTGTAAATGATCAATAATATTTTATTTCAATTGTAACATATGTCACCAAAATAAAATGGTAGAGTATTAATTAATTAAAACTCATAAACGATGAAGTATTAATTAATTAAAATACATGAGTATTATTGTAAATGACCAATAATATTTTATTTAAATACATGAGTATTAATTATTTTTCATCATTTAATTTATATATTTTTAGAACTTAAAATAACATAAATGAATATAATTACAATGAATTGAATTTAATGTATAAATTAGAATTCATGGAAGATGAATAGTAAAGATAGTGAAATGTTAAAAAAAAGAGTACATAAAATATTTTTTAAAAATAATTAATTTAAATATGTAATTGATGAAATAAATATATTGGTAACACATAAATATTAAAACTACATCTTTTTTTATTCTGTAACTTCTATATTATAATTATGGTAACCCACTCATTTATTATAATAAAGGAAATGTTAATTACTAATTTGATTGATTATTAATTTTTTTAGAGGTTACCGTTCTATTCATATTCATGTGTGTATATATATGTTTGTGTGATGTTGAGTAATTATTATTTTCTACAAACAAATCTTTGATGTGTTTTGGTGGTGTGTGTGTGTATATATATATATATATATATATATATATATATATATATATATATATATATATATATATATATATATATATATATATATATATATATATATATATATATATATATATATATGTGTGTGTGTGTGTGTTGTTGAGTAATCATTATTTTCGACAAACAAATCTTTGATGTGCTTTAGTGGTGTGTGTATATAAACAAATCTTTGATGTGCTTTGGTGGTGTGTGTATATATATGGCTTTGTGATGTTGAGTAATCATTATTTTCTACAAATAAATCTTTGATGTGCTTTGGTGGTGTTTTTACATTTTTATAATTATTTTTTCACTTTACCTATATATATTGACATTTGTTTTTGTGACATAATAGAAACTAATTATTCTATAAGAAAATTTAAAATTTCAATTATATTGATATAGTTTTTGTAAGTCTCTTATTCTGACTTTTGTTTTCTAATTTTTTATTGTTTTTTTGTGAGTTAGAAGCAGTGTTTTAAAAACCGGACCGGACATCAAACCGGTGAAGGTACTGGGTCACTGGTTTATTGGTCGAACCACTGGGTCACTGGTCGAACCGCATGACTAAACCGGGTTAAACCGGATAACTCGGTTGAATAGACCGGTCGTTATAACAAAATTATATAGGTATAAAATTTGTTGAACCAGATGATTCAGTCTCTACAAAATATAACTAGCAATTAAATTTTTTTAAAATATCATATCACAAGTTCAAAATTTAAATTCAAATTTTAAACATAGGTATCACACATAATAAAATAATACAAAATTACAATATTTAATTGCAAACAAAGTTTAACCGCAATATAATATAATTGAATAATTTATAACAAAATAATTTTATTGTTTACTAAATTTAATTTCAAGAACGGAAAAATTGTTTCAATGTTGGGATCTCCTTCTTCAAGAGCAAAATCATCGATAACAAAACCAACCGTATATGTAATTTTTTTTTTAATTTTTATTTTATTTATTTTATTTTTTATTTTTATTTTTATTTTATTTATTTTATTTTTTATTTTAATTTTCCATTAAAATATTTAAAATGACGTCGTTTTAAATTTTTAAAATTAAAAAAAATTAAAAAATAAAAAAATGCATTTAAACCGCCGGTTCAGAAAAACCGCCGGTTTTTCCGGTTTTCCCGGTTTACACCGGTTTTGACCGGTTCGCACCGGTTCAATAACATTTCCGATCCAACTATTGAACCAGACCGGTTATCTGACCGGTTCCCGGTTCGACCGGTCCGACCGGCCGGTCCGGTCCGGTTTTTAAAACTATGGTTAGAAGATTATGATGGTAAAATTATATTGCATTATTACTGTTTTGGAAGTCTAGTATTCGTCAGGTAATTTATAAACTCTATTTTTTATTAATGTATTTTTTTGTTAGAGTTTTATTCTAACTTTATTTCTTATTCTTTATTGACTAACATAAATATAATTATTTTTTCACGTGTATCAGGAATAAAAAGATCTTTTTTCAATTGTTGTTGCATTGCTGCTCTGAAAGTCTATGGGATGGTCGTTCATACATTTATTTTTTATTCAAATATTTTGTCAATTATCGCATTTCTACAGTATTACTATTGTATTTCTAAAGTTATTTAAAGAAGAATATTTCCATGGAAATATGATACTTAATAAAAAAAATATGTATTTTTATACAATCTTATTACATTGGTATTAAAATAAGTTTTAATAATGTTTTTAACCAAAGTTTTTTCAAAGAAATTATGTATGCTATAATACAAAAAGATTAAACACCCCTACTAATAATATTTTTATACACATATGAAATAAATGTTTTATATTTTAATATTTATGACTACTTAATTTTCTCAAGATAGAATCAACAATTGTTAGTTTTTTTTTTAAAATAAAATAAATGGGCTAAGTTTTTATTTTTTCTTCCAAAAGGAAAAATGATTATGGAATAAAATATGATTATTTGTAATGGTCTTTATATATTGTTTTATTAACAATATAATAAAAATTTAATCGGAATACATCGACAGTATAAATATCTTTACACTGACAATGAATCGTAATTGTCAGATCTTAAATTATGTTTGACTTTTATTTTAATTATATATAAAGTAATAATTATAAATGGTTGCAATGAACCGACCGTGTAAATTTTATTTACACTAAAAGTGCATAACAATTAACCCCATATAATAATATCTAATTAATTTCACAACTATAAATTTTCTCAAATAATAAATTTATTATTTATTATTTAATATTTGAAATTTTTATATTTAATGTAAATAGCTAAAAATAATTTTTTTTTGTGGCCATTAAAATGACAATAAGAGAAAATAGAATTAAAAATTATAAGAATTAAAATTTAGAAAATAAAAAGTTTATGAAAATGTTAATTCAATGAAAATTTAAAAAAAAAAAAGTAAAATTAGTAAATAATAGTCAGTTAAGAAATGAAAGAAAGTTTAAAAATTATATTAAAGTATTTTATATATGTAAAATTATATTAAATATACTATGTTACATAAGTTTATTATATATTTTATAGTTATTAAATTTATAATCTAAATTCATATTAACTATTAAGTATCACATTTTAAATACTAGTAATATTTTATTTTTTATTACATTTTTTAAAGTCTTTCCGCGCATAGAGCGGGTTAACGCCCAGTTCATTTTAAATGTGAATATGTCCTTAGTCAAGAAATTAGGATAATAATTCATTTTAAATATTCATCATTATCATGTCTCCACTCTCAACTCAATTTGATATCGGTCAACTCAATTTGATATCGGTCTATGTGTTACACAAATGACTCCCATGCTTCACCGACGAACTTACTAATTCACGAACTTTAGCCCATTACGGAAATTCTGTTTGCGAGACATGAGCCACAACATTAGTGGATTACTCTCTCAAACAAAATTTTGTTTTCGTAATTTCGTTTCCAATCTTGACCCCATATCGCTATGGTCGTTTTTCAAGGTTTGCTCTGATGAGGTTTTATTTATCCAATTTAAACTTTATCGTTCCTAAACAACAATCCATGAACAATAATCCTTCTGTTTAATTTTGTGTGTTGCATTTCCTACCTCCTCATTCAAATTCTAACTAATGACAAAATTTTAACGCAAATTATTATAAAATGTAGCGACTTGTTCGAGGCCATATTCAAAACTGGATAATTTGATAGGCACGGAGAATCGCCTTCAAAGATTGATTTCGCCAACCTTCAATGCAATATACATCAATTATCGATGCTCTTGCTCTGCAAATTGGCTTTAATATACAAATATATAAATGAAAACGAAACAAAAACAGTATTTCCCAGATTGAAGATTTAAAGCAAAGATATTAAAAAATGTAGCGACTTGTTCGAGGCCGTATTCAAAACAGTATGATTTGATAGGCACGGAGAATCGCCTTCTGAGATCGATTTTGCCAACCTTCAATGCAATTTACATCAATTATCGATGCTCTTGCTCTGCAAATTGGCTTTTCTTTCTAATTTCAAAACAATTTACTAATATAACAATAAAATCATAATACAGCAGAAGAAACAACACAAAGAAAACCAGATGCGAAAGAAGAATTTTAATCTTGCAAAGAAAAACCTTTAAAAAAATGAAAATAAGAAGATGATATGAAAACTGATGAGTTAGAAGAGGGTGCGGCTTAGCGTTTTATAGAGTGGCCATGCGTGCGAGTGCGAAGATGCAAACGGGAAACCCTAGCTTTGTGCGGCGGAGATTATGCAAATTGCAAGACTGCAATTTGTTATTTGTTGGGCTTTGACGGGTTCTGTTTCGGCCTTCTTCATTCTTTGATGGGTGGACTTTTTTTTAATTTTCTTTCCTACACTCCTACTTTTATCTTTGGTACCTTACATTACTTATAAAATAACACAACGATATCCCCGTAATGGTAAAATAGGTCAAACAAAAAAATATGAAATTAATTGTAATGTCAGTGTAAATTTTTTTACATAGCCGTTGCATCATAGTCATTCATAAATATTATTTTGTAGATGATTAAAATAAAAGTTAAAGAAGTGTGCCTTCGTCGGTTACGCCAAAAGTGTGAAGGCGTAAACTTATGGAATCTGGTTAAAAATAAGATGGTAATCAACATAGATGTTTTTTCTGAGCGGTTAATCTTGAAGTAATAAGTTATAATAAATAGGGTTAATACCTATTTTCCCCTGCCATATAGGCGACATTTGAAAAACCCCCTGCAAAAAAAAAGTTGCAAGAATTCCCCTAACATTTGAAGATTCTCTCATTTTAAACCTTCGTCAGATCCAGTCATCCAAAATGCTTACGTGGCATGTATTTTTTTGATTTTTTTAATTTTTTTCGTTGACTGGATAGCCCAGGTGGCTTTTTTATTTTATTTATTTATTATTTTTATTGCCAAGTAAGCATTTTTTATTATATAAATTCTTAGTTTATATTAGAAAGCATATTAATGCCCAAAAATTTGTCTTTGGTGGGAGTTAAACCCACACCATCAATTTACCAACACAAGGCTGACCCCACTAGTCCACTTGATTTAACTTGTCTTTTTAATGCTTCGAATAAATCTTATAATATTCTCTTACAGTAATTTAAATATTCCTGTTATGTTTTCTAACAATTTTTTTTCATTTTTTCATTTTTCTGTTTTTTTATTTATTTTTTCTGTAATCTTTTTACTATTTAACTTAATTTTTTTATTTTTTTAAAATATTTATTTTTATTTCAATTATTTATTATTTTCATTTTTAATTATTACAAAAATGTATTTTTTTTAATATTTATTATTTGATTTTAATATTTACAACAATATTTTTTTTTAATTATAGTTTTAAATTGTATTCGTTTAAATTTGTAAATAAATAATTAAAACGTATTAAATTAAATAAAATGTATTTAAACATTAAATAAAAACACACGTTTTAATTATTAAATAAAAATGTATTAAAATATTTTTTATTTAATATTTAAAGTTATTAAACAAATACAATTAAAATGTATTAAATTAAATAAAATGTATTTAAATATTAAATAAAAACATACGTTTTAATTATTAAATAAAAATGTTTTGTTCACTAAGCCATTGGTCTATTTTGTTCATTGAATATTTTGAATGATATTAGTAGCATACTGCATTTTAATTTAAATAGGTTTTACTAGTTTTAATTTAACTATATTAATATAATTAATTTAGTTTAGTTTTAATTTGGTTTATTTTTAATTACATAAATTAGTTTAAATATTAATCTTAGTACATTAATATTTAAAACGTTATTATAATTAAATAACTAGTTTTAATTAAATTTAGTTATTATATTTAAAACGTTATTATATTTATAACGTTATTAAATAGCATACTGCATTTATATTATATAGCATAGTGCAGTTATATTATATTTAAAACATTATTATATTTATAACTAATTAAATAGCATACTGCATTTATATTTTAACTAGTTTTAATTTAACTAGATTAATTAAACTAGTTTTAAATTAATTAATATAATTAATTTAGTTTATACTAACTAAACCATATAAAAATATTTTTATGTTTTATATAATAATTAATAATTTAGTTTATACTAACTGAACCATATAAAAGTATCTATTATTAATTATGATTCTTTGGTTTATAATAACGTTTTAAATAGCAATTAACTATGATTCTTTGGTTTATAATAACGTTTTCAGAATCTATTAAGTATTAGCAAAGGCAACTAAATGACAAGAACAAAGCTGCAACTGAGTGGTAACGTTGTGCTTTTAGTAAGTTTGGTGTCATGGGTTCAACTCCCATTGAGACCATGTCTTTTAGCTTTAATATTTAGCATTTTAACAACTTGACAATAAAATAATAATTGCCACATGGAATTAAAATTAATAAATAAATAAAATAAAAAAGCCACCTGGGCTATCCAGTCAACGAAAAAAATTAAAAAAATCAAAAAAATACATGCCACGTAAGCATTTTGGATGACTGGATCTGACGAAGGTTTAAAATGAGAGAATCTTCAAATGTTAGGGGAATTCTTGCAACTTTTTTTTTTGCAGGGGGGTTTTTCAAATGTCGCCTATATGGCAGGGGGGAAAATAGGTATTAACCCTAATAAATATGTTAGTATCTGAAGGAGAAACTTCCAGCAAACAAGTAATTAAGAGGATGTTGATCTGCCACTAGTGAATAATATGTAGTTAGTGCTTAAACAACAAGAGGAACCAGACTCTGATATTGAAATGGACCACGGACCTGAAGTTTCAAGTGGAGTACACAATTATATTCTTCTATGTGACATAGAACACTATTCAACCAAGCCATAAAAAATATATAGGTATGAAGACTTAACGGCTTATGCACTTCTTATTAGTTATGAATAATCTTCCACCTTTTGAGAGGATATAGCTAGCCAAGAGAATGATAAAGGGATGGATGCAATGGTGGAAGAAATGGATTCTTTGAAGAAAAATCAGATATGGGATCTTGTTCAACTTCCTAAGGGGAAAGGGTCATTGATTGTAGGTGAGTATTCAAGAGAAAACCATAAGTAATAGAAAAAGAAGGGGAAAGTTCAAGGTTCATCTTGTAGCAAAAGGGTACTCAGAGTAGAAGGATCGTCTTGTAGCAAAGAGCTTATTCAACTTCCTATGATGAGATTTTCTCTCTGGTCTTCCGACATACTTCTATCAAGGTTGTGTTAGCCTTGGTAGACAACTGAGACATACATTTAGAAAATATGGGTATGAAGACACCATTTATTTACAGTAATCTAGATGACCAGATTTACATGGACCACCCATAGGGGTTCATTGACATCGGGCATGACAGACTAGTTTGTAAATTGAGGAGGTCCTTTTTATGGTTTAAAGCATTCTCCAAGACAATGATACAAATGTGTTGATTCTTACATTGACTACAAAATGCATGAATATAATTGTTGTCTTTATGTTATGAGCTTTGATGATAGTTGTTTTATTTTCGTGTTATTGTATATTGATGATATGTTGATTACAGTTAATCATCTACATGATGAGAATGAACTAAAAATCATGTTAAGAAACGAGTGTGACAATAAAGACTTAGGTGTTGCTAAGAAGATTCTTGGTATGAAAATTCACAAGGATGTGAGTGCTACAAAATTATAGCTCTCTCAAAATTACTATGTCGAAAAGGTGTTAGACAAGTTTGATATGAGTAATTCGAAGGTTGTAAGTGTTCCATTAGAAGATCAATGTCTGAAGACAAATTAAAAGCTAATTATGTGTTAAAAGTTCCTTATGTCAATGTTGTTGGTTGTTTAATATATGGTATGGTTTACATTAGATCAGATTTGACACAAGTTGTAAGTTAATGTCCAAACCAGGAAAATATCATTGGAAAATAATCAAGTGGATTTTTAGGTGCTTGAAGAGTACATCGCGACATGGTATCATGTTTACCATTAAACATGGTGATCCTTTAGTTGTAGGATATATTGATTTAGAATATATTGGTGATATGGATTATAGGAATTAAAGTCTACAATAGGGTATGTATTTACTCGAGCAATATATACTATTTGTTAGAAATCATCAGTCCAATTCATAGTGGTCATGTAGACACTTGAAGAGTACATGGCAGCAAGTGAACCTGCCAAAGAACCCTTATAACTTAGAGGATTTGTGAGAGAATTAAGTGTTGAGAAAGGTGGAGTTTCGTTGCATTGTAATAGTTAGAGTATCGTTTATTCGATAAAAAATTAGGTGTATCATGTCAGGACCAAGCATATTGATGTGAGGTTTCACAAGATCAGAGAGTTACTTACATATGAACATATATTACTTGAAAAGGTTCATACTTCATATAATGAAGTTGATATGTTAACCAAGACAGTCATTAGTGACAATTCAGGTATTGATTGGACTTGTTACATGTTTATCAATGATAAGCAAAAGATGTACTTTCCTAGTTGTCGGAATGTGATCGTGTCGCAGGAAATCTTCATAGGAGTTTGATATTCGTTAAGGTGGAGATTGTTGAGTTTTACTCGTATTGTGGAGATTATTGTAGGTAGGCAATTTGGAGTGCGGGGTCTTAAGAGGTATTATTGTAAATTGGATCATAATATTATTATTATTCTTATTCTTATTATTATTATTATTTTATATATATATATATATATATATATATATATATATATATATATATATATATATATATATATATATATATATATATATATATATATATATATATATATATATATATATATATATATATATATATATATATATATATATATATATATATATATATATATATATATATATATATGTTGATTGTAACATTGTAAATCTAATCTATCCTAGTTATTAAACAAAATTAATAAAGGAAAATATAATTACACTATATTCGAGGTAAGCACCATTCATCGAATGGCAATAATAAAGATTCATTGTGTTAATTATCTTTACTTTCATTTCTCTTTAATCTTCTATATATATCTTGATAGTTGTTCTAACATAATTGAACTGAATTAAAACACTTCTAAAATAACAAAAATAGTTACAATTTCCTTTGAAATGGTTGGGCTAAGTGTTATAAATCATTAAACCCCTTAATTAAAGTTTAGAATTAGCAACATGAAATGATGAGAATCAAAGTTTAGAATTAGCAAGATGGAAGTTGGTATTATTTCTAAGCAAGAAGAATTTCCCTGTGGGCAAGTGATGCGGCGGAAGTAAGGCAAGTGTGGCAGCAAGAGAAGCAGCTTGATGAGCAGTATGAGTGCCCTTCCCTTTTGTCATCGAGGTTTGAGTGAAACCAGGGCAAAAACAATTCACACTCATCAATTCACTATTGTATCTCTTAGCCAACACCTTCGAGTATGCATTTAGAGCCAGCTTCGATACTGCATAGTCTGTCCAATACATTGGCCACCCTTCACTCTTCCACGTCCCATTTCTTACATCTCTCATAAACTTTTTCACCATTTCCTCTATTTCCTCTTCCTTCAACTCCCCACTTTCCAGAATTCTTCTTATTTCCTCGTTTCTCACCTTCTGCGTATATAAAAATATTTTCAAAATAGCATACAAATAATTTAATTATTTTTCTATTAATTAATTATTTACATATATGTTTTAATCTCTAACGACAGTATTTATTAATATTTATGTATTATTCTAAACAAGTTGTTGATATTTATATTATTACGTACATCGAGAGAGCCGAGTCTTGAGCTAACATTGAGAATACGTGTGATGGAAGAAGACGAGGAACGAAAGAGAGGAAGGAGTTCCTGAATAAGCAACTTGGGACCATAGAAATTTGTTTTCATGACACTTTCTGCATGGTCCACTGAGTTTTGATAGAGTTCATTGAATGATACAGCTGCATTATTCACCTGATGAAAAATATAAATTAGTTAGATTAGATCCTTATTTCGCTTTCCTAAAGAATCACAATGGTTAAGGTTAATTACGTACAAGAATATCCAAAGTGGCTCCGAATTTGGCTTTGAAGGAGGATGCAAAGGTTTTGATAGACTCAGGATCAGAGACATCAAGGAGTAAAAAGTGTACATGATGAGGTGCAACAAGGCCTAGTTCTGCTTGAATGCTCTCTACAGCATGTTCTCCTTTTTGCTTGTCTCTAGCAGCTAACACTACGGTCAGTCCCAACTCTGCAAGACGTTTCACAAGAGCAAACCCTATGCCCTTGTTTCCTCCGGTCACCACCGCTACCGTTTCCTTCGACCACCACCTTCATTCATTACATATTCAAGCAAATAAATTAAACAGATACTATAGGTACTAACAAGTATTGAAATGATAAGGTGTACCTGGTTGAGAGTGAAGGAGATGGAAAATAATGTTCCGGATCCATTTGAGTTTGAGTTACAGTGTATGAATGATGAAATGTGTCAATATTGAAAACACTACTAGGCCATTCTATGCTATTTATATATACTTTGGCATGGTTATTATTATAAGGAATGTTGTGTTATGAAACTAGGGGGAGCAGACTTTGTGTGAATTATATAACATAGTTTAGACTCAAATGGGATATAAAAATGACATGAGAACTATATCAAAATGGAACGCGCGTGTCATTTTATTTCGTTTGTTTAAGTCTACCACCGTGGGCTGTGTGATTCAAATTTTATATATTAATTTTAAGGTAGTTTTCTTATAGGCATGAGTTTTGATTGGGTATCCTATTTTTAATGTAGATTTTTAATTTATTTTAATATAAAATAACATTAAATTATCGCATGATATTAATTTCATTGTTTTATTAGATGAAGGTACATCTTCTCAACTAAATTAATTGTTTTATTAGATGAAGTTACATGTACTCAACTAAATTTTAAGGCATCCAAAATGTTATCCTAATTAAAATGTTTAAACACTAAAATCTTGATTATGTGAAGATTAAATGGCATGTATATTTTCTGTCAAAAAAAAAAATGGCATGTATATTTAAGAAGCACACACATTTATGAAGTAGACACGTGTTGAAAAATTTAGATCAGTATTCTTAAAAATAATAATTTGTTTTATGTTCTTTGAATCGGTGTCTGACACTCATATGTCACTCATTCAAAACATATTTAATAATTAAGTTAAATTTTCTCTTTACTTCAACCAACCTTATATATCTTTTTGTTGCATTTCGGATGGAGATTCATCATCAATAGATTACCAACCAAAGATCTATTGATTAGGCGGCATATTTTACGGTAGAGAATTTTGTTGTGTTTTATGTTTTAGGAAATCTGAAACTAGACTACACTTCTTTGAGGGTTGCAGGTTTTGTATCAGAATATGGAAAAAGGTTTATGAATGGAGTGGTCTGAACCCGGTTTTGAAATTAGGTGATTTTGTGAAGCTCTTTTTACACTGTCAAAAATTGAAGAACAAGATCACCATAAGGTTAACAGTAGCCGTTATCTAGTTGGCCTCAATCTAAACTATTTGGTTGATGCGTAATGATGTTCTATTCAAAGGAGGGATCTTTAATTTTGATGAGTGTATGACGAGTATTATTTATAGGTCTTGGTTGTGGAAGGGCTTGTTTAGTAAGTCTCTTTTGCCTTGTAATTTTCATGAGTGGAACATATTATCTCTTGTTATTTTAAAAGTAGGGGTTTAATTTGGTTGTAATAGGCGGAATATTCCTTATACTCCTCTTTATTATAATATTTGCCTAAACATTAATTTTTAAGTAACTTTGTAGCTTATTATGTATAGCACAAATGTTTGTACAAATTATTTTTGGTATATTAAGTTGATACAGCTAATGACAATTTCATAATTTGTTTTTATGAATTGATCTATCAAAGAGCTTCATAAAATTAATGTTAATAAATAAACTCTAATCAACCAATCTAACAAGACTTGGAGTCTATTAAAATAATAAGTATTATTTTTAACAAAAATTTAAAGAAAAAGATGAATGTGAGAATGTGAGAATGAATTTGAACCATTGGATTTTAAAATAAATGGTGGAGATTATGTTTGAATATTTTTTTCTCTCTCCTACATCGTTAAAATAAAAGATTGAAGAGAGAAAAAAAAAGATTCACACATAATCTCCACCATTTATTTTAAAATACAATCACTACGCCATAAAAGCTATTTAATAGCGTTTTTTTTTTTGTTTTTGATAGCGCTTAAAAGCGCTATTAACTGCGCCGTTATTGTAAACGATTTTGTTTAATAGCAGTTTAAAAGTGCTATTGAAGTACCTATATATAATAGCGTTTTCACTTAAGCGCTATTGAAGTGGATTTTTTTGCGCTTTATAGTACATTTTTTTATTTGATTTTGATATTTTGTTTTTTTTTTATAAATTATATATAATGAAAATAGTAGCGCTTTTCTATCAACGCTAATAAAGGGGATCCTAATAAATAATATTAATAGTGTTTTGATAAAAGTGCTATCTTAGTGAATATTAATAATACTGTTTTGATGAAAGTGCTATCTTAGTGTAATATATTAATAGCGTTTTGTAGAAAGCGTTATCTTACTAAAGTTTAATAATAGCGTTTTTTTACAAAGTGCTATCAAAATCACATTGTCTGTATTCTATAATAGCGCCTGACTATAAAGTGCTATTATAGATGTGTTTTTTCCTTTTTAATAGCACTTTATTTAAAAGTGCTATTAAATTAGGCGATACAAAATATTAATTTTGGCGTAGTGAATGGTTCAGATTCATTCTCATATAAAAAAGACATTCTCATATGATATGCTATATATATATATATATATATATATATATATATATATATATATATATATATATATATATATATATATATATATATATATATATATATATATATATATATATATATATATATATATATATATATATATATATATATATATACACACGTCTTCTTATTGGAATTCAGACAATTCTTTATTGTGTAGCGTAAGACTAATCTCTCTTAGTTCAAATAGTTTTTCAATTGTACCCATACCAATTATCAATAAGATAAGCTAAAGAAAATGTTGATAATATCATTAATTTTGTCCAACTAAAAAGATTTTATAATACACTTGTACTAAATAAAATAATTAGGTTCAGAATTATATATATAATTAAGGGTCAAGGGTGGATTGTGATTACATCACAAATCACAAAAGGTGTTAGATTGGAAAAATATTTGGGTGAAATGTGGAGCGAAGATTCGTTCATACAGGAACCAATTTTAAATTTTAATACATGATCTATAGTACCAACTATGATTCGACACATTTTCACACTGAATTATTCAAATATATGAAAAGCTTTTCCAACAAAATTATTATGTAGTAGCACAAGTTGATACAAAGTTCTTGCAGGTACGAGACTATTAAATTTGAGGTGCCTTGGTCGATGGTCCCCTCAAACCGTGCTGCGTTGCATGGTTGGAATCCACCGGACATAAGATATTGTTCCTATTTAAAAGCCTTTGGTTTGGAACCCACAACACAGTAAAGTAAAGCACATAGGTCACAATGAATTTCTTATATTTAATCATTAGTATTGTATGTATGGTAAATGAGATTGAATATTTATACATGTTTTTCACCCACGTTCTCAATATCAATACTAATATAGGAATGGAGTGTCTTTGAATGTGGAAACAAAGTGTATTTACATATCAATAATTTAGCATTAATAAGTCGCATGCTCAAAGTTCAAAAGCTAAGGTGTATTATTCATACGAACAAAAGGATATTGATACAAGTCATATAATGTGACTGTTTAAGTGGCTATAGGAAGGAATATGAGGACCACATTAAAAAGGAAAAGTCGCTCGAAGCAAGAAATAAAGTTCATTTTAATTTTATAATACTACCAGTGGTATCATAGTATAATCAGTTTACGTGCTTCATTAATATTTTGTAATGATAAAATAATAGTGTATTTGTAAAGAGCACACCATTGTTATCTCACTTGTCTCGAGGTCACTGAAACTCAATTGTAACCTTACTAATGTGGACATTGAAGATTTCAATTGCATAAATGAAGTGATTATTGATTTTAATGGAACCTCTTGTCCCTTCTGTGGGGATTCAATCGAGTCGTTCTTCCATTTTGTTTTTGTCATTTGTGAATTAATTTTGTCTGTGTGGTACAGGATCTTTTAATGGTTAAGTTGGCAGGTAGTTCTTTCTAATGACCATATATAGACTGTTTTTCTAGTCATTCCTTTCTTTAGGAGGTAGGATCAAATTTAGGGGTGGTTTTGTTATTAATCGAGCATGCTATAGCCTGGACCATTTAGAGAGCCGGTAATAATGTGATCTTTAATGGTGTTACAAAAAATATGAAAGAGGTGGAGGAAAAGAATTTTTTTGCCTAGAAATGATTGCAAGGTAAATCAGGGGTGAACTCATGCCCTTACTATATTTGGCTTTATAACTTTATCTTATATCTTAACCAATAGTGGAACGAGTATTTGCTTTGGTTTTTAGGTAGGTTTTGGTATGTGATTTTGTTTTTCTATTGGTAGATTCTCATTTGTTGATAGTGGTTCTGACGGTATGAGTTATAATGTGGATTCTATAAAGAGTTGGTCTTTAAGTGTTTGGATGTTTTCCGTTGCTTTTTGTGTTTTGACTTATTATTTTGTTGGTTGTTGTGTTTATTCTTGTTGAATTTTTATTTGTATCCTCAGCAGTCCTCTATGTACCTCTTGTACTTTGAGATTATGTATATTTCGGTGGTTTTCACCTTTTTTTATTAATATATTTGTAGTGTCATGGACTTTCGACTAAAAAAATTCACCCCTACACGCCTCATGTTTGGGGGACTATATAATGTCATGGACTTTCGACTAAAGCACTTCGCCTCCATGTGCCTCATGCTTGGGAGGTTGCGTAGTTTGACTAAAATAATTCGCCCATATGTGCCCCGTGCTATGGGGACTGTATAAATTTAATTATATTTTGAACAGGGTGACTTAAAATAGCACGATGAAAAGTACAGACCTGGGAGTAGGTCGGCTTGTAGCCGATGTATCAAGAGCTCGCACAGCTATCACGAGCTCAGCCAAGAGGAGCAAGAGTTTTCCCAAGGCTAAAACTATCACGAGTTAGGCCAAAACTATCAAGAGCTTGGCCAAAAGCTCACCCAATAGTATTAATAGATCCTCCGAGTAGCAAGAGCTCGCCCAACTATCAAGAGTTTGCCTATGTATCAAGAGATCGTTATTGAATTCGACTCAACTAAGCTAAGTATGACTCAAAGGAATAAGAAGCATCCATTAAAAGAACTGTATTATATAGACAAAGCATTCAAGGAAAATTAAGGGTCTTGATGGACCAAGACTAAACAAAGGAAAAAGAGTATTGATGGTTTTTAATTAAATTTAAGTACCAATAGTGGTGGAAAAAGTGAAAGGGAGACATAAAAACTTAGACAACTGAGACTTTACTGACCCTCACTAGTACGGGTGGAAATAGGTAAGTCCAGTTCGGTCTGACCTACAGTAAAACTTTAAGTCTTTGGCCTGGCCATGGCTTTTAATAGGTTTTTTTTGTCTGATATGACCTTTTTAAAAGTTTGACTTGACCTAAAAGCCTATTTAAAAGCATGTTTCATATTAAAGCTTTCAAATAGTCTATTTTAATTATTTTCTTACATATACAACAAGATTTTTTATATACTATTTAGCTTCTTTTCTAATAAATATGTCGGCTTATAAAGCTTTTTTAATAAATTAAGTCTGACCTATTTAATTAAGAGATATTCTTAATGCACCCCGTGTACTTGAAAAAGACCATATACAATTTCAATGTCCCTCAGTTTTCAGAGATGTATCTCCGGACGCACCTTTTTTTATTAACATTAGTTTATTTTGGAGATGAATCTCCGAAACCATTTCTTTTAGTTATAAGTCAGTTTGCTTCAAAGACATATTTTTCGTAAAGTATTCGGAGGTGTATCTCCGTATTTTAAGCAGACAGAAGGTAGATTATTTTTAAATGTTTTTCATATCAAATAATTAGAAGGTATTCTAAAATTCGACAAGATTAAGAATATGAATAAAACGTCATAATCATATATAAAATTAGGGAAATGAATAAAACGTCATATATAAAATTAGGGAAATGATAACCAGTACCCTCAAAGCAATGGTTAAGACTTTAAAAATAGTAAATTTATATCGGTAATCTGCGTATTTAATGCCTCGAAAATTAAAATATTAAATTTTTTATATATTTTTATTTTTTTTTAAAATACTTAACTATTACCCTGAGAGCACTGGTTAGCAAGACCCATAAAATTATAATTAGTACTTTAAACTTTAAAATGACCCTTATTTCTTACTTGGGGCGACTTTTCCTTTATAATGTGATCATACTAGATGACTTTTGTTAATATCCTTTTGTTTGCATGAATAATACACCTTAGCTTTTGAACTTTGAGCATGCGACTTAATAATACTAAATTATAAATATGTAAATGCACTCTGTTTCCACATTCACAGACATTTCATTCCTATAATAGTATTGATATTGAGAACGTGGTTAAAAAACATATGCACAAATATTCAAATCTCATTTACCATACAGACAGCACTATGATTAAATATAAGAAATTCATGTGACCTCTGTGCCAGTCAACAAATGACTTCTTGCTTTAATACAGAGAATATTATTGAAATTGGACAGTTTGGTGGCTTATAGACTTCTTTGTCCGTCCATGACTTTCTTTCTTGCCCCTTTTGTTTCTTTCATAGATTTATTTGTATAGGTTGAATTGGTGATTGTTTAACAGCTTCAAATATAGCTAAAGTCTACAAAAGGTGTGCATAGAAAAGCTCTTTCATCCACTATTTTTTAACTAAAAACATTATTCATAATGCATCATTGGTCACACATAAAGAAGACTAATGCCAGATATAAATAACTAAAATGTTTTGCCTCCCAAAATTGGGGAACTCTATTGTTCAAGGGTCATCGATCTCCGTCGTGTGTCAAATCTATGACCAGTTCATAAGTTTAAAAGTTCTTAAATGCTAAAAATAAGAAATGTGTCTGAAACATGTAAAATTGTTTCATGGCTCTGGTTGCATGTTCTCGCATTCTTCTCGAATTTTCTGGAAAAGAACAGTGGACAGATATCGTTCACCAAAGCTCGGGAATACAACCTGCAATATGTCAAAATTTGTGGGTATTAAAATGTAAATAGAGTTTCTTAACTCTAAAAAAATTGAAATTTTATGAAAAATGTATACCCCAATAAGCTTTCCCTTATTTTCAGGTCTCTTAGCAACCTGCAATGCAGCAGCGGCGGCAGCACCTGAAGAAATTCCCACCTGTTTTTCAATAGTAAGAATGCATGTAAGAACCTAAGAGTAAAGCCAAGTCACACAAACGGATGAAAAGATTAACATAAAGCACTAACCAGCAAGCCTTCTTGGAGTGCTATTTGCTTTGTAGTTTCGATAGCTACATCACTCGATATCTGCCAAATACAAGAGAGGGAAGTTAATTATAGAACTGTTATAGTATACAATAATTAGCTATCGCTTGTATCAGCTAAATGGATTTTTGCTTAACTAACTTCATTTTAACTACCTGTGCAGTTAAGTTAGTTTAGTGCTTAGTGTAGTCAAGTTAGTTAGATAGTAGAAACAGTTTCTGTTCAGTGTATCAATACTCAACCTGTATGTACTCAATTAAATAACAATTGCTTACTTTTCTCTCTATTGAATTCTGAAAAGTATAAATCAAGAAAAATTGGCATTTTCTATCTATCCTTGTCAGGCGGTGCCTATACAGCTATAAATTCACACAAAAAATAGTTCATGGAAACTAGCTTCAAATGTGAAGTACCAGTCTTAAGTTAGGAAAAGAGTAGAAACCACCAGGTTTAGAAAACGCCAGTGTATGAAGAAATGTTCAATATTGACCAAGATAGAGTGCTCGAGCTGTTAGACAGAGATGCTTAAAGAACAACAACTGAAACCTAATACCTAGACGGACTTTGCATGATCCATTATTATCGAGAAAATATATTCTCTAATGAGTGAACAAAAAACTATTCATAGGTAGTACTCTACAATCATTAAAAATTAGTCTCTTAGACTGAAATAAATAAATAAAATGAAAAAATCAGCAAAAGTTGCCATGAAGTAGATGATAAATCAGATCATCAAAATCCAGGAAAAGGTAACATGTGAGACAATCAGAAGAAAATGTTTTCATAAATCAGAATAATGGATTGGATTTTGATCATCACATAAAAAGAAAATGACAATATCAAAGCATATGAACAGACCGCTATAATTTCATCAACCACTTCTTCATCCAAATTCCCAGGCACAAAACCAGCCCCAATACCCTGAATTTTGTGTGGTCCTGTGATTTAGCAGGAAAAAGGAAATAGATAAAAGCTCTTTAAAAAAGTAAAAATTAACATGATAGACTTGGAATTGTAGAAACTTATTTCTATTTCTTACCTGGCTTTCCACCTGAGAGTATGTTGCTTTCAAGAGGCTCTACACCAATAACCTGAAACGTAAACAAGAAAATGTTTATTGGAATTGGAAACCAACAAAGTAGAAAGTTTCCTTTGAAATTAAATTATAGTTCAAGGGATAAGACATGACCATTACATGGAGTACAAAGATCCATTTACACTAAGTAAATTGCAGATAATATCTCGTATGAATTGATATTAAAATTTACAAGACACGTATCATTTCACATTGCCATTGAAAATCATTTACCTGTACTTTTGAATTTTGTTGTTTTAGGAATCTACCAGTTCCAGAAATGGTTCCACCAGTTCCTATTCCTGCAACTAAAATATCTATTTTACCTTTTGTATCTTCCCATATCTCTGGCCCAGTTGTCTCATAATGTATCTGCACAGATGAACCAAATTTCATATATTATACCACACTCACACTGCAGCTCACCATGCTAGTAGAATTCCATCAGTGACATGTCCATCATCTTGAACTTAACTAAATCTAAAGGGAATAAACAAATATCGTTTTACAATGAACATTTACCCAACTCCTTTCTTTTGCGTATTAACAATCAGAATAGTGCCTAGGAACCAAGATTAAAATAAATAAATAAATAAACAAACTAGGTGACAAGGTAACTGTGTGGAACTCTGCAATTAAGCCTAACATATAAATTTGTTTGTCCCAATTTGTGATGATAAATTATTCCGAAACAACAGAATAGTAGGATTGGGAGAGTTTGCCAAGTGCTTCGGTGCTTATCGGAAAGAAACATCCTCTAAAAGACCATGGAGAGAAAGCAAAGAAAAAAAACCAAGAATGAAAAGAAAAAAAACTTTTTATTGTAAAACTAATACCATTACCTTCAAATCAATAATAAAAAAGAAGTGTTGACAGCTTGCTGATTTGTAAAAGAAAGTGAAAATACATGAGGATTTGTGGTTTTCTTAAAATTAAAGTGCACGTGAGAGAGTAAACCAATGATGGTATATTTTGAAATATTATCAAGCACATCATCCCATGTGAGAGAGTAAACCAATGATGGGTCTGATGGAGTCCTCATTGTGTACAGCTAATTCTAAGGTTAGACCTTTCAGTTGGAGAAAGAGTTCTTGCTAGGATAAACATTTATAAATGGTGTGCCTTCATAGACCTTTTAAAAACTTATCTTTTGATAGGTATTGTCCTGTGTATGGAATACTCATTAAAAACCAGTTATACAGTTGACACTATTTTAGTTGCTGTTTTAAGTTACATAAACCAAGAAAATCAATAAATTGTGTTACTTTTGAGGCATTTTCTTGTAATACTACCCTTAACTATTTATTATCTCATTGCACCTATTTACTTCTCTGCAATAAATATTTAAAGGTATTACTAACAAAACAATAATTAATTGTGTATTGAACTTTGAAAATCCACAAGTAAATAGAAACAAGAAAATTCTACAAAAGTGACAAGTAAAATGGAACTGGAGAAAAACAAAAAAATTCTACAAAAGTGACAAGTAAAAAGGAACAGAGGGGGCACAATTAGTGGAATATACATTAGATTATAGTTAAATATACAAAACACTAAGATCGGGGAGTCGGACGCGAGCCCTGAGAATTGAAAAGCGCTCCTTAGCTACTGAACTACTCCACACTTTGTTATATAGTGTGATAGGAATAGATACACATAATTACATAGAAATATAATGATAGGTATAGTCAGCTAATAAAAATAAGAAATTTTTGGGGTGGCCGTGGCCACCCTCTATCCCTAAGAAGATCCGCCTCTGCGAGGGAGTACATAATAAGGGCTTTGGCGGTTGAGGTAAGCTCTTTGGTATGTTTGGAAAACTAGTTTAGGGGCTTTGGTCTGAAAATGGAGGACAAAGTGGAGTAGCAATAGGTATGCTTTTATTTGGTGCCTTTAGCTAGAGTGATGAGCATTAATCTTTACTGGAAAATCTCTTTCCCTAGCCTTGCTTTGAATTGAATTGATCTGTTTCTATATTTATATTAACCTATAATTTGTGACTTCTGTTTGAAACACAGGTTTCAACTAAAAGAAGAATAAATTACCAAATATCAATTACTACCGCACAAGGGCCAAACTAGGAGCAAGGAGTGCACCCTGCATGAGTTTTTCAAGAGCATGGGACTCGTGTACTTACGATAAAATTAGATGTTGTCATTTACCTTAGGATTTGAAGGATTATCAAACTGTTGAAGCAAGTATGCATCGGGCGTTTTTTTAACAATTTCTTCAGCTTTTTGAACTGCTCCATTCATACCCTTCGCAGCTTCAGTCAAAACAAGCTCAGCTCCAAATGCTTTCAAAAGTACACGTCTTTCCAAACTCATGGAAGCGGGCATTGTCAAAATGAGTTTATATCCTTTAGAAGCTGCTATAAAGGCCAGACCAATTCCTGTGTTCCCACTAGTAGGTTCCACCAAAACACTCTGAAGTGCATACCAGAAACAAGCTCAGTAAGAGTGATAAAAAAAGGATTGAAGCAACATTGAATTTATTTAGCCATAAAAGAAAATAAATCATGTCACAGTCAAGCTAGGTCATGTTAAGTCTTTAGAGGTCTTTTCTAAAAGAATAATATAATGCGCACACAAAGATGCAGGTGCAGCATAAAAGAAAAGCAAACCCGTTGCTTCATTACATCCCAAAGAAAAGAGTGTGGCTTGCCAAAACACCTAAAGTAAGTTGTAGTTTCTAGAACTATCAAAACCAGTGAATATGACAGTACATAACATGCCATATGATTATGCGTCATTTCTATTGTAGTTTACCTTCCCGGGTGTTATAGCTCCTTTCTTCTCAGCATCAAGTATCATACTATGACCTATCCTGCAAGACGATAAACCGGAAGCAATAAACAACAAATCATAGATAGATTGAACCTCTTACAAGGTGGAAATGAAAAACAAAAAGAAAAGAACAGTTGATTCTGTCACCTGTCTTTGACACTACAACAGGGCTCCATAATCTCAAGTTTAGCAGCAATATTAGCAAGTGAACCCTTCGTGATACTATTCAGGTAAACCATTGGCGTTCTTCCTATGAGCTGTGTAAAGAAGATTCGTTATTGAAAGTAAATGCTTAATTATCACGCACATAAGAAAGAAAAATAAAAAAACAGTGTGAAACCGAAACCGACCTCAGTGACGTTCTCGGCAATGTTGAGACCTTCTATGGTGGTTTGGGATTCGACGGAGACGGCTTTACATAGAACGGGAGAACGCGAAGAAATCGTGGTGGAGATGGAACGAGGGTTAGTGAAACGGAGGGAAGGGATTGGAGTGCGGCGGGTTAAGTAGTGAAGAGTGGGGGTGCGGGAAGTGAAAGTCAACGGGTTGATTAAGGAAGTGGAAGCCATTGTTGTTTGGGGAGAAAGGTGAGACCACAGAAGGTTGTGAGAAATTTGAGAGGAGATGATGATATGGAATTTGATTTATCCTATCAACTGTTGCATACAGCTCAGCAGTGACTATTCCGTTTATATTCGTCTCTACTCTCTACAATTGTGGGACTCCACGACAGAACCAACACACAATGGGAAGCAAACTTCCTTAAACATAACAACTAGGAAGATATTTCGCCTTCCTTCTAAATTAACATCACATGTCTACCATTACAATAGATTCGTGTGTGTGATTTAACGGTGAAACGCTTAAGTCTTAAGAGTACCTTTCTCTCAAGGTCTCAGGTTCGAAATCCGCTAGATTTAAATTGCTTATTAAAAAAAGATGGCTGATATTTCATAAACATTTACATCTACCCGTGAATGAACAACAATTTTAAATCCTTCTCAATATATCATATTTACAATTTTCTGTCAAATTTAAGTTCTAAATGAATATCTAGAAACCATAGTATTTTTTTTTTTTGACAAAGAAACCATAGTATTTTAAAATTTAAAGAATTTCATAATAGAAATTTAACTATAAAATTTTGTAAATTTTGTAAATTTTAAAAGACCTATTACACATTTTCCGTCTGAATTGCTATTACACGCCGTGATATCTCATTTGTCAGTTTTAAATTTTATTTTTAAATCGTAAACATTCACATAATCTCAAATATAAACTAATAATATGTATCAATCTTTATGGATTGATTCAAGTAGAGTTTTCAAATATTTGGAAAAACAATAGACTTATTTGATACAATATAACCGTTTAGAACTCGTGTTTATTCTTATACAAATATTTGCAACTAAGTCCCGTTTATAAAAATAATTGTATCAACAGTAGACTTTTCTCTATTTATAATAATATTTATAACTTATTTCCATTATTAAAAATAATTGTATCAACGAAAGACTTTTTCCCGTTTATAAAATTAAATACAATGCATCAGCATTCATTCTAATTTAGAGGTAATGTTTTAGTCCTTGTTGAGAGATGAAGTAAAGAACTGAAGTTCACGTGCAGTTTGCTGAGTTGGCTAGCTTTAGGTTAGTTAGTTAGTTTTGCATGGTGTAACTAACGTAACCGTTTTCTGTTAATCATTGCAGGCATGCTGGTGCATGATAGATAGAGTGCATACTTATCTCTTCATACATAAGTAACATTGTTGTATTATAATAGTTCAAGTGATCAAACAAATATTTTCTTTTCACTTCTTCTTCTACCTTTACTTTTTCTCCATTGTTATTTCATGGAGCTTTAGCTTTCTCAACATGGTATCAAAGTCAGGTTTGTAGCCAAAGGCTATAATCAAATAGAGAGCCTTGATTACTTCAATACATTCTCTCCCGTGGTGAAGTTAACCACAGTCAGATTGTTAATTGCATTAGCATCTATGAAAAACTGGCATATCCATCAAATAGATGTTAACAATGCCTTCTTGCATGGTGATTTGCAAGAAGAGGTATACATGGCTATTCCTGATGGTGTTGAAGTTGCTCCTAATCAGGTCTGTAAACTCCAAAAGAGCTTATATGGCTTGAAACAAGCCAGTAGAAAGTGGTACGAAAAACTGAATCATATTCTCATCCAGCAAGGCTACTCTCAATCTACGTCAGATTATTCTCTTTTTACTCTCAAGAATGATGGTGATTTTACTGCTCTCTTGTGTATGTCGATGACATAATCATAACTGGTAACTCTCTAACTGAATTCTCTAAAATCAAAGCCATATTAGATGTCAATTTTAAGATTAAAGATCTAGGAATTCTCAAGTATTTTCTCGGATTCGAAGTTGCACATTCTAAAAATGGCATTTGTATTTCCCAAAGAAAATACTGCTTAGATCTTCTTGCATCATTGGGGCTTCTGGGATCAAATCCTGCCAATACTCCTCTTGATCCATCTACAAAACTTCATCAAGACGACAGTCCTCCTTTTGAAGACATTTCCACATATAGAAGGATCATTGGGAAAATTCTGTATTTAAACACTACAAGACCCGATATTTCCTTAGCTACACAACAGCTCTGTCAGTTTCTAAATTCACCAACTATTACTCATTTCATAGAAGCTCTGTCAGTTTCAAATCATTTGATTATTTTACTTGAATCATACTCCTTACTTATGACTCAAATCAAATTCTATTTTTCACCTACATATTTGTGCTAGATGTCCAACACATATAAAAGAATTCTCTCTCAAAACCTTTCACAATGTTGAAAAATATATATTTTCACTATTGATTTGAACTTTCACAACACATTTGTTCTCTCATTTTTAAAAGATTTTTTTAATCTATTTTGAGTGTTTGCACACGAAATCTTTCGTCATTTACCTTTTTCTTTATCAATTTTTATTTGGATCGAACTCTCATCTTTGAGGTGTGAGATTTATGGCGAGGTTGTTATTGTGGAACCTTGTTATGTAGGTGATATGCTTTTAACAAGGACATACACTTTTGATAATGACAACTAATATTCTCTGACAAGTCAAGCATAAACGGTAAAGTGGTTAAAGATGCAAACTTAAACACTAAGGTTTGATGGACTTGACTATTTGACAATGGCAATCAAATAAAATGAAACTAAAGTCTTATCCCAAGCTACTCAAACAAGTGTCTATTGAAGATAAAGCATCTAACAGAGTCTTTAAGTGCTAAAAAGCCCTCGTAAATTAGTAGTGAGTGAACCAATTGTAAAGCATAAGGGCTTTATCGTAAAAGCCCATGGATAAAGCACACACACAAATATATTTTCAAACTATTTTTACCAAAGAAAAAACCTTCAAAAACATCTTGAAGTTATGTCAGATGAATTATGAACTGTCAAAATAACTATGGACAAAATTTTGACTTATCTAATCGATTAGCACTTTTGTCTAATCAATTTTCATTTGGATCTAACTCTCATCTTTGAGGTATGAGATTTATGGCTAGGTTGTTATTGTGGAACCTTGTTATGTAGGTGATATGCTTTTAACAAGGACATACACTTTTGATAATGACAACTAATATCCTCTGACAAGTCAAGCATAAACGGTAAAGTGGTTAAAGATGGAAACTTAAACACTAGGGTTTGATGGACTTGACTATCTGACAATGGCAATCAAATGAAATGAAACTAAAGTCTTATCCCAAGCTACTCAAACAAGTGTCTATTGAAGATAAAGCATCTAACAGATTCTTTAAGTGCTAAAAAGCCCTCGTAAATTAGTAGTGAGTGAACCAATTGTAAAGTATAAGGGCTTTATCGTAAAAGCCCATGGATAAAACACACACACAAGTATATTTTCAAACAATTTTTACCAAAGAAAAAACCTTTAAAAACATCTTGAAGTTATGTCAGATGAATTATGAACTGTCAAAATAACTATGGACAAAATTTTGACTTATCTAATCAATTAGCACTTTTGTCTAATCAATTAGCTCAGTTCAAATTTAAGTCCTAAGAGATTAGGGCATCGTCTTAATGATGTGCAACGACTAGTTATCTTTTCCTTCCTTTTTGAACTCACAATCGATTATATTTCAAACTTCTAATCAATTGTAAACATGTGCCAATCGATTAGATTGTCATAAAATGCATTTATTTGAAATTCCTTTTGAGTCAGTCTCTAGCCTATAAATAGAGGTCCCTTCCCTCATTTCATATCATCCAAAATTGTGTTTTGACACTAATACCTCTCTCTGAAAATATTTTTAACTTTCTCTCATTAATACTTTAGTCTTTGTGCATTTGTGAGAAAAATCCTTCTGTGAGTAAGAATTAAAGTGTGATTCTAATAGGGTGGAACTGTAAACTTCACAAAGAAAACTTGGTTTATACCTTGGTTGAACATAATATATGTTTAGGGAATTTCGTTTGAGTTAGAAGCTAACTCCATAAAATCTTTGGTTTAGGGATTGTGCGATCGAACCTTGGTTTAGGTTCGAGATTAGGTTGTATTAAAATCTCTTTAGGTTCTTAGTCAGCACATGGTAAAACCATAATTAGGTTAATGCTAAGTCTGTGGTAAAAGCTTGGCAAAGGTTTGAAATTAGCCCAGCTAAAAACTCACATGTTAGTGGTTAGTCCGTGTAAAACCAAGTTTTAAGGTTTATAAGCTCAGGTCGTGATAAAAGCTTACAAAGTTTAAAAAGGTTAAAGACTAACCGCTCCAAGATTCTTTGTTGGAACAAGATTTGTACAGACCCATAAAGGTTTTGATGATAACAAAGTATTTAAAGAATAATAGGGTTTTACTAATGGTTGTTCAAGTGTGCAGAATCAAAAGACATTAACATTGATATAAATCAAGATAAACACCTTGATGAATCATTGATAGAGACACAAAGTTGTTATGAATATGAAGGATCAGAACCAAGCTTTTATGCTTTAAAGAAGTCAGACTCAAGTATCTTGTATGTTGTGTTAAAGCCTACTTGAAAATCTAAAGACCATCAATATCTGAAGCTTGGAGTCATTTGAAGCAAGCAAACACTCTCATAAAGAATGACTCTACAACTTCTGAACAAGCTTCATTAATAGTTGTGAAGTCTCTGCTTTAAAGGATTATTGTCTATATCAGTTCAACGTTGTCGCACGCTCGCGAAAAATGAACAGAGTCGCCACCAATATATTTATCCCATAAGGGAAAGGAATACCAGGAAACCTAGGAAAGGATAAGAACAGGGTCTTGCGACCAGAGAATCAAGGTACGGGAGTCGGTTACGCGAGGGGAAGGTATTAGCACCCCTCGCGCCCATCGTACTCGATGGTATCCACCTATGTTTGTTGCTATCTAAAGGGTGTGTCTATGTCTATGTATATGTGAATGCATGCAAAAAGAACTACGGGGAAAAGAAGGAAATATTTACAAGTGTGCTCGTTCAAGCCCCGCGACTTGATGCCTACGTATCCTTTTCAGGAATCAGAGCGCCGTAGTTCGGCTCCATAGTTTCTGTTTGTTTTTGTGTTTTTTAGTTGGGCGGAGTTAACGCTCGCGCTCTTGCATAAGGGATCGACCTAGGATGCAATAGAGCGGAGATAACAATGCCCTTAAGAAAGGAGAGAGAAGAGAGAGTTTGAGCGTTTCGAGGAAATCCCTAAAGCAAGGGAAAATCGAGTTACTCTATGGTTTGTGTTTTTTAGAAGTGGGAACTTACGCCCGAATGGTTCCCTAAAGCAAGGGAGATCCAAGCACTCGAACATTCCCTAAAGCAAGGGATGTTCAAGCTTCCATTCCCTTTTTAAGATTTTCACTTTGATTATTAATGTTTTAAGTGTTTTCTTTGTATTTTTTAAAGGGATTTTATTTGAGTATTTATTAGATGTTTTATGTTGTAAAAGAAAAAGAAACTAGCCTAAGTAAACTAGCCTAATATGAATGGGAATTTTTACCTAATGTTATCATGGTTTCTACCTAAGGTTAGGAATAAAAGACACATGAAAAATAAAGCAAAAAGTGGAGTATATGAAAATAGCATAAGAGCATGAAATAGAACAAGTCAAAATATAGCACAAAAGTGAATTAAAAGTACTATTATTTTTATTGATTTTTATGAAAGAAATGAGTTCAAAAGATTAATGTCAAAATTAACCTAAAATCTACTTATTTTTATGAGTTTTTTTTTATTAAGAAATTTCTAAAAGGAACTAAAAATTAAACTCTCAAAAATCCCCTAGAAATCTAACACAATTTTAATGGTGATTATGATTTTTATATGTTTTTATCAAAAGAAAAAGAGTGAAACAGGGAGGTGAAAGTTGAAATTAAGGTGTGAAGAGTAAGCTGGGCGCAGGCCCATGGCGTTGGTCCAGAGGAGTTTTTTTTCTGTTCAGCCAAACAAGGGGTGCGTGGGCCAGAGTGGGGGTGCAAATAGCAATTCCGTGTGAGCAAGGCCCAAGCAATTTCAAATCTCCTTTCTGAATTTAATCCTACTTTATGGTTCATCAATTCAATTAACCTCGATTAAATGCCCATTGACGCTAATTAAACTCTATTAATCCATGTTTATGCAATTTCCAATTAAATAACCTAAGAAAGAGGGATTAGGTTTCACCTGGTTGTGACTTTTGAAGTTTCACGTTCTTCTTCCTCTCCATGTGAAACTCGCGGCGGCGCTCGAACCTCCCTTGCGCAACGGCGATCACTTCACACTTTCCGGCGATACTCTCTCGTTTTGCTTCTCTGATCGCTCGCTCTCATCCCTCATCGAATCGTTTTGAACAACCGCTCGCCGCCGCGATTTCTCTGCCTCTCAATCTTTCCAGTTCGGCCTCATCTCGGATCCAAACGAGACGTAACGCAAGAAGCATTGAATACATTCATCTATTGGAGAAGTCCGGTGTCTCTTCAAGATCGAATGTGACGAAATGGACGTAACAGAAAACTTCGAATCAGGTGTTCTTCACTTCTTGCATACTTTCAGATTTCAATTCTTCTTTTCGATCTTTCTTTTTCTGTGTGGATGTATCGTGATATCTCACGAAGATAATAGAGGCGGTGATGACTTGTATATTTGATGATATCGGAGAACAGAGATGATTATGTGGATGAAGATGATGATGGTGTGAAGGCTTATCGTGGTGATTGAGGAATTACGAGATTCTGTGCAGAAGATCTCGAGCATGGATGTGACATTTATGTTTCCGTGAATCAGTGAGTTGATGAATCGATGATAGGGAGAAAGATCGAAGATCTTTGTGTAGCCTTTTCTGGAGAATTTAGATGAAGATTTGAGGATTGGTGATGATGAATTGTTGAGAGTTTTTGTGATATTTTCTGGTTGAAGATTGGAGAAAGGTTGAAGATGAGTGTGTGTAGATTGAGGAAGATGATGATTATGGAGATTGAAGAGAGAAGAAGCAGAGAGTGAGAAGAGAGAAAGGGTGAAGAGTGAGGTGAAGATGATGAATGAAAAATGGCGTGAAGGTTGAATCAGTGAGAGAGGTTCAGTTATATAGGTTGAAGAGGGAAGTTGAATTCAGTTAGAGGGAGGTGATTCTGAGCCTTTGGATTGGAATCGGTTAGAGAATTTGGAGGGTGAGGATCTGTCGGTTATGGAGGTTATGAGTTGGTTTGGGTTCAGTTGTGGTTAGTTAGGAATTCTGTTAGGTTGTTATAGATGGTTAGAAAATTCAGTTAGGGGCTGAGTTATGTTAGTTTGTTGTTAGGGATAGTTTAGAACATGGCTGAATGATATATGATGTGTGTATGTATGCTGAACTTGTTTCTTCATATTCTTTTTTGGATGCGAATTATGGAAAGTAGAATGATCCTTTGAGGTATGCCGTCCAAGTGTGTTTATTCAGGGTTACTGACTGAACTTTATATGAGATATTGATCATGGTTGATGTATGCAGGTATGTTGAAGCGCGGTTTGTGAATGAATGGAGCTATGAGTATCGAACTATATTGCAGTCAATTTTGGTTTGTGATGTATGGATTGTTTGCTGCAGCATGGTGGGACTGTGGTTGCAGGGATGTATTTGACGGCAAACGAACGGGGCTGTAAAGTGTATGTATGAACTGTGTCTGTTCTGGTTTTATTCTGTGGATGCAGGGCTGATTGGTTTATTTATTTGATGCAGGCTGCAGTGTGTTTTTTGTATATTTCGGAGTCGACTCGGTTTTAATTGCTGGAACTGGGGAGCGTTTGCAGGGACCATTGTAGCGAGTTCTTTTCCTTTATATTGCAGGGAACCGGTGCTTCAGATGGATTTGGCTCAGCTGCGAATTACACTTGAGTGTGAACTGGAATGCTGAATGCTCGCATGAATCTTATTGGCGAAAAGGTTGGTAAGCTAGTAGTGAATGCATTGGTCAGTACCTGTTTTGTTTAGCGTGAATGTTGGACTGGGGTTTGTACTGGACTGGTTTTTTATGTGGATAGGTTAGCTTGGCTATGCTTAATGTGCAGGTCTTTTATTTGAAGGATTTAATTGTGTATAGGGCTGTTATAATAGAGATTGGAATCAGTTCTGGCAGGTTACTTTGTAGCAGGTCAGTGAAGGTTCTTTTTGTGTGAGTGGATATTTTTTGGTTTAGCATGGATGAGGAATTAAGCACCTGGTATTGATGTTGTTTTTGTTTTGATGCAGGGGCTGTTTTTTTGGCTGGAAGTGATTATGTAGGTCTGAATGCAGAGCTTTATTTTGGTATTGGTTGCTGTAAGGTGCAGACACGAGGTATTAAAGAATGAACAAAGCATGAAGGCATTTGGTGAAGAAGAAAGAAACATGGCTTAAGGATGTAGGTCTAGGAGATATTTGCTGCCCCTTTTTTATATTTGAGGATGAATTAGATGTAGGTTTGTAATAGGATCTGAATTTTGTTTTGATGGACACTTGTATTTTGTAAGAGAGACTTGTAACTTGAACCTTGGATAAGTGGGAATGATGTTTATGTTGGAAGTATGAATATATCATCAGGTCTTGTAATGAATCAGGTGGATTTGAATGAAATATTATTCAACGCATCTCAAACATCTTTCTCTCTTGCATTTCTTGTATTCAAATTCTTCTTTGATCTTTAGGACTTTGAGTCATTATCAACAAATATGACATGATGAAAACCATAAGGTTTGAAATGAACTTGAGTCAAAGAAACACGTCTCAAATATTAACATCTAATCATAATTCACTTGACCACACCCACCGGTATTCTCGATACTTCAATCCAACAATTTTGAATAAAGTCCCAAAGCGAATGACTTGTATCATGTAACACCCCAAATTGCTTTTGGGATGATCGACTGACCCCACAAACCAACACGGGTCTTTTCAACATGCTTTGACCTCACTCGCACGCTTTCCGGGAAACTTCCCAGAAGGTCACCCATCCCAATACTACTCCAAGTCAAGCACGCTTAACTGTGGAGTTCTTTTGGAATGAGCTACCGAAAAGAAGATGCATCTTGTTGGTATAGGTAGTACCCATCAATCCTTATAAGCTTTCCTTCAACCATGCAGTCCCATACCTGCACAGCATCAGGATCCCTCTCATTCCGATGTGGCGACCAACCTTGCCCTCATGGGCCTTAGTTGTTACATGCGGTGCAACCACCCCTCGCCTTATTCGGACTCGGGTGTTACATGCCCACCAGCTTCCGCATGGTTCGTCCTCGAACCACATCGTACTGGGAGAGGTCTGGCTCTGATACCATTTGTAACACCCCAAATTGCTTTTGGGATGATCGACTGACCCCACAAACCAACACGGGTCTTTTCAACATGCTTTGACCTCACTCGCACGCTTTCCGGGAAACTTCCCAGAAGGTCACCCATCCCAATACTACTCCAAGTCAAGCACGCTTAACTGTGGAGTTCTTTTGGAATGAGCTACCGAAAAGAAGATGCATCTTGTTGGTATAGGTAGTACCCATCAATCCTTATAAGCTTTCCTTCAACCATGCAGTCCCATACCTGCACAGCATCAGGATCCCTCTCATTCCGATGTGGCGACCAACCTTGCCCTCATGGGCCTTAGTTGTTACATGCGGTGCAACCACCCCTCGCCTTATTCGGACTCGGGTGTTACATATCAAGTGATGATTAGAATCCACTTAATCAATGAACCTAACCAAAGGTTGAGCAGAAATCCCTGATGATCATAATACCATACTCCAAGATCCCTTTGATAATCTCAAACTTATAGAGTAAGCTTTTTAAGAAACCTTAGTTGAACCAATTTGTACAGTGTAGAGGTCTTAATCATTGTGAAACCTTGGCCTTTTCCTTGGCCATTGATCTGTGGTCCCAAGTGCTTTATTGAATGAATGAATGAATGATATGTAAATGCCCTAATGGAGGTATGCAGGTGAAATGGAAAATATAAGCCAGTTAAAATAAGGGGTAGGACAAATTTGGGGTATGACAGCTGCCCCTATTTAATCGTCTTATACCTGAAGGTGAGATTGGCGTCAGCTTTTCGAACATTCAAGGTAGAAGAAGATTAAATACCAAGACCATAAATTTGTCCTAAAGAGGAGATGGTGTAAGTGTTATCTTTATTTTTCATTTTTGATATCTGCTGGGGAAAGAGAAATGTTTTTCTTTTTTCTGGTGGAAAAGTTTATGGTGAGGGGTTGAAATGGGGTAGCTTGTAACGTAGCCAAGGTGCCAATACAAGGTTCTCAATGGAAATGATTGCATGAAACAATGACTGAAAGGAAAAGATCTCGTGCGACCTATGACTCAACATCGGGGTGAGAAATAACAAACTCACGACTCAAGAGAATTGAAAAAAACGAGGATAAGGTCGTCAGACCTACGATCCACAAGAAATGAAAAAGACGAGGATAAGGTCAACGGACCTACGATCCACAAGAATGAAAAAGATGGGGATAAGGTCAACGGACCTACGATCCACAAGAATGAAAAAGATGGGGATAAGGTCAACGGACCTACGATCCACAAGAAATGAAAAAGATGAGGATAAGGTCAACGGACCTACGATCCACAAGAAATGAAAAAGATGAGGATAAGGTCAACGGACCTACGATCCACAGGAAATGAAAAAGATGAGGATAAGGTCAACGGACCTACGATCCACAGGAAATGAAAAAGATGAGGATAAGGTCAACGGACCTACGATCCACAGGAAATGAAAAAGATGAGGATAAGGTCAACGGACCTACGATCCACAAAAATTGGCAAAGATGAGGATAAGGTCAACGGACCTACGATCCACAAGAAATGAAAAAGATGGGGATAAGGTCAACGGACCTACGATCCACAAGAATTGAAAGAAAGGATAAACATCAACACTGGGGTTGGAGGACATTAACGCTGAGGTTGGAGCATATCAACACTGAGGTTGGGGGACATCAACACTGAGGTTGTGAAAGGAAAGGCGTCGACACTGAGGTCGAGGACATCAACACTGAGGTTGGAACGAGAAAAGATAAACATCAACACTGAGGTTGTGAATGACGATTGGCATCGACACAGAGGTCGGTGGAGGAGTGATAGGCATCAACACAGGGGTTGGACAAGGAAAGGATAAGCGTCAACACTGAGGTTGAAAAAGGAAAGGTATCGACACTGAGGTCGAAGGAAGAAAGAATTAATATCAACACTGAGGTTGGAAATTAGTCTTGAAATGGTTTGCCAGGACGGAAGGCAAAGGATACACAACACAGGGGTTGGATCTAAAAGTTTTCCCGTACGAGGGAAGAGATCACGGGGACTAGTCACGACTAGACTCGATCAAAAGACATAATCACGAAGATGTTGATACTGGCGAAGCATAAGAATTACATTAATCCCTCAGGCCAAAGGCGGGGTGTAACTCATCAAGAGTGGCAATCGTTCGAATTGCCACACACCAAGTATGGTTATTCAAACGGTTGAAAAATGAGATGGGTTGAATGCCCACCCTCATTCGCACTCTAATCTTCACGCAGCACACGGGAAATAACCTCGGAGACAACGATTCTGACGAAGAAGGCCAGGAGAGAGAAGATAAGATTTCTTTTGGGGATTGAGAATACCAGGTATTGGCACCATGGTTTGAGGAGATTTGTGATGTAGTAACAGATATCAATCGGAGTTTGTAAGGATAACATTTTTCTGTGGGGATGTATCATTGGCTTGATTGAATGTTGATTTGTATTATCTGGCTTATGCATTGTATGCATGTTTGAATTTTTCTATGGCGTAATGATCCGCTTTGACGAATATGCTACGCTTTTGAGGATGCAATGTTATATGCAGTGAACACTATATGCAGGATGCCAAATAAAGGCATTAGAGTGATAGAGAAGCATGGTTGTTGGAGTCCCTTGCTTGTTGTCTTGAGCTATCAATATGAATCGGTGTTGGAAACCTTATAGTATCAAAGATCATTGGCAAATGCACTGAGGATTGAAATGTAGCTTCGTTGGGGAGGAAGTGACTTCATCTGACTTTCCCTACATCTTGAATTGCTTGGGGATGGTGAGCTTGAGGAGATTCCCTCGATTCACCATGTTGAGGATGAGAAATTCAGATAAGGTGATCAGGTTGAGGAAGTGGAACAACTCCCATGAGAAATAAACTCATGTGGTTGGGGAGAGGCCAAAGTTCCAGGAGAAATAAACTCCTAAGATTAGGGAGAGGACAATAAAACTCAGAAGATTGTGCCTCAAGCTTCGTGACTTATGGAGGAATTCTCCTCAAAGGATCCTCGGAGAGATTTGTCGAATCTCGACGTAACTGCCCTAGATTGGTTGAATCCAAGAGAGATTCCTCGACTTGATTGCCCCAGATTGATGGAAGCTTGAATGGATGCCTCAGTTGACATGGTCTTCACACAACTTGCCCCTTGGAGTAATCAGTCTTTGAAGTGAGTGGCTCATGGAATCGATCAACTTTTTTCTGCAGTTGTTCATTGTTTGATCTTCCTTGATGTCAAGTGTTTATCCATAAGTAAAAGATATTTGTTTTGAAGATGATAATCCTAATGCAATGCTTATGCTAGCTTCGAGATCCAAGTTATTGAAATAAAGTTGTGACATTCAGTGTTTGAATTATTTGTCATATCGATATCAACATAAATGGTAAGCAAACATCTAGGAGTCAGTTTTACACAATCTTGCTTTTGAAATAAACCCTGCTTCAATTAGGTCTTTTAAGGGTTGTAACGTGGCCTGGTTCACGGTTTTAGAAAGAAAGGATTTAAGGCTCAAAGTCTAACCTAACCCACCCATTCTTCGTGATGTTCTCCAGTCCTAAATTCAACTTAACCTGATACGAGCGTTCATCCCTCAAGAGGAGTTTGAGATAATTGAGGAACCAATGAAGTCTTCTTGGACATGGCAGTCACTCACTTTCGTTTTATGGTGTCTGATCACACGACTTTGTTCCTTTGATGAGGACCTTTATTTTGTAATCCTCGTTTTTCGCTTCTGCTTTGCCTTTCTTTTTGTTTCCCTAACTTTTGCCTGGACAAATTCTTTTGAATTTTATTTTGGAGTCCAGCGGGATGCCCTAATTTTGCCTAAGTCACTTGTTTTCAAGTTGTTGACTTAGCGGGCTCTTTTTTTTTTTCAATCCTTTCTTTTTTGAATAAGTCGTGTGATCCTGAATCTCTGACTTGTGGGAGTGATTGTGACTGCCTCATTCTTTGATTGATGAGGGATTACCATTGTAGTATTGACTTTCCTCAATCTTTTTGAAAGATAACCATTGTTGTATCCTTGGATGCATACTCCTGATGAATTCTGAATGCTCGATCAGATTAATTGAATGCTACCCTGCCCCTGGGTTAAATGTGAGGGTTTTTTTTTTGTATAGAAAAGAAACTCCAACTTCAAGGCTCAAAGGGGTTAACGAAGGTCTGTCTCCCTTATATCTCCAGTGTTTGGGGATTTGAAACAATGCCTGTACATCCTCAGCGGGGTTTTATTCAAAAGCACACAATTTTAGATTTTGCGTTTTTATTTTTTCATCATTCTCCTTTTGATATTTTTGCTTAATCCAGAGTTTGATATCGATAGACAGAAAGATATGAGTGAACACGAATGGATTGATTCGAAACTAGCATATGCAATGCATTTTTATTTTCATTAAAAAACAAACAAGTTTTACATGGAAGAAACATTTAACAAAAACAAGGAAAATTACAAATGAAAATGCAGAAATGAATTGATGATTGCCATAGTTGAGGAGGCTTGACTCCGTCTGGACTTGTTGAGCTTGAATACTTTTTGCGGTTCTTTTCAAACACTTCAGATTACTTCAAAAGAAAACTCCAACGAAGTCACCCAAGAGTTGTAAACTTTTGCCTTACTTTAGGGATTCGAGCAATGCAAGTGATGCAATGCTCAAGATAAGAGTACGTCTTGCTTATCCCTCGTGCGGGAGCCCCATGAACCTTTCAATTTATGTGAAGACCATTTGGAGTGAATGATATCGCTTTGGAGTCAATGAGATCTTGGACTTTGTGTTTCAAAATATTACAATCCTCAGTTGAATGTCCAGATGTCCCAGAACGGTACTCACACTTTGCATTTAAGTCATATCCTTGAGGAATCGGTGTTGGAGGGGGCTTAGCCTCCCTTAGTTCGACCAAGGATTCATTGAGTAAATGAGAGAGCAGTTGACTATAAGTCATAGGAATCGGGTCAATCTTTCTTGGTGGTCTTCTCGGCTTTCGTGGACCTTGTTGTTGGTAATTTTGGTGATAGTTAAGAACATGAACCTGAGGGTAAGCAGGGAGTTCCTCTTCTCCATTCTCTGGGGTTGCATTTGTTTCACTTTTCTCTTCTTCAGTGAATTCAGGAACATTGACCATATCTTGGATTTTACCCATCTTTAAAGCATTTTCAATTCGTTCTCCTACGACAACCAAACTTGAGAATTCGGAGGAAGCACATCCAATCATCATGTTCAGATAAGGATCTTTCAGGGTGTTCATGAACATGTCTACAAGTTCTCGTTCCAAAAGAGGAGGTTGGACTCTGGAAGCTAATTCTCTCCATCTTTGTGCATACTCTTTAAAAGACTCATTAACCTTCTGAGTTAAACTTTGGAGTTGTAGTCTAGTAGGAGCCATGTCACTGTTGTACTTGTAATGCTTGAGAAAAGCCTCTGCTAGTTCATCCCATGTGCGGACATGGGTTCGTTCAAGTCGTGTATACCATTCAAGGGATGCCCCACTGAGACTATCTTGAAAGAAGTGCATTAGAAGCTTGTCATTTTCTGCATACGGTGCCATCTTGTTGCAGAATGCCTTGATGTGACTCATCGGGCAAGTAATACCCTTGTATTTCTCAAAACTAGGGACTTTGAACTTAGCAGGAATCTTGATATCAGGCACTAAGCACAAATCAATAGCATTTAAACCAGAGGAGCCTCGACCTTCTAAAGCCTTCAATCTTTCTTCCAGGAGGTGGAATTTTCTCTCATTTTCCTCGATCGGGAACTTGAAAGCTTCGAGCTCAGAATCGTTCTCATGATGTGAATCCTCCTTATTTGGAGCTTCCACGGGCACAGGTTTTGATCCTCCATTAGCAACAGTGGTCGGAGTATCATTAGCCAATTTAGCAACACTTTGCCTAAGCTCTTCTTGCCCTTGAATGACAACATGGAGAGTCTCGAAGAGTTGGGTCATCCTTTCCCCCATAGTATCCAAGTCCTTACGAAGCTCAGCCTGATTCTGCTCAAGACGGTCCATGATTCTCTTCTGATTAATCCTCGTATGCTACAGATGTAGGGAAGTCAAATTTGAAGCGGAAATCTGGATTGAAAGGGACCCCAATTAGCTTCTGATACGGAACCATGAAATGTATGATGATATGAATGCAATGTTTCATTTCCGAGGAATCCTAAAGTCTTTTCACACTTTTTAATTTCTTTTTTTGGAACCAAAGCTTTCTTTTTTATATAATATCTTTTCTTTTCTTTTTTCCTTCTTTTCTATTTCCTTTTTCTTTTCATTTCTTTTTTGGAAATAGACTTTAGAATTCCTCACAAATGAAGTGGATAAAACAATGATGTTATGCAATGCGAAAGCATGGGATCAAGGTCCATATGATCTGAGTAACCACCACACAATCCTCTGAATAACTGATGTGAAGCTTCTATACAGGCCAAATGTCACAGGATCAAAGGTTCGACGCCTTTTTGAATACCAGAATATCAAGCACCATGAGAACAGACCAAATAAAGGTCCATCTCAAATATGAAGAAGCAATGGTATGTAGGAGCCAAGGTTTCCTGTCCCACCCCAATCTCACGGGTATGAAGTCTAGACATGGACAAGTGGTCCCTAATGGTCACCAAGGTCTACAGTTCCCATGGGGTACAAAGTGTTTGAGGCAACAAGGGTGCCAGACACAGTGTTCCATGAAAGAACCTCGCCCAGTTGTGGTACCCCATGTCAAGCTCGGTCGTAGCAAGGGCCACGGGAGTCAACATGAGCATCCACGCTAATCCTATGTGTCACTGGCCTGGGTAGTGGGCCTTTTACCTCATACAAACCCCCCACCTGCAAAACAGAACAGAAGACCCCAGGGAACACAAAATATAATCCATATGCATGATGTGCAAACAGAAATAAACATGATATGCAGGCAAAGAATAAACATGCAAACATATATATAAGGTATAGACATAAAACAAGTAAACACCCAGTAAATAAACAAACAAACGCAGGCTAGGATCGACTCGCTAAGAATGGACCCGCAATAGGTCTAGCAACATCCCCAGCAGAGTCGCCAGCTGTCGCACGCTCGCGAAAAATGAACAGAGTCGCCACCAATATATTTATCCCATAAAGGAAAGGAATACCAGGAAACCTAGGAAAGGATAAGAACAGGGTCTTGCGACCAGAGAATCAAGGTACGGGAGTCGGTTACGCGAGGGGAAGGTATTAGCACCCCTCGCGCCCATCGTACTCGATGGTATCCACCTATGTTTGTTGCTATCTAAAGGGTGTGTCTATGTCTATGTATATGTGAATGCATGCAAAAAGAAATACGGGGAAAAGAAGGAAATATTTACAAGTGTGCTCGTTCAAGCCCCGCGACTTGATGCCTACGTATCCTTTTCAGGAATCAGAGCGCCGTAGTTCGGCTCCATAGTTTCTGTTTGTTTTTGTGTTTTTTAGTTGGGCGGAGTTAACGCTCGCGCTCTTGCATAAGGGATCGACCTAGGATGCAATAGAGCGGAGATAACAATGCCCTTAAGAAAGGAGAGAGAAGAGAGAGTTTGAGCGTTTCGAGGAAATCCCTAAAGCAAGGGAAACTCGAGTTACTCTATGGTTTGTGTTTTTTAGAAGTGGGAACTTACGCCCGAATGGTTCCCTAAAGCAAGGGAGATCCAAGCACTCGAACATTCCCTAAAGCAAGGGATGTTCAAGCTTCCATTCCCTTTTTAAGATTTTCACTTTGATTATTAATGTTTTAAGTGTTTTCTTTGTATTTTTTAAAGGGATTTTATTTGAGTATTTATTAGATGTTTTATGTTGTAAAAGAAAAAGAAACTAGCCTAAGTAAACTAGCCTAATATGAATGGGAATTTTTACCTAATGTTATCATGGTTTCTACCTAAGGTTAGGAATAAAAGACACATGAAAAATAAAGCAAAAAGTGGAGTATATGAAAATAGCATAAGAGCATGAAATAGAACAAGTCAAAATATAGCACAAAAGTGAATTAAAAGTACTATTATTTTTAGTGATTTTTATGAAAGAAATGAGTTCAAAAGATTAATGTCAAAATTAACCTAAAATCTACTTATTTTTATGAGTTTTTTTTATTAAGAAATTTCTAAAAGGAACTAAAAATTAAACTCTCAAAAATCCCCTAGAAATCTAACACAATTTTAATGGTGATTATGATTTTTATATGTTTTTATCAAAAGAAAAAGAGTGAAACAGGGAGGTGAAAGTTGAAATTAAGGTGTGAAGAGTAAGCTGGGCGCAGGCCCATGGCGTTGGTCAAGAGGAGTTTTTTTTTCTGTTCAGCCAAACAAGGGGTGCGTGGGCCAGAGTGGGGGTGCAAATAGCAATTCCGTGTGAGCAAGGCCCAAGCAATTTCAAATCTCCTTTCTGAATTTAATCCTACTTTATGGTTCATCAATTCAATTAACCTCGATTAAATGCTCATTGACGCTAATTAAACTCAATTAATCCATGTTTATGCAATTTCCAATTAAATAACCTAAGAAAGAGGGATTAGGTTTCACCTGGTTGTGACTTTTGAAGTTTCACGTTCTTCTTCCTCTCCATGTGAAACTCGCGGCGGCGCTCGAACCTCCCTTGCGCAACGGCGATCACTTCACACTTTCCGGCGATACTATCTCGTTTTGCTTCTCTGATCGCTCGCTCTCATCCCTCATCGAATCGTTTTGAACAACCGCTCGCCGCCGCGATTTCTCTGCCTCTCAATCTTTCCAGTTCGGCCTCATCTCGGATCCAAACGAGACGTAACGCAAGAAGCATTGAATACATTCATCTATTGGAGAAGTCCGGTGTCTCTTCAAGATCGAATGTGACGAAATGGACGTAACAGAAAACTTCGAATCAGGTGTTCTTCACTTCTTGCATACTTTCAGATTTCAATTCTTCTTTTCGATCTTTCTTTTTCTGTGTGGATGTATCGTGATATCTCACGAAGATAATAGAGGCGGTGATGACTTGTATATTTGATGATATCGGAGAACAGAGATGATTATGTGGATGAAGATGATGATGGTGTGAAGGCTTATCGTGGTGATTGAGGAATTACGAGATTATGTGCAGAAGATCTCGAGCATGGATGTGACATTTATGTTTCCGTGAATCAGTGAGTTGATGAATCGATGATAGGGAGAAAGATCGAAGATCTTTGTGTAGCCTTTTCTGGAGAATTTAGATGAAGATTTGAGGATTGGTGATGATGAATTGTTGAGAGTTTTTGTGATATTTTCTGGTTGAAGATTGGAGAAAGGTTGAAGATGAGTGTGTGTAGATTGAGGAAGATGATGATTATGGAGATTGAAGAGAGAAGAAGCAGAGAGTGAGAAGAGAGAAAGGGTGAAGAGTGAGGTGAAGATGATGAATGAAAAATGGCGTGAAGGTTGAATCAGTGAGAGAGGTTCAGTTATATAGGTTGAAGAGGGAAGTTGAATTCAGTTAGAGGGAGGTGATTCTGAGCCTTTGGATTGGAATCGGTTAGAGAATTTGGAGGGTGAGGATCTGTCGGTTATGGAGGTTATGAGTTGGTTTGGGTTCAGTTGTGGTTAGTTAGGAATTCTGTTAGGTTGTTATAGATGGTTAGAAAATTCAGTTAGGGGCTGAGTTATGTTAGTTTGTTGTTAGGGATAGTTTAGAACATGGCTGAATGATATATGATGTGTGTATGTATGCTGAACTTGTTTCTTCATATTCTTTTTTGGATGCGAATTATGGAAAGTAGAATGATCCTTTGAGGTATGCCGTCCAAGTGTGTTTATTCAGGGTTACTGACTGAACTTTATATGAGATATTGATCATGGTTGATGTATGCAGGTATGTTGAAGCGCGGTTTGTGAATGAATGGAGCTATGAGTATCGAACTATATTGCAGTCAATTTTGGTTTGTGATGTATGGATTGTTTGCTGCAGCATGGTGGGACTGTGGTTGCAGGGATGTATTTGACGGCAAACGAACGGGGCTGTAAAGTGTATGTATGAACTGTGTCTGTTCTGGTTTTATTCTGTGGATGCAGGGCTGATTGGTTTATTTATTTGATGCAGGCTGCAGTGTGTTTTTTGTATATTTCGGAGTCGACTCGGTTTTAATTGCTGGAACTGGGGAGCGTTTGCAGGGACCATTGTAGCGAGTTCTTTTCCTTTATATTGCAGGGAACCGGTGCTTCAGATGGATTTGGCTCAGCTGCGAATTACACTTGAGTGTGAACTGGAATGCTGAATGCTCGCATGAATCTTATTGGCGAAAAGGTTGGTAAGCTAGTAGTGAATGCATTGGTCAGTACCTGTTTTGTTTAGCGTGAATGTTGGACTGGGGTTTGTACTGGACTGGTTTTTTATGTGGATAGGTTAGCTTGGCTATGCTTAATGTGCAGGTCTTTTATTTGAAGGATTTAATTGTGTATAGGGCTGTTATAATGGAGATTGGAATCAGTTCTGGCAGGTTACTTTGTAGCAGGTCAGTGAAGGTTCTTTTTGTGTGAGTGGATATTTTTTGGTTTAGCATGGATGAGGAATTAAGCACCTGGTATTGATGTTGTTTTTGTTTTGATGCAGGGGCTGTTTTTTTGGCTGGAAGTGATTATGTAGGTCTGAATGCAGAGCTTTATTTTGGTATTGGTTGCTGTAAGGTGCAGACACGAGGTATTAAAGAATGAACAAAGCATGAAGGCATTTGGTGAAGAAGAAAGAAACATGGCTTAAGGATGTAGGTCTAGGAGATATTTGCTGCCCCTTTTTTATATTTGAGGATGAATTAGATGTAGGTTTGTAATAGGATCTGAATTTTGTTTTGATGGACACTTGTATTTTGTAAGAGAGACTTGTAACTTGAACCTTGGATAAGTGGGAATGATGTTTATGTTGGAAGTATGAATATATCATCAGGTCTTGTAATGAATCAGGTGGATTTGAATGAAATATTATTCAACGCATCTCAAACATCTTTCTCTCTTGCATTTCTTGTATTCAAATTCTTCTTTGATCTTTAGGACTTTGAGTCATTATCAACAAATATGACATGATGAAAACCATAAGGTTTGAAATGAACTTGAGTCAAAGAAACACGTCTCAAATATTAACATCTAATCATAATTCACTTGACCACACCCACCGGTATTCTCGATACTTCAATCCAACAATTTTGAATAAAGTCCCAAAGCGAATGACTTGTATCATGTAACACCCCAAATTGCTTTTGGGATGATCGACTGACCCCACAAACCAACACGGGTCTTTTCAACATGCTTTGACCTCACTCGCACGCTTTCCGGGAAACTTCCCAGAAGGTCACCCATCCCAATACTACTCCAAGTCAAGCACGCTTAACTGTGGAGTTCTTTTGGAATGAGCTACCGAAAAGAAGATGCATCTTGTTGGTATAGGTAGTACCCATCAATCCTTATAAGCTTTCCTTCAACCATGCAGTCCCATACCTGCACAGCATCAGGATCCCTCTCATTCCGATGTGGCGACCAACCTTGCCCTCATGGGCCTTAGTTGTTACATGCGGTGCAACCACCCCTCGCCTTATTCGGACTCGGGTGTTACATGCCCACCAGCTTCCGCATGGTTCGTCCTCGAACCACATCGTACTGGGAGAGGTCTGGCTCTGATACCATTTGTAACACCCCAAATTGCTTTTGGGATGATCGACTGACCCCACAAACCAACACGGGTCTTTTCAACATGCTTTGACCTCACTCGCACGCTTTCCGGGAAACTTCCCAGAAGGTCACCCATCCCAATACTACTCCAAGTCAAGCACGCTTAACTGTGGAGTTCTTTTGGAATGAGCTACCGAAAAGAAGATGCATCTTGTTGGTATAGGTAGTACCCATCAATCCTTATAAGCTTTCCTTCAACCATGCAGTCCCATACCTGCACAGCATCAGGATCCCTCTCATTCCGATGTGGCGACCAACCTTGCCCTCATGGGCCTTAGTTGTTACATGCGGTGCAACCACCCCTCGCCTTATTCGGACTCGGGTGTTACATATCAAGTGATGATTAGAATCCACTTAATCAATGAACCTAACCAAAGGTTGAGCAGAAATCCCTGATGATCATAATACCATACTCCAAGATCCCTTTGATAATCTCAAACTTATAGAGTAAGCTTTTTAAGAAACCTTAGTTGAACCAATTTGTACAGTGTAGAGGTCTTAATCATTGTGAAACCTTGGCCTTTTCCTTGGCCATTGATCTGTGGTCCCAAGTGCTTTATTGAATGAATGAATGAATGATATGTAAATGCCCTAATGGAGGTATGCAGGTGAAATGGAAAATATAAGCCAGTTAAAATAAGGGGTAGGACAAATTTGGGGTATGACAGCTGCCCCTATTTAATCGTCTTATACCTGAAGGTGAGATTGGCGTCAGCTTTTCGAACATTCAAGGTAGAAGAAGATTAAATACCAAGACCATAAATTTGTCCTAAAGAGGAGATGGTGTAAGTGTTATCTTTATTTTTCATTTTTGATATCTGCTGGGGAAAGAGAAATGTTTTTCTTTTTTCTGGTGGAAAAGTTTATGGTGAGGGGTTGAAATGGGGTAGCTTGTAACGTAGCCAAGGTGCCAATACAAGGTTCTCAATGGAAATGATTGCATGAAACAATGACTGAAAGGAAAAGATCTCGTGCGACCTATGACTCAACATCGGGGTGAGAAATAACAAACTCACGACTCAAGAGAATTGAAAAAGACGAGGATAAGGTCGTCAGACCTACGATCCACAAGAAATGAAAAAGACGAGGATAAGGTCAACGGACCTACGATCCACAAGAATGAAAAAGATGGGGATAAGGTCAACGGACCTACGATCCACGAGAAATGAAAAGGATGAGGATAAGGTCAACGGACCTACGATCCACAAGAAATGAAAAAGATGAGGATAAGGTCAACGGACCTACGATCCACAGGAAATGAAAAAGATGAGGATAAGGTCAACGGACCTACGATCCACAAGAAATGAAAAAGATGAGGATAAGGTCAACGGACCTACGATCCACAGGAAATGAAAAAGATGAGGATAAGGTCAACGGACCTACGATCCACAGGAAATGAAAAAGATGAGGATAAGGTCAACGGACCTACGATCCACAAAAATTGGCAAAGATGAGGATAAGGTCAACGGACCTACGATCCACAAGAAATGAAAAAGATGGGGATAAGGTCAACGGACCTACGATCCACAAGAATTGAAAGAAAGGATAAACATCAACACTGGGGTTGGAGGACATTAACGCTGAGGTTGGAGCATATCAACACTGAGGTTGGGGGACATCAACACTGAGGTTGTGAAAGGAAAGGCGTCGACACTGAGGTCGAGGACATCAACACTGAGGTTGGAACGAGAAAAGATAAACATCAACACTGAGGTTGTGAATGACGATTGGCATCGACACAGAGGTCGGTGGAGGAGTGATAGGCATCAACACAGGGGTTGGACAAGGAAAGGATAAGCGTCAACACTGAGGTTGAAAAAGGAAAGGTATCGACACTGAGGTCGAAGGAAGAAAGAATTAATATCAACACTGAGGTTGGAAATTAGTCTTGAAATGGTTTGCCAGGACGGAAGGCAAAGGATACACAACACAGGGGTTGGATCTAAAAGTTTTCCCGTACGAGGGAAGAGATCACGGGGACTAGTCACGACTAGACTCGATCAAAAGACATAATCACGAAGATGTTGATGCTGGCGAAGCATAAGAATTACATTAATCCCTCAGGCCAAAGGCGGGGTGTAACTCATCAAGAGTGGCAATCGTTCGAATTGCCACACACCAAGTATGGTTATTCAAACGGTTGAAAAATGAGATGGGTTGAATGCCCACCCTCATTCGCACTCTAATCTTCACGCAGCACACGGGAAATAACCTCGGAGACAACGATTCTGACGAAGAAGGCCAGGAGAGAGAAGATAAGATTTCTTTTGGGGATTGAGAATACCAGGTATTGGCACCATGGTTTGAGGAGATTTGTGATGTAGTAACAGATATCAATCGGAGTTTGTAAGGATAACATTTTTCTGTGGGGATGTATCATTGGCTTGATTGAATGTTGATTTGTATTATCTGGCTTATGCATTGTATGCATGTTTGAATTTTTCTATGGCGTAATGATCCGCTTTGACGGATATGCTACGCTTTTGAGGATGCAATGTTATATGCAGTGAACACTATATGCAGGATGCCAAATAAAGGCATTAGAGTGATAGAGAAGCATGGTTGTTGGAGTCCCTTGCTTGTTGTCTTGAGCTATCAATATGAATCGGTGTTGGAAACCTTATAGTATCAAAGATCATTGGCAAATGCACTGAGGATTGAAATGTAGCTTCGTTGGGGAGGAAGTGACTTCATCTGACTTTCCCTACATCTTGAATTGCTTGGGGATGGTGAGCTTGAGGAGATTCCCTCGATTCACCACGTTGAGGATGAGAAATTCAGATAAGGTGATCAGGTTGAGGAAGTGGAACAACTCCCATGAGAAATAAACTCATGTGGTTGGGGAGAGGCCAAAGTTCCAGGAGAAATAAACTCCTAAGATTAGGGAGAGGACAATAAAACTCAGAAGATTGTGCCTCAAGCTTCGTGACTTATGGAGGAATTCTCCTCAAAGGATCCTCGGAGAGATTTGTCGAATCTCGACGTAACTGCCCTAGATTGGTTGAATCCAAGAGAGATTCCTCGACTTGATTGCCCCAGATTGATGGAAGCTTGAATGGATGCCTCAGTTGACATGGTCTTCACACAACTTGCCCCTTGGAGTAATCAGTCTTTGAAGTGAGTGGCTCATGGAATCGATCAACTTTTTTCTGCAGTTGTTCATTGTTTGATCTTCCTTGATGTCAAGTGTTTATCCATAAGTAAAAGATATTTGTTTTGAAGATGATAATCCTAATGCAATGCTTATGCTAGCTTCGAGATCCAAGTTATTGAAATAAAGTTGTGACATTCAGTGTTTGAATTATTTGTCATATCGATATCAACATAAATGGTAAGCAAACATCTAGGAGTCAGTTTTACACAATCTTGCTTTTGAAATAAACCCTGCTTCAATTAGGTCTTTTAAGGGTTGTAACGTGGCCTGGTTCACGGTTTTAGAAAGAAAGGATTTAAGGCTCAAAGTCTAACCTAACCCACCCATTCTTCGTGATGTTCTCCAGTCCTAAATTCAACTTAACCTGATACGAGCGTTCATCCCTCAAGAGGAGTTTGAGATAATTGAGGAACCAATGAAGTCTTCTTGGACATGGCAGTCACTCACTTTCGTTTTATGGTGTCTGATCACACGACTTTGTTCCTTTGATGAGGACCTTTATTTTGTAATCCTCGTTTTTCGCTTCTGCTTTGCCTTTCTTTTTGTTTCCCTAACTTTTGCCTGGACAAATTCTTTTGAATTTTATTTTGGAGTCCAGCGGGATGCCCTAATTTTGCCTAAGTCACTTGTTTTCAAGTTGTTGACTTAGCGGGCTCTTTTTTTTTTCAATCCTTTCTTTTTTGAATAAGTCGTGTGATCCTGAATCTCTGACTTGTGGGAGTGATTGTGACTGCCTCATTCTTTGATTGATGAGGGATTACCATTGTAGTATTGACTTTCCTCAATCTTTTTGAAAGATAACCATTGTTGTATCCTTGGATGCATACTCCTGATGAATTCTGAATGCTCGATCAGATTAATTGAATGCTACCCTGCCCCTGGGTTAAATGTGAGGGTTTTTTTTTTGTATAGAAAAGAAACTCCAACTTCAAGGCTCAAAGGGGTTAACGAAGGTCTGTCTCCCTTATATCTCCAGTGTTTGGGGATTTGAAACAATGCCTGTACATCCTCAGCGGGGTTTTATTCAAAAGCACACAATTTTAGATTTTGCGTTTTTATTTTTTCATCATTCTCCTTTTGATATTTTTGCTTAATCCAGAGTTTGATATCGATAGACAGAAAGATATGAGTGAACACGAATGGATTGATTCGAAACTAGCATATGCAATGCATTTTTATTTTCATTAAAAAACAAACAAGTTTTACATGGAAGAAACATTTAACAAAAACAAGGAAAATTACAAATGAAAATGCAGAAATGAATTGATGATTGCCATAGTTGAGGAGGCTTGACTCCGTCTGGACTTGTTGAGCTTGAATACTTTTTGCGGTTCTTTTCAAACACTTCAGATTACTTCAAAAGAAAACTCCAACGAAGTCACCCAAGAGTTGTAAACTTTTGCCTTACTTTAGGGATTCGAGCAATGCAAGTGATGCAATGCTCAAGATAAGAGTACGTCTTGCTTATCCCTCGTGCGGGAGCCCCATGAACCTTTCAATTTATGTGAAGACCATTTGGAGTGAATGATATCGCTTTGGAGTCAATGAGATCTTGGACTTTGTGTTTCAAAATATTACAATCCTCAGTTGAATGTCCAGATGTCCCAGAACGGTACTCACACTTTGCATTTAAGTCATATCCTTGAGGAATCGGTGTTGGAGGGGGCTTAGCCTCCCTTAGTTCGACCAAGGATTCATTGAGTAAATGAGAGAGCAGTTGACTATAAGTCATAGGAATCGGGTCAATCTTTCTTGGTGGTCTTCTCGGCTTTCGTGGACCTTGTTGTTGGTAATTTTGGTGATAGTTAAGAACATGAACCTGAGGGTAAGCAGGGAGTTCCTCTTCTCCATTCTCTGGGGTTGCATTTGTTTCACTTTTCTCTTCTTCAGTGAATTCAGGAACATTGACCATATATTGGAATTTACCCATCTTTAAAGCATTTTCAATTCGTTCTCCTACGACAACCAAACTTGAGAATTCGGAGGAAGCACATCCAATCATCATGTTCAGATAAGGATCTTTCAGGGTGTTCATGAACATGTCTACAAGTTCTCGTTCCAAAAGAGGAGGTTGGACTCTGGAAGCTAATTCTCTCCATCTTTGTGCATACTCTTTAAAAGACTCATTAACCTTCTGAGTTAAACTTTGGAGTTGTAGTCTAGTAGGAGCCATGTCACTGTTGTACTTGTAATGCTTGAGAAAAGCCTCTGCTAGTTCATCCCATGTGCGGACATGGGTTCGTTCAAGTCGTGTATACCATTCAAGGGATGCCCCACTGAGACTATCTTGAAAGAAGTGCATTAGAAGCTTGTCATTTTCTGCATACGGTGCCATCTTGTTGCAGAATGCCTTGATGTGACTCATCGGGCAAGTAATACCCTTGTATTTCTCAAAACTAGGGACTTTGAACTTAGCAGGAATCTTGATATCAGGCACTAAGCACAAATCAATAGCATTTAAACCAGAGGAGCCTCGACCTTCTAAAGCCTTCAATCTTTCTTCCAGGAGGTGGAATTTTCTCTCATTTTCCTCGATCGGGAACTTGAAAGCTTCGAGCTCAGAATCGTTCTCATGATGTGAATCCTCCTTATTTGGAGCTTCCACGGGCACAGGTTTTGATCCTCCATTAGCAACAGTGGTCGGAGTATCATTAGCCAATTTAGCAACACTTTGCCTAAGCTCTTCTTGCCCTTGAATGACAACATGGAGAGTCTCGAAGAGTTGGGTCATCCTTTCCCCCATAGTATCCAAGTCCTTACGAAGCTCAGCCTGATTCTGCTCAAGACGGTCCATGATTCTCTTCTGATTAATCCTCGTATGCAACAGATGTAGGGAAGTCAAATTTGAAGCGGAAATCTGGATTGAAAGGGACCCCAATTAGCTTCTGATACGGAACCATGAAATGTATGATGATATGAATGCAATGTTTCATTTCCGAGGAATCCTAAAGTCTTTTCACACTTTTTAATTTCTTTTTTTGGAACCAAAGCTTTCTTTTTATATAATATCTTTTCTTTTCTTTTTTCCTTCTTTTCTATTTCCTTTTTCTTTTCATTTCTTTTTTGGAAATAGACTTTAGAATTCCTCACAAATGAAGTGGATAAAACAATGATGTTATGCAATGCGAAAGCATGGGATCAAGGTCCATATGATCTGAGTAACCACCACACAATCCTCTGAATAACTGATGTGAAGCTTCTATACAGGCCAAATGTCACAGGATCAAAGGTTCGACGCCTTTTTGAATACCAGAATATCAAGCACCATGAGAACAGACCAAATAAAGGTCCATCTCAAATATGAAGAAGCAATGGTATGTAGGAGCCAAGGTTTCCTGTCCCACCCCAATCTCACGGGTATGAAGTCTAGACATGGACAAGTGGTCCCTAATGGTCACCAGGGTCTACAGTTCCCATGGGGTACAAAGTGTTTGAGGCAACAAGGGTGCCAGACACAGTGTTCCATGAAAGAACCTCGCCCAGTTGTGGTACCCCATGTCAAGCTCGGTCGTAGCAAGGGCCACGGGAGTCAACATGAGCATCCACGCTAATCCTATGTGTCACTGGCCTGGGTAGTGGGCCTTTTACCTCATACAAACCCCCCACCTGCAAAACAGAACAGAAGACCCCAGGGAACACAAAATATAATCCATATGCATGATGTGCAAACAGAAATAAACATGATATGCAGGCAAAGAATAAACATGCAAACATATATAAAAGGTATAGACATAAAACAAGTAAACACCCAGTAAATAAACAAACAAACGCAGGCTAGGATCGACTCGCTAAGAATGGACCCGCAATAGGTCTAGCAACATCCCCAGCAGAGTCGCCAGCTGTCGCACGCTCGCGAAAAATGAACAGAGTCGCCACCAATATATTTATCCCATAAGGGAAAGGAATACCAGGAAACCTAGGAAAGGATAAGAACAGGGTCTTGCGACCAGAGAATCAAGGTACGGGAGTCGGTTACGCGAGGGGAAGGTATTAGCACCCCTCGCGCCCATCGTACTCGATGGTATCCACCTATGTTTGTTGCTATCTAAAGGGTGTGTCTATGTCTATGTATATGTGAATGCATGCAAAAAGAAATACGGGGAAAAGAAGGAAATATTTACAAGTGTGCTCGTTCAAGCCCCGCGACTTGATGCCTACGTATCCTTTTCAGGAATCAGAGCGCCGTAGTTCGGCTCCATAGTTTCTGTTTGTTTTTGTGTTTTTTAGTTGGGCGGAGTTAACGCTCGCGCTCTTGCATAAGGGATCGACCTAGGATGCAATAGAGCGGAGATAACAATGCCCTTAAGAAAGGAGAGAGAAGAGAGAGTTTGAGCGTTTCGAGGAAATCCCTAAAGCAAGGGAAACTCGAGTTACTCTATGGTTTGTGTTTTTTAGAAGTGGGAACTTACGCCCGAATGGTTCCCTAAAGCAAGGGAGATCCAAGCACTCGAACATTCCCTAAAGCAAGGGATGTTCAAGCTTCCATTCCCTTTTTAAGATTTTCACTTTGATTATTAATGTTTTAAGTGTTTTCTTTGTATTTTTTAAAGGGATTTTATTTGAGTATTTATTAGATGTTTTATGTTGTAAAAGAAAAAGAAACTAGCCTAAGTAAACTAGCCTAATATGAATGGGAATTTTTACCTAATGTTATCATGGTTTCTACCTAAGGTTAGGAATAAAAGACACATGAAAAATAAAGCAAAAAGTGGAGTATATGAAAATAGCATAAGAGCATGAAATAGAACAAGTCAAAATATAGCACAAAAGTGAATTAAAAGTACTATTATTTTTAGTGATTTTTATGAAAGAAATGCGTTCAAAAGATTAATGTCAAAATTAACCTAAAATCTACTTATTTTTATGAGTTTTTTTTATTAAGAAATTTCTAAAAGGAACTAAAAATTAAACTCTCAAAAATCCCCTAGAAATCTAACACACTTTTAATGGTGATTATGATTTTTATATGTTTTTATCAAAAGAAAAAGAGTGAAACAGGGAGGTGAAAGTTGAAATTAAGGTGTGAAGAGTAAGCTGGGCGCAGGCCCATGGCGTTGGTCCAGAGGAGTTTTTTTTTCTGTTCAGCCAAACAAGGGGTGCGTGGGCCAGAGTGGGGGTGCAAATAGCAATTCCGTGTGAGCAAGGCCCAAGCAATTTCAAATCTCCTTTCTGAATTTAATCCTACTTTATGGTTCATCAATTCAATTAACCTCGATTAAATGCTCATTGACGCTAATTAAACTCAATTAATCCATGTTTATGCAATTTCCAATTAAATAACCTAAGAAAGAGGGATTAGGTTTCACCTGGTTGTGACTTTTGAAGTTTCACGTTCTTCTTCCTCTCCATGTGAAACTGGCGGCGGCGCTCGAACCTCCCTTGCGCAACGGCGATCACTTCACACTTTCCGGCGATACTATCTCGTTTTGCTTCTCTGATCGCTCGCTCTCATCCCTCATCGAATCGTTTTGAACAACCGCTCGCCGCCGCGATTTCTCTGCCTCTCAATCTTTCCAGTTCGGCCTCATCTCGGATCCAAACGAGACGTAACGCAAGAAGCATTGAATACGTTCATCTATTGGAGAAGTCCGGTGTCTCTTCAAGATCGAATGTGACGAAATGGACGTAATAGAAAACTTCGAATCAGGTGTTCTTCACTTCTTGCATACTTTCAGATTTCAATTCTTCTTTTCGATCTCTTTCTTTTTCTGTGTGGATGTATCGTGATATCTCACGAAGATAATAGAGGCGGTGATGACTTGTATATTTGATGATATCGGAGAACAGAGATGATTATGTGGATGAAGATGATGATGGTGTGAAGGCTTATCGTGGTGATTGAGGAATTACGAGATTCTGTGCAGAAGATCTCGAGCATGGATGTGACATTTATGTTTCCGTGAATCAGTGAGTTGATGAATCGATGATAGGGAGAAAGATCGAAGATCTTTGTGTAGCCTTTTCTGGAGAATTTAGATGAAGATTTGAGGATTGGTGATGATGAATTGTTGAGAGTTTTTGTGATATTTTCTGGTTGAAGATTGGAGAAAGGTTGAAGATGAGTGTGTGTAGATTGAGGAAGATGATGATTATGGAGATTGAAGAGAGAAGAAGCAGAGAGTGAGAAGAGAGAAAGGGTGAAGAGTGAGGTGAAGATGATGAATGAAAAATGGCGTGAAGGTTGAATCAGTGAGAGAGGTTCAGTTATATAGGTTGAAGAGGGAAGTTGAATTCAGTTAGAGGGAGGTGATTCTGAGCCTTTGGATTGGAATCGGTTAGAGAATTTGGAGGGTGAGGATCTTTCGGTTATGGAGGTTATGAGTTGGTTTGGGTTCAGTTGTGGTTAGTTAGGAATTCTGTTAGGTTGTTATAGATGGTTAGAAAATTCAGTTAGGGGCTGAGTTATGTTAGTTTGTTGTTAGGGATAGTTTAGAACATGGCTGAATGATATATGATGTGTGTATGTATGCTGAACTTGTTTCTTCATATTCTTTTTTGGATGCGAATTATGGAAAGTAGAATGATCCTTTGAGGTATGCCGTCCAAGTGTGTTTATTCAGGGTTACTGACTGAACTTTATATGAGATATTGATCATGGTTGATGTATGCAGGTATGTTGAAGCGCGGTTTGTGAATGAATGGAGCTATGAGTATCGAACTATATTGCAGTCAATTTTGGTTTGTGATGTATGGATTGTTTGCTGCAGCATGGTGGGACTGTGGTTGCAGGGATGTATTTGACGGCAAACGAACGGGGCTGTAAAGTGTATGTATGAACTGTGTCTGTTCTGGTTTTATTCTGTGGATGCAGGGCTGATTGGTTTATTTATTTGATGCAGGCTGCAGTGTGTTTTTTGTATATTTCGGAGTCGACTCGGTTTTAATTGCTGGAACTGGGGAGCGTTTGCAGGGACCATTGTAGCGAGTTCTTTTCCTTTATATTGCAGGGAACCGGTGCTTCAGATGGATTTGGCTCAGCTGCGAATTACACTTGAGTGTGAACTGGAATGCTGAATGCTCGCATGAATCTTATTGGCGAAAAGGTTGGTAAGCTAGTAGTGAATGCATTGGTCAGTACCTGTTTTGTTTAGCGTGAATGTTGGACTGGGGTTTGTACTGGACTGGTTTTTTATGTGGATAGGTTAGCTTGGCTATGCTTAATGTGCAGGTCTTTTATTTGAAGGATTTAACTGTGTATAGGGCTGTTATAATGGAGATTGGAATCAGTTCTGGCAGGTTACTTTGTAGCAGGTCAGTGAAGGTTCTTTTTGTGTGAGTGGATATTTTTTGGTTTAGCATGGATGAGGAATTAAGCACCTGGTATTGATGTTGTTTTTGTTTTGATGCAGGGGCTGTTTTTTTGGCTGGAAGTGATTATGTAGGTCTGAATGCAGGGCTTTATTTTGGTATTGGTTGCTGTAAGGTGCAGACACGAGGTATTAAAGAATGAACAAAGCATGAAGGCATTTGGTGAAGAAGAAAGAAACATGGCTTAAGGATGTAGGTCTAGGAGATATTTGCTGCCCCTTTTTTATATTTGAGGATGAATTAGATGTAGGTTTGTAATAGGATCTGAATTTTGTTTTGATGGACACTTGTATTTTGTAAGAGAGACTTGTAACTTGAACCTTGGATAAGTGGGAATGATGTTTATGTTGGAAGTATGAATATATCATCAGGTCTTGTAATGAATCTGGTGGATTTGAATGAAATATTATTCAACGCATCTCAAACATCTTTCTCTCTTGCATTTCTTGTATTCAAATTCTTCTTTGATCTTTAGGACTTTGAGTCAATATTGTTAGAACAAGATTTGTTCTGATCAATTATCTTAGTTTTGATGATAAAAATAATATGAATTTTGCTTAAGATAATATGGTACTCTAATCCAATAAAATTTCCCTTTCAGGAAATATATAAAGAGTATGCATAATTCAGCGCTCAGAAGCTTTGTCTCAAAGAGTTCAGCATGCAACATCAGAACATGGTCTGGCAAGACATCAGAAGATGGTCGAAGCAGAATCAGAACATGGGTCTATGGAAGCATCAGAAGAACAAGAGAACAGAAGCACTGAAGTTCTGATGGTATCACGCTCAGAAGCACTTCAAGGTCAGAAGATCAGAAGATGCTATGCACCAAGCTGTTTGACTCTGATGATATTCAAACGTTGTATTCACAAACATCAGATCAGAAGAAAGTACAAGTGGCAAGCTACGCTGACTGACAAAAGGAACGTTAAAAGCTACTAAAGGCTACGTCAGTAGACACAGTGTGAACAAGGCTCGAGGTAGTTGACAAAAGCGTATAACATTAAATGCGATGCTGTACGGAACACGCAAAGCATTAAATGCACTCAACGGTCATCTTCTCCAACGCCTATAAATATGAAGTTCTGATGAGAAGCAAGGTTAACGATTCTGCACCAAAACAACTCATATTAACTTGCTGAAACGCTGTTCAAATCAAAGCTCAGAATCTTCATCTTCATCAAAACTCACTACATTGCTGTTGTAATATATTAGTGAGATTAAGCTTAAACGTTAAGAGAAATATCACAGTTTGTGATTATCGCTTTTAAGAAGCAATTGTAATACTCTTAGAATTGATTACATTAAGTTGTAAGGAACTAGAGTGATCGTGTGGATCAGAATACTCTAGAAAAGTCTTAGAGGGTATCTAAGCAGTTGTAACTAGAGTGATCGTGTGGATCAGTATACTCTAGAAAAGTCTTAGAGGGTATCTAAGCAGTTGTTCCTGGAGTGATCAGTGTGTGATCAGAAGACTCTGGAAGACTTAGTTGCTGACTAAGTGGAAAACCATTGTAATCCGTGCGATTAGTGGATTAAATCCTCAGTTGAGGTAAATCATCTCTGCGGGGGTGGACTGGAGTAGTTTAGTTAACAACGAACCAGGATAAAAATAACTGTGCAATTTATTTTTATCTGTCAAGTTTTTAAAGCTACACTTATTCAAACCCCCCCTTTCTAAGTGTTTTTCTATCCTTCAATTGGCATCAGAGCGCCGGTTCTAAGGTGCAAGCACTTAACCGTGTTTAGAAAAGATTCAGGAAGAGAAAAACGCTTCAGTAAAAGATGGTTGATGAAAGTGAAAAGTCTACACCTGCATCTACATCTGGCTCTGCTGAGCAATACAACGGTAACAATGGTTATACTAGACCGCCGGTATTTGATGGTGAAAACTTTGAATACTGGAAAGATAAACTGGAAAGTTACTTTCTTGGTCTAGATGGTGATCTATGGGATCTTCTGATGGATGGTTACAAACATCCAGTAAATGCCAGAGGCGTAAAACTGACAAGGCAAGAAATGAATGATGATCAGAAGAAGCTTTTCAGGAATCATCATAAATGCAGAACTGTTTTGCTGAATGCTATCTCTCATGCTGAGTATGAGAAGATATCTAACAGGGAAACGGCCTATGACATATATGAGTCCTTGAAAATGACTCATGAAGGAAATGCTCAAGTCAAGGAAACTAAAGCGCTAGCTTTAATCCAGAAGTATGAAGCCTTCAAGATGGAGGATGATGAAGACATTGAAAAGATGTTTTCAAGATTTCAAACTCTTACTGCTGGATTGAGAGTTCTTGACAAGGGATACACCAAGGCTGATCACGTAAAGAAGATCATCAGAAGCTTACCCAGAAGATGGGGTCCTATGGTGACTGCATTCAAGATTGCAAAGAATCTGAATGAAGTTTCTCTGGAAGAGCTTATCAGTGCCTTGAGAAGCCATGAAATAGAGCTGGACGCAAATGAGCCTCAAAAGAAAGGTAAGTCTATTGCATTAAAATCCAATATCAAGAAATGCACTAACGCTTTTCAGGCTAGAGAAGAAGATCCTGAAGAATCAGAATCTGAAGAAGAAGATGAACTGTCTTTAATCTCCAGAAGGCTAAATCAACTCTGGAAGACCAAGCAAAGGAAGTTCAGAGGCTTCAGAAGTTCAAAGAAATTTGAACGTGGAGAATCTTCTGATGACAGAAGATTTGACAAGAAGAAGGTCATGTGCTATGAATGCAATGAGCCTGGACACTTCAAGAATGAATGTCCAAATCTTCAGAAGGAAAATCCCAAGAAGAAGTTTCATAAGAAGAAAGGTCTTATGGCAACCTGGGATGAGTCAGAAGATGATTCAGACTCTGAAGATGAGCAGGCCAACTGTGCGCTGATGGCGACAGAAGATGACGGATCAGAATCTACATCAGAATCAGATTCTGAAGAGGTATTTTCTGAACTTACTAGAGATGAGTTAGTTTCCGGTCTAACTGAACTTCTGGAACTCAAGTCTCAGATCAGTCTCAAATACAAAAAGCTGAAAAAGCTATTTGAATTTGAAACAAAGAAGCTTGAGTTGGAGAATTCTGAATTAAAAGAAAAACTTTTAAAATTATCCAATAATGTTGGATCTCCTTCTGATTCAGAAAAATCCACTCCTAGTCTAAACCATATTCTGAAAGAATATGATTTAAGTTTCAGGAAGTTCTTATCTAGAAGTATTGGCAGAAGTCAGCTAGCTTCTATGATATATGCTGTGTCTGGAAACAAAAGAGTCGGCATTGGTTTTGAGGGTGAAACCCCATACAAACTTGAACCTGTTGATGAAATGAAATTCACATACAAGCCTTTGTATGATCAGTTCAAGTATGGCCACTCCCATGATATTAGGCACACTTCACATGCTCAAAGTTTTCACATAACACACACCAAAAAGCATGTGACACAACCTAGGAAATATCATGGAACTCACATTAAGAATTATCACGCTGTTCCTCCTATTGCTTACAATGTTAAACCCAAGTTCAATCAGAACTTGAGAAAATCTAACAAGAAAGGACCCAAGAAAATGTGGGTACCTAAGGATAAGATTATTCCTATTGCAGATATCCTTGACTGCAAAAAGGACAAAGCACAACATGTCATGGTACCTGGACTTTGGATGCTCACGACACATGACAGGAAGAAGATCTATGTTCCAAGACCTGGTGCTTAAGTCTGGAGGAGAAGTCAAGTTTGGAGGAGATCAGAAGGGCAAGATAATTGGCTCTGGAACTATAAAGTCTGGTAACTCTCCTTCCATTTCTAATGTACTTCTTGTAGAAGGATTAACACATAACCTCTTATCTATCAGTCAATTGAGTGACAATGGTTATGATATAATCTTTAATCAAGAGTCTTGCAAGGCTGTAAATCAGAAGGATGGCTCAATCCTATTTACAGGCAAGAGGAAGAACAACATTTATAAGACAGATCTGCAAGATCTTATGAGTCAGAAGGTGACTTGTCTTATGTCTGTTACTGAAGAGCAGTGGGTCTGGCACAGAAGATTAGGTCATGCTAGTTTGAGAAAGATTTCTCAGATTAACAAACTGAATCTGGTCAGAGGACTCCCTAATCTGAAATTCAAATCGGATGCTCTTTGTGAAGCATGTCAGAAGGGCAAGTTCTCCAAACCTGCATTCAAGTCCAAGAATGTTGTTTCTACCTCAAGGCCGTTAGAACTCTTGCACATTGATCTGTTTGGCCCAGTCAAAACAGCATCTGTCAGAGGGAAAAAATATGGATTAGTCATCGTAGATGATTATAGCCGCTGGACGTGGGTAAAATTCTTGAAACACAAGGATGAGACTCATTCAGTGTTCTTTGATTTCTGCATTCAGATTCAATCTGAAAAAGAGTGTAAAATCATAAAGGTCAGAAGTGATCATGGTGGTGAATTTGAGAACAGATCCTTTGAAGAATTCTTCAAAGAAAATGGTATTGCCCATGATTTCTCTTGTCCTAGAACTCCACAGCAAAATGGAGTTGTAGAACGAAAGAATAGGACTCTGCAAGAAATGGCCAGAACCATGATCAATGAAACCAATATGGCTAAGCATTTCTGGGCAGAAGCAATAAACACTGCATGTTATATTCAGAATAGAATCTCTATCAGACCTATTCTAAATAAGACTCCTTATGAATTGTGGAAGAATAGAAAGCCCAACATTTCATATTTCCATCCTTTTGGATGTGTATGCTTTATTCTGAACACTAAAGATCATCTTGGTAAGTTTGATTCCAAAGCACAAAAATGTTTCCTTCTTGGATATTCTGAACGCTCAAAAGGCTACAGAGTATACAATACTGAAACATTGATTGTAGAAGAATCAATCAATATCAGGTTTGATGATAAGCTTGGTTCTGAAAAACCAAAGCAGTCTGATAATTTTGCAGATTGTGATATTGATATATCAGAAGTTGCTGAGCCAAGAAGCAACGCATCAGAAGCAGAGCTTCTCAGAAGCAAAGAATCTGAAGATCAAGTATCAGCTCCTCTGGAGAATCTAAGCATTTCTGAAGAACCATCTGTCAGAAGATCATCCAGACTCATCTCTGGTCATTCAGAAGATGTCATTCTTAGAAAGAAGGATGATCCAATCAGAACAAGAGCATTCCTTAAGAACAATGCAGACTGTCAATTAGGTCTTGTATCTTTGATCGAGCCAACTTCTGTTGATCATGCTCTAGAAGATCCAGACTGGATAATTGCTATGCAAGAAGAACTGAATCAGTTTACAAGGAATGATGTTTGGGATCTTGTTCCTAGACCAGATGGATTCAATATAATCGGCACAAAATGGGTCTTCAGAAACAAGCTCAGTGAGAAAGGTGAAGTGGTAAGGAACAAAGCCAGACTGGTGGCTCAGGGCTATAGTCAGCAAGAAGGGATTGACTATACAGAAACCTTTGCACCAGTGGCCAGGTTAGAATCTATTCGTCTATTAATTTCATTTGCCACTCAACATAACATCACTCTCTATCAAATGGATGTTAAGAGTGCCTTCTTAAATGGTTATATAGATGAAGAAGTTTATGTCCATCAACCTCCTGGTTTTGAAGACTCTATGTCTCCTAAACATGTTTTTAAACTTAAGAAATCATTGTATGGATTGAAACAGGCTCCCAGAGCTTGGTATGAACGCTTAAGTTCTTTCCTTCTGGATAATGGTTTCACTAGAGGAAAAGTGGACACTACTCTCTTTTGTAAAACCTTTAAAAGGGATATTTTAATTTGTCAAATATATGTAGATGATATTATTTTTGGAACATCTAATGCTACACTTGGAAAGGAGTTTGCTGAGTCTATGCAGGCTGAGTTTGAAATGAGCATGATGGGAGAACTCAAGTATTTCCTTGGAATACAAATAAATCAAACGACAGAAGGAACGTATGTTCACCAAACCAAGTATGTGAAGGAACTTCTGAAGAAGTTTAATCTTCTAGACTGCAAAGAAGCCAAAACTCCTATGCATCCAACATGCATCCTAGGTAAGGATGAGGTAAGTAAGAAGGTAGATCAGAAGTTATACAGAGGTATGATTGGATCTCTTCTATATCTGACTGCTTCTAGACCTGACATTCTGTTCAGTGTTTGTTTGTGTGCTAGATTCCAATCAGATCCTAGAGAATCTCATTTAACTGCTGTTAAGAGAATTCTAAGGTATCTGAAAGGTACTACTAATGTTGGCTTAGTTTACAGAAAATCTAAAGAATACAACTTAGTAGGATTCTGCGATGCTGACTATGCTGGAGACAGAATTGAAAGAAAAAGTACTTCAGGAAGTTGCCAATTTCTTGGAAGTCATTTGATCTCTTGGTATAGCAAGAAGCAAGCAACTATTGCTCTATCAACAACAGAAGCAGAATATGTCGCTGCTGCTGGTTGCAGTACACAGATGCTCTGGATGAAGAGTCAGCTGGAAGATTATCAGATATTTGAGAGTAACATTCCTATATTCTGTGATAATACTTCTGCTATATGTTTATCTAAGAATCCTATTCTTCATTCAAAAGCTAAACATATTGAGATTAAACATCATTTCATAAGGGACTATGTTCAGAAGGGTGTTATATCTTTAAACTTTGTTGATACAGACTATCAATGGGCTGATATCTTTACAAAACCCCTGGCTGAAGATAGGTTTAAGTTCTTTCTGAAGAACATCAGTGTGGATTTATGCCCAGAATGAGAAGATGAGAAGTTCTTATGTATGAGTATCTTCTGAATTGATTGTGAATTTTTTTTTAATCAGAAGTTCTGATTGAAATCTTTTAGAAAGTATGATTCTGTTATTACTAACGTTTCATTGTCTAAGTTGATTCAGAACCTCTTTTAAAGCAAAACAGCTGTAACGTTTTATCTCGGGATGGTAAACCTGTCGTTACTATTCATGGATAAGCGCGCGTGCAGTTGAAGGGACGCCGACCATAGGTAACTGTGCTAGTCACCTCGTTTGTCTTTATTATCTCTCCTCACGTCACGTAACATTAAATGCTTTTCATCATTTACTCTCTTTCAGTTTTTCTTTATTTTCTTCAAACACTTCTCCTTCCCTCTCATATTTTCTCTATTCACTCTATCTCTTTGCATTCCTCATCAAAGTTTTTCTCTCTCTCTTCCGTTTTCGTCTCTTGCTCAAACAAGTTTTTTGTTTTCTTTTAAAAAACCTAGCGTTCACCCTAAGCCTGTTGAAGATCTATGACTCAAAGGCGACAGATCTCTGCATATCTCGGGATGGCTCTCCTAATACCTCTCAAGTCAGACCTCTTCTTTGATGTTGTTATCAACTTTCACCCAAAGACAGAAGACTTTCTTGAGTTATGGGAGGAGGTTAAGAATGATATTCTTAACTTCTATGTTAAGGGAAAGCCCCGTTTGCAACATTAGCTCTCTGTCTGTGAACTGTCCCTCACTTCCTCTTTGGTCACTTGGATCTCTCCTACAGTGGAGGTTCTAGTCTGGAAGACAAGAGTCCACAGGGATTCTTGATGGGTTGACACAGAGTGTGTCCTGCTAGGGTGCTGTTTTTAATTTTTGTAGTCATTTCCTCTTGGGATGACTTTTTATGTATTTGCTAGGAATGTTTCTCATCTTGTTAAACATAGGAACCTTTTGTAATATCTTTTGATTATCAATGAAAAGTTTCTTTGTTTTTACATTCCAGTGATTTTATTTGTCGTTTTATTCATCTGAATCTTTTGAAATATTCTTTTTGATGTTATGACAAAAAGGGGGAGAAGATAAATGATAAATGATTTGATTAATCTATCAGTTGCTGGGTAAAGCTCCCACACATTCACTAACAAGAACTGCAAGTTCTATATGGTTTAAGTGTTTTGCAGGTATAAAGAAGTGAAGAAAATCTTCAAAGCAAACACAAGAAGCAAAACCATGGAAACTGAAGCAAGCTGAGTGCTATCAAGCTTCAGAGATCAGAAGCAATGATAATAGAATTTGATCCATATTTGTTTATTTGATCTGACAAAATTCTATTTGCTCTGATACATTATTTTAGCCTATATGGCTCTGATACATATCATGTGTTCAAATATACATTTTATGTTCTGACTCGTTCATGCTGACTTTTGTCGTTTAGTTTTTGTTCTGTAACATTTCAGGATGTAGAGATGCTCTGATGATGCTCTGGTACATTCAACAATGTTCTGATACAAATCTAGCATGAAGTGATGTTGGTAGAAATTCAAAGCTCTGAAGCTATCCGAGGGAAGCAGAAATCAGAAGCTGCGAATGTTCGAAAGATCCAGAAAACTCAAGTTCTGAAGCTGTCCTAAATGGAAGCAGAAATCAGAAGCTGTGAATGTTCAGAAGATCAAAGAAATTCAAGTTCTGAAGCTGTCCTAGATGGAAGAAGAAGTCAGAAGCTGTGAGTGTTCAGAAGATCAAAGAAATTCAAGTTCTGAAGCTGTCCTAGATGGAAGCAGGAATCAGAAGCTGTGAGTGTTCTAGGGATCTAAGGAAATTCTAGTTCTGAAGCTGTCCAATGGAAGCAGAAGTCAGAAGATATGAATTCTCTAAAGACAGAAGCTTATATGATCGTCTCTACCGAAATAATCAGGGAAGTCTTTTATTAAAGTTCTTCGAGTATTTATTTCAGGGGGAGATTATTTATCTCAGGGGGAGATTGTTAATCTCAGGGGGAGACATATGCTTATGCTATAGCTGTGTAATTTGTCTTTTGCCGTCTGTTCTTTCTGATCGCAAATTCATATCATTTATATATGTTTTTGTCATCATCAAAAAGGGGGAGATTGTTAGAACAAGATTTGTTCTGATCAATTATCTTAGTTTTGATGATAACAATAATATGAATTTTGCTTAAGATAATATGGTACTCTAATCCAATGCAATTTCCCTTTCAGGAAATATATAAAGAGTATGCATAATTCAGCGCTCAGAAGCTTTGTCTCAAAGGGTTCAGCATGCAACATCAGAACATGGTCTGGCAAGACATCAGAAGATGGTCGAAGCAGAATCAGAACATGGGTCTATGGAAGCATCAGAAGAACAAGAGAACAGAAGCACTGAAGTTCTGATGGTATCACGCTCAGAAGCACTTCAAGGTCAGAAGATCAGAAGATGCTATGCACCAAGCTGTTTGACTCTGATGATATTCAAACGTTGTATTCACAAACATCAGATCAGAAGAAAGTACAAGTGGCAAGCTACGCTGACTGACAAAAGGAACGTTAAAAGCTACTAAAGGCTACGTCAGTAGACACAGTGTGAACAAGGCTCGAGGTAGTTGACAAAAGCGTATAACATTAAATGCGATGCTGTACGGAACACGCAAAGCATTAAATGCACTCAACGGTCATCTTCTTCAACGCCTATAAATATGAAGTTCTGATGAGAAGCAAGGTTAACGATTCTGCACCAAAACAACTCATATTAACTTGCTGAAACGCTGTTCAAATCAAAGCTCAGAATCTTCATCTTCATCAAAACTCACTACATTGCTGTTGTAATATATTAGTGAGATTAAGCTTAAACGTTAAGAGAAATATCACAGTTTGTGATTATCGCTTTTAAGAAGCAATTGTAATACTCTTAGAATTGATTACATTAAGTTGTAAGGAACTAGAGTGATCGTGTGGATCGAAATACTCTAGAAAAGTCTTAGAGGGTATCTAAGCAGTTGTAACTAGAGTGATCGTGTGGATCAGTATACTCTAGAAAAGTCTTAGAGGGTATCTAAGCAGTTGTTCCTGGAGTGATCAGTGTGTGATCAGAAGACTCTGGAAGACTTAGTTGCTGACTAAGTGGAAAACCATTGTAATCCGTGCGATTAGTGGATTAAATCCTCAGTTGAGGTAAATCATCTCTGCGGGGGTGGACTGGAGTAGTTTAGTTAACAACGAACCAGGATAAAAATAACTGTGCAATTTATTTTTATCTGTCAAGTTTTTAAAGCTACACTTATTCAAACCCCCCCTTTCTAAGTGTTTTTCTATCCTTCAAATATCAACAAATATGACATGATGAAAACCATAAGGTTTGAAATGAACTTGAGTCAAAGAAACACGTCTCAAATATTCACATCTAATCATAATTCACTTGACCACACCCACCGGTATTCTCGATACTTCAATCCAACAATTTTGAATAAAGTCCCAAAGCGAATGACTTGTATCAAGTGATGATTAGAATCCACTTAATCAATGAACCTAACCAAAGGTTGAGCAGAAATCCCTGATGATCATAATACCATACTCCAAGATCCCTTTGATAATCTCAAACTTATAGAGTAAGCTTTTTAAGAAACCTTAGTTGAACCAATTTGTACAGTGTAGAGGTCTTAATCATTGTGAAACCTTGGCCTTTTCCTTGGCCATTGATCTGTGGTCCCAAGTGCTTTATTGAATGAATGAATGAATGATATGTAAATGCCCTAATGGAGGTATGCAGGTGAAATGGAAAATATAAGCCAGTTAAAATAAGGGGTAGGACAAATTTGGGGTATGACAAACGTCACTAAAAGTATTTATCCAGATTAGTTCTAGTCTCACTCGAACCAGGTTCTTAAGACATATTTTAACTTCTGACCAAGCTTTAACTAATTCTATAAGAAGCCTCTGATTCGAGAATTTTAGTATAAAAGATAACAATGACTCCATTAAGCTTCAATAAACATTGGCAAGAAGTCTCCAGTCAGAAGCTATCTAAAGAAGTTCTCGTGAAAACGTACAACTACTTTATGTCTAATCAATAAAGAAACATTATCAGGATCCCGTCTTTTCAGCTGTTCTAAAAACTCTACTATGCTCATCTCAACGTCTTTATGCTAGTTGTACTTAAATTTCACTTTACATGTTCTTGCTATATACCTTCATCTGCTACTTGTAATATGGCAATTTCAACCTTTAATGAGTACTTGTACGATGGGTATCAATCTTCAAACGACTACTTCTTCTATAAGTAGTTTTAATCTTCAAATGATCTATTTTTCAAATTCTATAAATGAAGAAGAAAATTGAAGAAGAACAGAGTGTGTGTAAGACTCTATACAGAAGAATGTAATACCATAACACGCGATGAGAGTTGAGAGAAAATTGTGTTAGCCAAAAAACACATATAAAAGAAACACACAAAATAATAAGAAATCTAACCAGAAGGGTTATTGCATGTTGAAAAGAAAAATATCAGAGCAAGAAATATTCACATATGACTAGGAGAGTCAAAGGAAATAATATATGAATATGATCACTAGATCAATAGAACAACAAGGTACAACTGGGCAGAAGAAGAAGAGAAAAAAAATGAAGATTTCATTCTTATACACTTGGGAAATACTCGACTTGTATCTTGCTCAAAGTGTAAAACCTTTGTGTATCTGCTTAACTAAGAAGTACACATATAAACACAAAGGTTAATAACATATTATTTTGTTATGAGAATTTGAAGTCTCTTGCATTCATGCTTGAGCACAAGTCTCTTTCTAGCATGACCAAGCAAGAAGTCTTGAACTAAGATTTAGGCAAGGAAGTCTCTTGCATGCATGTTTGAGCAGGAAGTATCTTGTCTTAGGACTTGAGCAAGAAGTCTCGATATAGAGGATTGAGTAGGAAGTCTCTTGCTTGAGGGCTTGAGCAGGAAGTCTCTTGTCTGATGACTTGAGCAAGAAGTCTCGATCTGTGTGATTGAGCAGTGAAGTCTCTTGCTTAAGGGCTTGAGTAGTAAGTCTCTTGTCTGAGGATTTGAGCAAGAAGTCTTGGTTTGGAGGATTGAAAGTTTCTTGCTTGAGGGCTTGAGCATGAAGTCTCTTATCTGAGGACTTGAGCATGAAGTCTAGGTCTGTGTGATTGAGCAAGAAAGTCTCTTGCTTGAAGGCTTGAGCAGGAAGTCTCAATCTGTAGGATTAAGTAAGGAAGTTTCTTGCATGCGTGCTTGAGTAGGAAGTCTCTTGTCTGAGAATTTGAGCAGGATGTATCGATTTGTAGGATTAAGCCAAGAAGTCTCTTGCTTGAGGGCTTAAGCAGGAAGTCTTGAATTGTAGGTTTAGGCAAATTGTAATTTGAATAATTATAGTGAAAATCTCTTGTGCTGTAACGGGACTGGACTACTCTCAGTTTGGGAGGAACCATGATATATCGTGTGCCACTTTATTTACTTATGCATTTAATTATTCCACTATGCACTAAACTATTAAGTCAGACTCTAATTTGACTTAGTTCTTTTTGATATAAAATCTGACTGCCTCTACTAGGATCTGAATCCAGATTTCCATAAAAAGTAAACCTTGATATACACAATTTATCCCCCTTCTTGTGTATATTTTTCCCACCTTTATTCTTGTTTGTGGAAAGAAGACTAATCACTTAAATCGACCGTTTATAAGAGAAGACTCATATAGCCATATTCCGAAGTCTTGTATTGTTTTAGTTGGAGGTCAACCATTTTTCCTTGTATAAGGGGTTTCGTAAGTACATCCTGTTAAAAGATCTCAAGTTTATTAGAAACTCTCAAGACCAGTTCTTGAGGAGAGGACTATGTCTTTTTGTTTTTGACTGAACCTCTATAATTCCTAGTGTTCTTATTTGCCCATAACTTTTTTCTTTTTTCTTTTTTACTATTTATTTTTTGCAAATTATGTTGTTGTTGTTATTTATCTAAAATGTTTTCAAAGTCTAATTTCACTCCGCAATGTTTTTCAAATTACCTTTTTCTAAATCACACGATTCACCCCTCTCGCGTCTGAAGTCTCAAGTCCAACATGATTAAAATTTCTTTGATGATTTCATGTGATATAAGAGGTTTGCAAATTGTGTGTATGGTTGTGGTTGGTTTTGACAAGTCCAACAAAAAAGAATCAGGTTCTTATCTTTAGAACTACTTTGGTATAAAGTGCAAGTTCTTGTTAATCTTTCGGACATGCAAGGCTTAAGATATTGGTGGGATCGAGTAAAGATCACTACAAAATATAGACTTTGGAGTAACACTCTTGGTGCTTGAAGATTCACGACGATTTTGAGTAAAGATTTTGCGAGGATTCAATTTTGGATAATATGTACAAGTCAACGAGGATTGAGATGGGAGATTTTATAATTTCAACCTTATTTCGAAAGTGTCTGTATTGAACATTTTACAATTTGTCACAAATTAAAATGGAAAACAAAAAATTTCAATGAGAAATATATGGAGAGCAGAATAGGCTTAGCGAGACGCTATTTAATTATAAAATCTAGCTGTATAAGAAGTAAACATTAGACATAGAAAATTAAAAAACAAACAGAAAAACATTACCTTAAACATCCTATGACCGTCAAAAGACGACCTGGATTTGAATATGTACAAAATGTCATAAATGGAAATTCCAAACCACATTTGCATTCGTCCCAAAATGAACGTGAAGACTTCCGATAACTCGATTTGGAGCATTGGGACATGATGAATATCAATCGTTAGGTTCAATTTGACTGAAATCGCATAAGATTTAAGAGGAATCAAGACAATTATTGTTAGGGTTTCAAAAAGGGGAGAGGAACTCATAGGAAGAAGACAATGAAACATTAGGTCTTTCTGATTCTACTTTTAAAAGATTTAAAAAATGAATCAATTTATTATTATGAATTTTAATGAGGTGGCAATATTAAAAAAATATTGTCTCGTAAATTTCAATGCCACATTTGCGTAAATGAGACTGTTTGTCACATAAATTATTAAAATAAATAAAATTTCATATTAGGGATGAAAAGCTATTTTTTTAAAAATAAAAAATAAAATTTTTTCAAGATGAATATATGAGGACAAAAATGTATTTAAGTCTAATATTTTTATTAAATTAATGCATAAAATCGTGATGTCGTGATATATGATGAAATATTAAAAAAGTGATTGAAATTGATATATAAAATTATGAAAATCGCACAAACTTATTTTTCTTCCAAAATTATCTGGAAATAAACGAGTCCGGTTGTTGAATCAAGGAAGTACTCATTCCGTTTGTCCAAAAGACCAAAAGCCAACATTTGCCACGAACTCGATTCCCCTCGACACTTAAACAAGCAAAAGAGCTCTCAGATCGGCGAGTGATCAAAATCCGAATCGAAATCCGTTTTATGAGTGGTTTCATCACAGTCAACCGATGGAATCACAAGGTGAAAAAATCACTTCCCAATCAGAATCACTTATCTCTCTTAATTCCCATTTCAATTCCAAACCAACTTATTTCATTAATCTCTTTTTCAGGTGGTTTGAGAGACACATCAGTGGTAGTCGTAACGCTAGATTCCGACGAAGTATTCATCATCGTGAGTCTCAGCACTCGAACCGATACGCAAGTTCTGTATGTAGATCCAACCACCGGCATCCTTCGCTACGAAGCCAAACGCGGTTTCGATCTGTTCAAGAGTCAAAAGGAAGCTTACGAGTTTGTCACGAACGGATCGCGAAGCGGTTGTAAGAGTAGGATTCTCGGTAGAGCTATATTAGGTTACGCTGCGTTGGGGAATTTCGCTTTTCTGCTTATTGCGACGAGGTTGGTTGCTAGTATTCCGAATTTGCCGGGTGGAGGTTGCGTGTATACGGTGGGGGAGAGTCAGTGGATCAAGATTTCGCTGCAAAATGCGCAGCTACAGGGGAAAGGTGAGGTGAAGAATATTTTGGAATTGACGGAGCTTGATATTGATGGGAAGCATTATTTCTGTGAGACAAGGGATATTACCCGCCCTTTTCCTAGTAGGTTGCCGGTTAATCAGCCCGACCCGGAGTTTGTTTGGAATGCTTGGTTTTCTACCCCCTTTGTTAATGTTGGATTGCCCACACATTGTGTCAATCTCTTGCAGGTTTTGTGATTTCTTCTATTTACCTTTCATTTCAATCTATATAATTTGACTTTAATTTGACTTTAATTAATTTTTTGTTAAGGAAATTGCTTATACATAAGCACTTAAATGATAAGCATTTAATAAACTGTTTATCCAAGAAGGCCCTACTCATTTATACTCTTTGTTATTGTTTCCTAATCTTGATATGACGATAGTAGTAGCTATGAAGATGGACAAAAGAATTCACATAGGCTATGAAAGGTTTAGGATATGTTGTTTGGTAGCTGTGTTAGTTACTAATTTGAATTCTTTGCTGTTATCCTTTGATCTGATACTTTTTTATGTAAAATGAAAGCTCATACTAGCTATATGTTGATGATTTCTTATGGCAATATTGTGTCAAAGGTCGTTCATATATAGCAATTATGATGTGAAATTTACATGTGTATTCTGTTGTCTCACTTGATCTTGATGTGTAGGGGTTTGCAGAATGTCGAAGTTTTGGAAGTTCAGGTCAGCTAGAAGGTGTTGTTGCTCTTACAGCTCGTAGGAGCAGGTTACACCCTGGTACTCGATACTTAGCAAGGGGGCTAAATTCATGTTTCAGTACAGGTAAATAACCTATTATTAACTGTTGAGCTTAATCTTTTCTTCTCATAGTTCACTCTATTTCCTTTCACATTATTTGCTTCATGTATCACAATCACTTCGCTCTAATTCACTGTAACTATATTCTGTTTTTCTTTGATATTTTAATAAATTTTATTCCATTTGGCAGGAAATGAAGTGGAATGCGAACAACTCGTATGGGTCCCTAAAAGAGCCGGTCAAAGTGTACCTTTCAACACATACGTGTGGCGAAGAGGAACAATTCCTATCTGGTGGGGTGCAGAACTGAAAATAACTGCTGCAGAAGCTGAAATTTATGTTTCAGATTGTGATCCTTATAAAGGTAGTATGCAGTATTATCAAAGGCTGAGTACAAGATACGATACTCGGAATCTAAGTATACGCGCTGGTGAGAATTCAAACCGAAAAGCTTTGGTTCCTGTTGTATGCATTAATTTGCTTCGAAATGGAGAAGGAAAGTCGGAGTGTATTTTGGTTCAGCATTTTGAAGAGTCTTTGAACTTTATTAGATCAACTGGGAAGCTCCCCTATACTCGGGTCCATTTGATAAATTATGACTGGCACGCCAGTGTAAAATTAAAAGGTGAACAACAAACAATTGAAGGGTTGTGGAAGCTTCTAAAAGCTCCCACTATATCAATAGGCATATCTGAAGGAGATTACCTGCCTTCACGACAGCGAATAAATGATTGCAGAGGTGAAGTCATCTGCAATGATGATTTTGAAGGTGCATTCTGCTTAAGAACACATCAAAATGGGACTGTTCGTTTTAATTGTGCTGATTCTCTGGACAGGACTAATGCTGCTAGTTTTTTTGGTTGCCTCCAAGTCTTCACGGAGCAATGTAGACGACTGGGAATATCACTTGATAGTGATGTGGCACTTGGTTATCTTTCAATGAATAATAATTATGGTGGATATACTGCTCCACTGCCACCCGGATGGGAGAAGCGATCTGATGCAGTGACCGGAAAAACATATTTTATTGACCATAATACCAGAACAACCACATGGACGCATCCATGTCCTGATAAACCGTGGAAGAGATTTGATATGGCATTTGAGGAGTTTAAGAGATCAACAATTTTGTCTCCTATATCTCAATTAGCTGACCTTTTCCTACTCGCTGGGGATATTCACGCAACTCTTTACACCGGGTCTAAAGCAATGCACAGCCAAATACTTAACATATTCAACGAAGATACAGGAAAGTTTAAACAGTTTTCTGCTGCACAGAATATGAAAATCACTCTGCAAAGAAGATATAAGAATGCAATTGTGGATAGCTCTCGTCAAAAGCAGTTAGAAATGTTTCTCGGAATGAGGCTTTTCAAGCATCTCCCATCAATTTCTCTTCAACCTCTACATGTATGTGAGTTGTCAACTGTCAAAGTAAACTGAATGATGGCTTTCTGTTTCTTTTTCATGCATCGAGTGCCTAGCAATTGCAGTTTCATAATTTTCATGTTAGTTACTCAATCGTGTCTTCTTTCTCTTCTAAGAACTCCTTAATTTATGTCACATCCCTCTCTCATTTTTGTTTCTTTATGTATTCTTCTTGAGGATTTCACCGCTAACTGTCGACTTGTGAACTCAATTACTACATTAGAATGTTTAATGTTGGAACATTTAAAATCTGTGCTTTTCAATAGGAACAGTTGTCAATAACTGATCCATCTGATTATCGTAGGTACCATCTCGGCCATCTGGTTTCTTTCTCAAGCCAGTTGCTAACTTATTTCCTATTTCTGGTGGTGAAGCTAGTCTTCTGAGTTTCAAGGGAAAAAACGTGGTCTGGGTATGTTAAATAATTCCTTCTAGTTGAAGGAAACTCCTAAACTACTTATAAATGTTCTCTCATGCTTAAACTATTCTAAATTTTTTTGGTTATGTGTATCTCATCTTATAAAATTGTATACCTTTTCCTTACACAGATTTCTCCACAGCCTGCTGATGTAGTTGAAATCTTTATCTATCTTGGCGAGCCTTGCCATGTTTGTCAGCTTCTTCTCACAATATCCCATGGTGCAGATGACTCAACTTATCCATCAACAGTTGATGTGCGGACAGGACGCCATTTAGACGGACTTAAGCTGGTTTTGGAGGTTTGTATTTGGCTTTCTCTGCTGTCTAACACCTCACGATATTCATAGAGGTTTTTCATATTACTATTAAAAGAGCTGGCCAGTTAACCGTGCTAACTGAATAGGAAGAGAGTTTATGCACATTTATGCAGTGTCACTTGTGAGCAAAACACAAATTTCTAAAGGAACGATAAAAATTGATTTTGGTTTTCAATTATCATTTTGAATGGTTACTGTTACTGTAAAGTTTAAACTGTATATGATTTACTTAGTGTGATACCAAAATTTGAAATTTTAATAAGTCACCCGTGTGCCGTAGTGTCATGCTGTTCACAACTTTCTATCCTTGGAGTTTATTTTCTGAATCTGTTGAACATATGTTTGCAGGGTGCTTCTATACCTCAGTGTGCAAGTGGGACTAACCTATTAATACCCTTACCTGGGGCAATCAGCGCAGAAGATATGGCTATAACTGGAGCAAACTCTCGTCTCCATGCCCAAGATACACCACCCTTGTCATTACTGTATGATTTTGAGGAGCTTGAGGGGGAGTGGGATTTCCTTTCTCGTGTTGTGGCACTAACCTTATATCCTACAGTATCTGGAAGAAAACCTTTAACGTTGGGGGAGGTAGATATTTTCGAACATATCATAATTGATGATGAGTATTGGCTTTACTATGCTTTTTTGACATCTTTGATTTTCCCTCTGGACCACATGCATTTTATTATTATTATTATTATTATTATTATTATTATTATTATTATTATTATTATTATTATTATTATTATTATAATTATTATTATTATTATTATTTGCAAATAGAAAAGCCACTTTAGTGCACAAGTGGCACATAATTCGCTGAATAAACACATTGATGATCAGTGTGTGAATTTCATGTTTTTGGATAACCTTTTTACTTACAAAAATGTTGAGATCCTACAACTATAGATATGATCTAGGTAGTGCTTATAAGACTTTGATAGTCATTATCCTATAAGTCAGTTTTGTGAGGTTGAGTTGCGCTAAAAATCCTAGTTGGTATCATAACATATCATAGATCTGTTATCGGATGAAGATTTGTGTTATTCCATTCGTATTTGTTTACTCCACTGCATTAGTCCACACTTTAGATTCCAAGTATTGAACGTGATTAGGTGCTTTGAGAGTCTCAGATCAACTAGAGATGTGGCCTTTGATTTGCTTACAAGGCTTGGGCTATCCCAACTTTGATTTGCTTACAAGATTTTGTTGGATCCATTAGTAATGTAGAAACTAATCCTTTATTTGATAAATTAAGATACTCTACTTAAATTAATATGAAGATATGGCAAAATCAAGATATTATTGTATATTTTCATATATCAAAACAAACAGTATTCTTCTCTTTACCAATTGTTGGCTCTTTCTCCCTGCCCCCTTCCGCACACGGGTGGTAAAATATCCCGTACTTTCAGTTTAAATGTTTTCTAGCTAAGTGGATTGTTTTTGGTGATTACATGTTGATAAAAATGAAAATTTATCCCTTTTGTAATGATTAATAAAACAATTTTTTTTCTCGTTTTTATACAGAACAATTTTCCATTTGATGAACCATAAATTTTTCTAAAATGTTACGTCGGGAAATCAACTTTTAAAATGTAAATCTTAAAGGGTTCTTCAAACCAAATGCAGGCCATTTGCAGTGCCCTTCCTCACTGCACACTACTTCGCTAATGGTGGAATGCTTTACTTGCTTACTTTCTCTCTTCATCTATGTGCTGATTACTTCAATTCTTTCATTAATTTTGTGTTTCTCTAATTATATTTTCACAAGATTTCTTTTAGTGCAAATCTTTTATTTCTGCTACATGATGTTGCTGTTTGGCTGTAGATTGAAATCCTTGGAGTTTCTATTCCTTGGAGGGACGCATTTACCAATGAAGGCCCCGGTGCAAAATTAATCGAGCATGTCAAGAAGTTCCAAGAGGAGCCTAATCCCTTTTTATCTGGTTCAGATATGAATCCATTTATCTCTTCCTCCACTGAAAATGTGTCACCACCTGATAAAAAAGACGCTACTCCTGACTTTTTTATTGACCTCTTGTCTGGGAATGACCCACTTCCACACCCACTTGCGCAACCAGTTACTGAAAATTTTACCCACGTGGAAAGTGACGCACTTGATTTCTTGGACCAGGATGTTGACTATAGCAGCCAAAGTGATTGTAAAATTTCTTCTGAAGATACGAGGCATTTAGATACTAGCACTGAACAGTACTTAAAATGCCTGAAATCTCTCGCAGGGCCAAATCTGGTAAATTATAATTGTTTATTTAGCTCTGAACCATTATAAAATTGTTTTGCCCATCTAATATGATTACCTGCTAGATTTTCTATGAATTTATTCATTCCTTGAAAATTTTCTTCCTCTTTCTCTTGATGAATGTTTATACAACATTCAATTATTATTGTTGCTATTGGAAAAATCCTTGGTCCCACGAGTCTGAAAAAAGTTTATATAGAGACACCCCTCATTTTACCATTGTTTATATCCATGCACCAAGCCCAATATTGTTGAGTGTGAGAGGGTGTATTGGGAAAATCCTAAGTCCTACATTGGTTACGGATAGAGCCTGAAAAGAGATTATATAGAGTGACATCTCTCACCTTACAAGCCGGGATGAGTTAGACCAAACTCTAATTCTAATAGTTGTTGTTGATGGTTGTACCAAAGATAGCTCATGACAAATATTCTTTAGATGTATTTGTTGTTGCCTCTAGATTTTGTTTGCATTGTTTTTTGCCGTGTTCTAAAAAAGAGAAAGAAATTTCATTCAAGATTTGCGGTTTTTAATCAAATTCCTAACAATTTTCATGTAGGAAATATTATTGTAAAACATCTAATTTTCATGTCGGAAATTTCATTCTCCTTTTTTTTTTAAACCTTGTCTCACTCTAATATATTTAGTATTTCACAGTAAAACATCTAATCGATGCAGCACCTGTTTACCTTGTTCAGTTTTTCATATTTAGACATAATAGGAAGCGTTTATGGATTTTTATTCCTTCTTGTCATCTTTTTTGTAAGGATATTTTTCTTAGGATGTACTTTCTGCAATTCTCTCGATGATAAATTTTCTTTGTAAAACATGGGAAAATTTCCAATTAGGTCAAGCCAAGATGTTGGATATGGATGAACTGGTTAACACCTAGTGGTAACTCAGTTGTTTAACTTGATTCATTAATTACAGTTCACATGTTCCCTCGGGTTGGCTTTGTGACTGATTTAGAATCCCCCTCCAAAATTTGATTAACCTGAATATCTAAGTTATTGTTAGGCTCTTAAAATAGACTTTGTTAGTTTATTTTAGCTCTCAGTTTAAAACTAATACATGATATTTTTTTCCTATTTTAATAGCAAATAAAGCTCGAGTTTATGGAAGCCATGAAACTTGAAATAGAACGCCTAAAGTTGAATCTTTCTGCTGCTGAAAGGGATAAAGTCCTTCTATCTGTTGGAATGGATCCTGCAACAATAAATCCTAATGCATTGCTTGATGAAGTTTACATGGGAAGATTATCTAAAGTTGCTAGCAATCTTGCCCTGCTTGGAGAAGCCTCTCTTGAAGATAAACTTGTTGGTGCAATTGGGCTTGGGACTGTTGATGATAATCCAATAGACTTCTGGAATATTACCAGAATTGGTGAAACCTGTCCGGGTGGCAAGTGTGAGGTGCGCGTGGAAATAAAAAAATCAGTTCATTCGTCTAACACAATGTCATCTGGTGGGGCTTCAGAGCCAGTATTCATGTGTTCTCAATGTGAAAGGAAGGTTTGTAAAGTTTGTTGTGCTGGGAGAGGGGCATTTCTGCTTGTAGGATATAACTCAAGAGATGTCATGAATTACAATGGTGCATCAAGCCAAAGTGGACCAGTTGACTTACCTATAAACCGCTTATTAGCTCGGGATGGCATAATTTGTAAACGATGCTGCCAGGATATTGTGCTTGACACTCTAATTTTGGACTATGTGAGGGTTCTGCTTAGCTTAAGAAGAAAAGACCGTGTGGAAAAGGCTGCATACAATGCTTTGAAGCAAACCATTGGATCATCGTGGGATTGTCTTCTGGAAAAGAATCAGATCCCTGATAGACAATCAGCTGGCAAAGCTGTACAGCTGTTATTGAATGGATATGAATCCCTGGCCGAGTTTCCTTTTGGCAGCTTTTTACACCCGGTATATGCATTTTTAACTCAATATATTCTCTGATTTTAGGCTATGCATAATTTTTTTTTTTTTTTATAATGTGGATTGTCAAGCTACGGATGTTTGTTTAATCCAGGATATATGACTTGAATAAAATCAGGCACAAATGGTTTTAATTGTTGATAATATGACCTATTTTAATTGGATGGTGGTAGAAACTTAGTATTTTATTTGAAAGAAATAGGGATACACCCTAATGACCAAATTAGAACACTGTAGAACTTTGAGGGTTTGCAAACCTCCCGCACCTGCAGCATGTCCCCTAACAGATGTTTCACTGGCAAATCTATTGTTCCATCATGAAAGGATGCACTAGATGAAACTAACACGATATTAGGGTTTAGGTTTCCATTCCAAGATTCAAAAGAATTATTATTTAACCATGGAATGTAAGAAATTGCTGGATGTGCTCTCATGCAGCTGAATTATTGAATTACTATTACAAGGTCTTATTTTGCTAGATCACTAGATCTAAGTTAATTATTTTTAAGTGATATGCTCAGACAACAGAATGAAAACACTACAATATACAAGCCACTGTCGTCAAAAAAATATTTAAGCAAATACTTAAAGCTATATTTCATTAATTATATTGGAAGCTTTATGACTGGAACACTGGACCATCTCAACACCGCGCTGTAGCAGAGGGACTCCTTGCTGCTACTAGACATGCAGTAGCAGTTTAGCATAGATATAGGCCCACATAGGCTAAAATAGTGGCTTTTGCGGCCACTATAGCCGCTATAGCGCCACAATTTATAATCAGATTGAAAATCCCAAAAATTCCCTTGGGAGGAATTTTAAATGTTCAGACTTTTTGATTGGGGTGTTTTAGGAATCTAAAGAATCCTCTTACTCTGTATATTTAGCCCTCTGATTGGTCCATCACAGTTAGCTGTTGAGTTTTTACTAAACTGTATAGAAATTTCAAAGTAGCAGCCGTTTCGCTATAGCATTTTTGAGTCAGCCGCGGTCTCCCCTCTCCGGGATTGATAACACTGATAGTCAACCTGGTTGACTCAACCTTGATTTCTAAAGAATCCTCATACTCTGTATATTTAGCCCTCTGATTTGTCCATCACAGTTAGCTGTTGAGTGTTTACTGAACTGTATAGAAATTTCAAAATAGCGGCCGTTTCGCTATAGCATTTTTGAGTCAGCCGCGGTCTCCCCTCTCCGGGATTGATAACACTGATTAGTCAACCTTGATTTCTGATTAACCGCTTGTTTCGAGTAATTGTGTGCTTTGAAGCGCTAACGAGTTCTTATGTTTACATTACAACTAGTGGGATATCCGTTTCAAAATGAATGTCTTTTAAGGTTTTTGCACACAAAAAGGATGTAATATTATTGTCATAAAACATTGCACTTTTACTAAATTAACCTTATTATTAAAGGACATAATTGGAAAAATAGCAATCATTACTACATTGAAAAGTGAGAGTGACATTCATTTTGAAACAAATTTTATTTGTTAAAACGACACTCATTGTGAAACGGAGGGAGTATCATATAAGTATTTTCCTCATGGAGTATGATTCTGTTACTCCAAATGCAGAGGAGGTCTAGTCTCATTTTTGCACCCTATATATATTTTTTAATACAAGTAATCAATAACCATGTAATTGCAGGTTGAAACAGCAGCAAACTCTGCTCCATTTTTGTCATTGCTTGCTCCATTTAATTCTGGTTCACGGCTATCATATTGGAAAGCTCCATCTAGTGCGACCTCTGTTGAATTTGGAATTGTGCTTGGTAACGTTTCTGATGTTAGCGGGGTTACATTAATAGTCAGCCCATGTGGCTACACCATGGCTGATGCTCCAATTGTAAGTGATCATTTGTCATTTGCCTAGTGCTTTTTTTTCCATCGTTCATTAATTTAGAAATAAACTCTAGCATAATGTTGGAACAGGTGCAAATTTGGGCAAGTAATAAAATACACAAGGAAGAACGATCGTTAATGGGAAAATGGGATCTACAATCTATGATTAAAGCTTCTTCAGAACTATGTGGGCCTGAAAATCCAGGGACAGAATATAAAGTGCCTAGACATGTGAAATTTGCCTTCAAAAATTCTGTTCGGTGCCGTGTAATTTGGATTTGCTTACGCCTCCATCGACCGGGTTCAAGTTCTATAAATATTGGAAGTGACTTCAATTTACTATCTCTAGACGAGAACCCTTTTGCACAAGAAACTCGACGGGCTTCTTTTGGTGGAACTGCCGAAAGCGAATCCTGTCTTCATGCCAAGAGGATTTTGGTGATCGGGATCCCCATCAGAAAGGAAATTGATCTTAATCTTAATTCATATCAAAGCCCTGATAAGTTGAGTTTGACTGGGTTTTTGGAAAGAGCTCCACAGCTAAATAGATTCAAGGTAAACTCTGTGCTATTTTACTTAATCGTTTTTCGGTAACCATTTTTTTAAAAGTTATATCCATCTCAAAGATTTATTGACTTCTGATTTATTTAGGTTCCAATTGAGACTGAGAGATTGATGGACAATAATCTTGTCCTGGAGCAGTATCTGTCTCCTGCTTCTCCTTTGCTGGCTGGGTTTCGTCTAGATGTCTTTAGTGCAATCAAGCCTCGGGTTACCCATTCACCTTTGTCAGATGTTCACAGCCCACATTTTTCTTCAATTTTTGATGATAGATACATCAATCCTGCTGTATTATACTTGCAAGTTTCTGTTCTCCAGGTATTTACTATAACATTATTGTACTGCTTCTGTCACATTTCCTTGACATGGTAATATCCATGGTTTTTCTTTGCTTCAACACTTTTTAAATTGGTGTCCGGATGATACTGTATCATACAATATCTGCCAGATAATTCAGACAAGTGTTTCAATTTTTTTTTGCCTTTGCTCCAACAAACCTTATACGTTTTTTGGACAATTCCCACATACATCTAAAAGGGTTAAATATGTATTGAAGCAATGTTATCAAAGAAGAATTAAAGACATTTTGATTAGAATATTTTTAACTCTTGTAATAATAGATGGACAAATGAAACTCAAATACTATTATATATGTGTCGGTGTCAGTGTCCTATGTTTTTGACATTATCGGTGTTGGAGTGTCCGTGTTGTGTCCCGGTATCCGTGCTGGAGTCCATGCATCATAGAGAAGGTGAAAGCAATGTGTCAGTTTTGTAATAATTAGTGAAAACAGAACATTTTCTAAAATCAGATAGAAGCTTAGAGAGCCAGCCTCGGCAAATTAGATTTTTTTAGTTAATGTTGGTTAAGAAAATTCTTAAACTAAGTTAGTTGACCATAGTAATAGAGGTAAGAAGGATCTAAATGAAAATAAGGGCAGTTAGGTTTGTTGGTTAGTGAGTTGTGGGGGTGAGACCAGGCTCTCAAATTTTTGGAGACTTGACTTGTAAGCCATTCTTGCTCCTCTTTACTTTGGGTTCTGTTAGTTGAGGGTAGGAGGAGGAAAAACATTAAATGAAATCCCCTTTCTTTTAATTGCAACATTCTGAACCATCATATATGGATAGTCTGACGGTTAGACTGATTGCAGGAAAACCATTCCATGGTAACTATTGGAGAGTACCGATTACCAGAGGCCAGGGCTGGAACTCCGATGTACTTCGATTTCTCCAGGCAGATACAAGCTCGCAGAATTTCTTTCAAACTACTTGGAGATGTTGCCGCATTTACCGACGACTCATCAGAACAAGATGATTCTGGCACTAGAGTTTCTCCATTGGCAGTAGGGCTATCTTTGTCCAATAGAATTAAGCTGTACTATTATGCTGATCCATACGACCTTGGTAAATGGGCTAGTCTGACAGCAGTATAATCACGTGGCATTATTTTATTGTGTAAAGCTTTTCAAATTTTTGTTGTATCATGGTATGTAAAATTCATTCATTGATGTAATAATATTGTAGAACATTAGCAATTTTATTTGTAGCCACTTGTGGTTTAGCTTGGAGTTTGAGATTTTGATTTGAGGTTGGAGGTTCAATTTTAGAAGTTTAGTCTACCACGGAGGGGAGTTTGGGATTTTTTTTTTTTCACTCATCTATCATCAATGTATCCGTTTCTTTCCAGATTTAGTAAACGTTCCCATTATAAATTTTATGTTCTAATTTGAAGTTCTTTCTCGCTGATATAATGGATGTGATCATTTAATGTGCTCGTCTACGGCAATGTTAAAGCAATTCAATAACAAAAAAATAATATTCGTGAAAGCCATACATGCAAAGAAAAGAACAAGGGTAGGGAGGGTCCACATTAAACAAAATAATGAACCCTTATCTGTAACGAGCCAATGAACTTCCGCTATCAAATTGCTCACTTCATCTCCAATCAATATCCACCCCATGTTGTAGTCCTTACTGCCAACTGAAAGTTTTCCCTTTTTTTGGCGACACAATTCACAAGATAACCACCCAAACTTGATTTTAGTAATTACTATTTTTAAGCATTAGCTTTCTTCTCATTCTCTGTTTTCTCAAAAGTTCAAAGCTGAAACCATTCTATTCATGGCTCATTTGCTGCCACCGGCTCCTACCACAGCCGCAACACCTCTCTCAGCGAGACCCTGGAATAGCTCCTCCCTGTGTTCTTGGAAAAATGGGTGTTTTACTACTCCAAGAGTGTGCTGCATTGGCAACCAATACCAACATCAGGTCTCTAGCCATGAACAAGTCCCTCCTGTCCGAGACAACCACACACTGCATCGAAGGTATTGCCATTCTACTCTAAACATCGGCATTAGTTACAAACGTACATGAGCTCTAAAAGAGTATACATACCTTCGATTATGTCGTCATTGTGATGCATTAATTGGTGTTGCACGCAGGGCATTGATGGGATTAAGTGGTGCAGCAGTATTGGGGTTGAGTTGGAGTAATGAGCAAAGTGCAAGAGCAGCGGCTAGAAGGCCTCCACCTTCTCCACCAAAGGAGAAAAAAGATCCCAACATTAGTGGTGTTCAGGCGAAAGTAATGGCTAGCAAGAAGAGAAAAGAGGCACTGAAAGAAGAAGTTGCCCGGCTTAGAGAGAAAGGGAAGGCTGTTAACATTAATAATGAGCCACCTCCTCCTCCTGTAGTTATACCAACTGAACCAACACCAACTCCTGCATCTGAATAGTTTTCTATTAATTACATTTCCAATGTTACCTGCAAATCAAATGGTTGAGAACAATGTTGTTGTATCAATATATTTTCTATTGAATATGATTGTTTGGCTTACATTTTTTTTATTGATTATGGCCAACCGTAAATGGTTTCATTTTGAATTCACTAATCCTAAGTTGATCATCTTAATCATGAGAATGTTAGAGCATCTTTATTAATGATGTGCTTAATTGATTCTTATATATACATATCACTTACTATTTACATCTTTCAACTTAAGTATTCGTTGCGACATCTAAACCTTTAAATCTAGTTTACATATCTTATTAAAAATTGAAATGTAAATCTGCCCTCACAAAAATTATCATTTTTTTCAACAAAAAAAATTCACAAATGTTTACATGTAATGATATCACTAATCACGTATGATTTCACATTTGATTTCATCAAGCACATGGAACTGTTCCAAAAATATTTAAAACACACTAAAGAGTAATGAAACAACATAAAATAGTGTTTTACTCTTTCAATATCACAATCAGAGAAGGGTTTTAAATTGGTTAAAAATATATATGTTGATTAAATCTCACATTATTTACTTTCGTAAAGGAAAATGCATGGTAAAGCTATATAAAATATTCAAGTTTTTTATTACAAAATGAACCAGTTAAAAACACTTTAAGTTTGTATTTGATTATTTTGTTTTCTTATACTTGTGTTAGATTGTTGTGAGATGTAATTAAATATTTGCTTTGAGGAGTGTGATAGTATTGAGGGTTTAAGGTGGTTACATTACTAGTGAGTAATGAATGAAAGGCCCATTAGACTTAAATGAGTTAATTGTTGTTAGCACAATGGCAAAGACCAAATGACTTATATAGCACTTTGGCGGTAACAAACTAACCACCTAACAAACTAAAACCCTATTAACTAACTAACTAACTAACTAAATTAATAGATACTCATAATTAAGTTTGTAATACCCCCATAAGCTTGAGGGTAGATAGTGTGAACGCCAAGCTTAGAGAGATTGAAGTGGAAGGACTTTAGGTCAAGGGGATTAGTGAATATGTAAGCTACTTGTTGGGAAGATGAAACAAATAGTGATGAAACAGGCCAATATGCAACTTTTCTCAGACAATGTGACATTCCAAATCTATATGTTTGGTACACTCATGGAATGAGAAGTTGCTGACAATGTGTCAGGCAGAGGCATTATCACAATGCAGAAGAGACAATTTAATGAAAGGAGTATGACGTTCTTGTAAAATGTTAGCGGAGCTGTGAGAAATAGTGGTTGTTTCTTTGACTTCCATGACATCAAAGAGTTGTCTAAGTAGATGTAGTAGCCACCAATGAACTTTCTTGTTTTCGGGCATGTGGCCTAATCAAGATCTGAGAATGCCTTGAAATGTAATGAAGAAGTTGAAGGAAATAATAGACCTTGAGCTGGAGAACTATTAAGGTAGCGTAAGACTCGAATAGCAGTTGTGCGATGGATAATAGTAGGTTGACTCATAAGTTGACTGAGTTCCTAAACTATAAAAGCAATAACTAGACGTGTATTGAGGAGGTAAATGAGTTATCCAACTAGTCTTTTATGGGGAGTAAGATCTGATAGAGGTGTCCCCTCATTGGGTCGTAGTTGTGTGTCTCTAGACAAGAGAATTGTGGCAAGCTTGTATCTTAGTAGGATAGTGTTAGACAAAAATGTCTAGCACATATTTTCTTTGACATATTTTGATTCCTGAGTTGGTCTTTGCTACTTCCATCTCAATGGAGTATTTGAGTGTTCCAATATCTTTGATATGTAAATGATGTTGCAATGTTGTTTTAATATGCTCAATGATTTCTAAGTTGTTGTCTGCAATAATAAGATCATCAAGATAAATGAGCAAGACAATAAAAGAATTGTGAGATTGAAAAATAAGTAAGGAATGATCTACAAAACATTGCTAGAAATTGTTAGATAAATAATACAATGGATAGTTTGGAAAACCATTGCCTGCTAGATTGTTTCAAACTGTATAAGTATTTTTAAAGCTTACAAACTTGAGTTGGAAAAGAAGGTGTAATGCCTTTAGGTAAGGCCGTGTAAACCTCCTCATCTAAGTCACCATAAAGAAAAACATTGAGCACATTAAATAGGTGATGATGAAGATTTAAGGAAGAAGATAAAGAAAGTAGTAGTATTCCAATTGTTAGTTTTGCAACAAGAGAAGAAATGTCAAAGAAGTCAATACCTTCAACTTGGGTGAATTCTTGGGCCAATAACCTTGCTTTATGTTTCTCAATGGTGCCATCAGCATGAAATTTGGTTTTATCTATCCAATTATAGCCCAATAGCCTTTTTATATGGTGGGAGGGTGGTGAATATCCAAGTCTTGTTATCAGTAAGAGATTGAATTTCAGTGTTAATGGCTTTGATCCAATGAGGATGATTGATAACTTGTTTGTTAGTGGTGGGATTAAAAGATGCACTAATGACATATATAAATGAATGAAATGCAGATGAAGAATTATAATAAGAGATATATTTAGAAATGTCATAAAGGATAGGAGAATGAAATGAATTGCAAATAAAATTATCCAGGTAACCTAGTTAAAGAGGAACCAGGATAAAAATATTTGTTCTTTTATCATTGTTGCATCTTTATTGTTTGTGTCTTTGGGTGAACGAAAAAGATTTATTCTAGAAACCCAATTCAAACCCCAATTTTTTGTGTTTCTTCCCACCTTCATGTGTAACTTAAAATATTTTTGTGACAAGCTTATTTTACTCGTTATGAGCTAAACTTGCTTTGTTGGATAGTGTGAATTTTAGTGAATTAGTAATCTTTTAAATGCCATGAATGTATTGTCTTGATATATTTTACTCATGTGAATTTATGCCATATATTTATTCTTTTGTTTGGCCATCTTGGGAGTACATCACAGCTTGTTAATGTCAAGAGATCCTCTGACAAGTGGAACTCATAAATAAATATGATTGCAAATAGTAGGATAGAGATATTCACTAGATTATCTACTTTAGATATAAGGAGCTACGATTGTAGTGGACATTCAGAATCAAATCAGACATGCATTAAAGTTACAATTGAGGCTTAGAAAATTTTCCCCTTACTTTATTGTATATGTTACTAATGTTGTAGAGATATACCATAAGATCATGTCCTGACCTCATCTGTCATGACAAATCATATCAGACTCATATATTAAACGAATTCATTAAATGGAACATTGTCCAACATATTCTTTCTGTCCGTGTTAACCCTTAATTATCTTATCTATTTTCCCATTTTCTTAACCACGAGACACATACCATTATTTTATTACCTTTGCTCATGTTTACTTTACTGATTCTTGTATGAAAATTATTATGCTTAATACAATCTCTATGGGATCAATACTTTTTCTTATCACTTGCTACTAATTTGACCGTGTATACTTGCATATACAAAATCAGCCATCAATTGGTTATGAGGATGTGATTGCCAAGGCAAATGACTCTAGTTTGTGGAAGAATCTTGGTAACTTGTGGCCTAAGTTTTCTCAGTTTGCGTATTGGTATATAGGATATGGTGTCAATGTAGATCTTTGGTCTCATTGTTGGGTTGAACCCAACTATGAAGTTGACAGGTATTAGTATAAATTGTGTCAATACGACTTCTTATCAGCCTTTAAAAGACTTATGGAATCAACATGGTCAATGGAATATGGATATTTGTAAGCATTTGTTTCCTAAAAATGTGGTAACTAAAATTCTATCCATTCTCCCTCCTGATAGTAATAGTGGAAAAAAATATTTATTGTTGGCCAATTGATAAAAAAAAATGAGTATATTATTTTATCAAGTTATAAATTAATGTGTAATTTTGGTAGGTAAAATGGTGAGGATGGTTAGAGGTTGATATGGAAGCTTAAAGTCCCTTAACGAATACGAGGAAAATATAAAATACAACTAGGAGAGCCTTTTATAGTCACTATAAAACATAGGTGAAATCCGTTATACATGTCTTTGATATTTGGATTAATGTTGTTAAGTTGGATATGAAAGACTTTTTTTCACTAGTAATATTACAGAGTGGGTGGTTACTAATTTAAGTTTGGATTTTGGTATTAGTTGGACCCGTCGTGGTCAGAACTTTAGGCAACCTCTTGCCATGCATTTTGGATGTGGAGGAATAAGGAACAACTTGATAAAAATTTTGAGACATAGAATTCCATGACACCATTTACTAAAGTTGCTCATGGGAATTTTTTTGGTAGCAAAGGTGCATGGTACTAAGATGGAGTCGGCTCGAGAGACTAAGAAAATAAGGTGGTCTCTTCCTCCGTTGGGTTGAGCGAGATTGAACACAGATGAAACTAATTAGAATGACTTGATAGTTGGATGTAGTGTCTTCTAAGAGGTTATATGAGTGAGTGACTTAGAGGCTTTGCAAGATATTTGGATTCTTGCCGTGCATATATTGCTGAACTCTAGGGTGTGCTATAATGATTAAAATTAGCAAAAGAGTTTGAAGTTCATATAGATTTTAAAGTGGTTGTTCTAAAAATTTTGGATTCTTGACAGGGTAGTATAATTGGAATGTGATCGATACAACAATGGAGTGTGATTTAGGTCTTAGTTTTATGTTTTATTAGCGAGTTCCTATTCAAATTTCTCTTCTTTTGTTAGTTGATTGTATTGGAGTCTTTACTCCTAAATTGATTGATATGCAATATTTTTTCTTTGGATTTCATCTCTCTTTTCTTTAAAAAAAATATATGTTATTTTTTTTATCTATAATCAAAGCAGTAATAACCACTAAAAATTCCAACACAATCGTGAGTATCAGTATTCAAATTCTAATGATGTCCAACGTAACAATATCCCATTTAGGAAGTTGAACTAAAGTATGAAAGCAAGAAAGGTAAAAATTAAATCTTAACCATTCATTACTACCACTACCTCATGATTCCTATTAAAAAAGAAATTAAATTTAAAATCTATTTAAAATTATCCTCTAAAACAATGACAAATGTTCATTCTTGCATTTTTTATTCAAATCATTCTTACGGCATAGCATTATATAGCATTACTCTATATTTTATTATTTGAATATCTTGTTATCTATTTACAACTGTTAAAAGAAATTTCTCTTTAATTAAAAAAGAATTTAAAAAATGGGGAAAAAAGTATTTTAAACGTACTTTTTATTAAAGGTCTTGTGTCAAATTTCGTGTCTAGAATTGAATTGCTGTTTATTTTATATGCTTAGGTTGGTTGGAAGGAAAGGTGCATAGCACAGAATGATTCCCAAATCTATACAGCCACTTCAGTTTCAGACCTTGAATGGTCTCCGACAACTCGCCGAAACTCGTCGTTACAAGGCATTTCTCTATTCTCATCTCTCAATCAACCTATCAATTTCACTATTCTTTACTCACAATAACATTCTTGTTCCATTTATCGCAGGTTTGGTTGTTGGATCAGTTCGGAGTCCTGCATGACGGAAAACAGCCCTATCCCGGTGCTATTTCAACATGTATGTTATGCCTTATCCTTATGCTTGATTAGCCATATACATAATCCAAAAGTTTGTTTTGCTTAATTTTAATTTTAATTTTAATTTTGTTAGTAGAGAATATAGCAAAGAGTGGTGGTAAAATGGTGATTATAAGTAACTCTTCAAGACGCTCTTCTGTCACTATTGAAAAAGTTAAAAGTCTTGGCTTTGATGCTTCTCTTTTCTTGGGAGCAATCACTAGTGGAGAACTCACTCATCAATACTTACAAAGGTTATTATACCAACATTGTTTCTGTTGCTTAGCTATGTTCAATTACCATCATTTCACACATTTTATTGTTGCATATAGGCCTATATAGATTGACTTATTTAAAACCCTCGGGGTTGACCTGTTGGTGAAGGCTCGAGACCTGAGAGTTTGTTGTATAAATATCTTATACATAAATATTTATTTGATAAGCGCTTAATGAAGTTGTTTATCCAAATCCAAACAAGATTATTCACGAGATGTGTAGATATGTAAAGTTATACAGCTTGCCATTAGCAAAAGAATTGTCTTAAGATAGATGGAGATAGAAATATTTTCACGCTGTGGATAATATCTGTTCTTCAACAGGAGAGATGATCCTTGGTTTGCATCGTTGGGAAGATCTTGTATTCATTTCACCTGGAGTGGCAGGGGAGCAATATCTCTTGAGGTGTGTTGAATAGCAATGTATATTATGATATGAAACCATATGCAATTACTTAGAAATCTTACAGCACGTGATAACTTCTTGTAGGGCTTGGACTTGCAAGTTGTGGAGAATGTTGAAGAAGCGGAGTTCATTTTGGCTCATGGAACTGAAGCTTTGGGGGATGCCAACGGGAATGCACGTTCAATGAATCTTGAAGGCCTTGAAAAAATATTGGAGCGTTGCGCTGCCAAAAGGATTCCTATGGTAGTAGCCAATCCAGATTATGTAACTGTTGAAGCAAGAGATTTGCGTGTCATGCCCGGTAAATTTGTGTTATCTTTTCCTTTCATTATCTAAAAACATAGTTCTCCTAAATAGTAGTTAGTTGTAACCTTTCAGTATCATGTTACATGTTTACTAGGTACTCTAGCAGATAAATATGAAAAACTTGGTGGTGAAGTGAAATGGATGGGGAAACCTCACGAGGTGATGAAGCTATTTCTGTACGATGTAATTGTAAAAGAATTCTGATAATTGTTTTTTCTTTATGAATCTCAAATTCTTGTGTTGTCACTTATGTCAGATAATATACAACTCTGCGATGGCGATGGCTGGCACAGATGTTTCTGACTGTATTGCGGTGGGTGATTCTCTCCACCATGACATTAAAGGTGCTAATGCTGCTGGAATCCAATCAATTTTAATCACTGGAGGGATTCATGCGACTGAACTTGGACTCAATGGTTTTGGAGAAGTAGCAGATTCATCTTCTGTAGAATCACTTGCAACGAAATATAATGCTTATCCATCCTATGTGTTGCCGGCATTCACATGGTAGAACAACAATATATTGTAATTGTATTTGTAAGAAAGTATTTGTATGATTTTTTGGTAATTTGTACAAACTGAAAAATCTTTCTTTGTAAAAGCTAAAAAGTTTGTATGATTTTTTGAACTTTATTACAAACTTGATGAAAAATCTAAAGTCTAACGAAAGTTGCAGCTGTCAAAATTTGTTTGATTTCAAGTTCCTTGGCTACTTAGTAAATAGATTTGCCCTGGTGTAGATTTTGATGCTTGGTTGCTTATGTTCCTTGTGTACTTGAGCAATTTTTTTAGCTTCATTTCAATAAACTTATGTCTTAGTTTATGAAACCATTTTTTTTTACTCAAACATACTCAGCATTTCATTTATGATAATAGACGAGATATAATGAGAAATATTGAAATGTATTGGGACAAGTGATAGAAAATCAACACTATTATTACCTAATCACCTTTCAAAAAAAATTTGATACTTGTACAAATGTATTGTACAAATAACATGAATCTACAATTTTGAAATAACGTCATGAAATTTTGTTTCATCAAAAGCAAGATAGTCACGGAAAATGTTAAAATAGTGAGACAAGATCATTTGAATTAATCGATGAATAATTAAGGAAATTTCTTTATCCACCTCCCAACTTTTTTGGTCACCTCTGGTGAAAAACCAAATATACTCTTTACTTCGGAAATGCATTTTCGAAATGTAAGAAAATGCTGTTTTCGGAAATGCATCTCCGAAAGCGCTTTTTTTTTTCAAAATTTGTCTTATTTCAGAAATGCATTTCCGAAATACTGCGCGTTTTGCAGATTTAGCAAAACAGCCCTCTCCCCCAATTCATTTACCCTAAATCAACTTCAAACTCAACTTTCTAGAGATTTTTTGCAAACCACTTCCAAGGCTACATCAAAGGCTCCAATCACCTTGCTATACTACATTCAAAAGCCCTCCAATCACTTCAATTTGTAAGTTTTATAATTGTTAGATACATATTTCAAATGCATGTTAGGGTTGTTTTCAATTGCATAAATGATATAGGGGTAGGTTGTTAGTAGTATTTAGGTTGTTTAGAAGCATTACAAGTTGTTTTGAAGATGGATTTTGGGGTCTGCCATGGAAGTTGCAGAAAACTTCTTCGCATGGGTGTTTCAGAAGTTCGTTTCCGAAAACACCTCCATTCCCAGTTTCGGAAAAGAACTTCCGAAGTGGTCCAAAATTTCATTTTTTTTTGTTTTTTCAATTGTTTCGCATTCTTATTGAATTCAACTATTTTCAGGAACATGGCAGGCAACCCAGCACGCATCAGACAGGGTAGAGAGACCCAGACTGCGTCGACTAGACGCGAGCAGGCGACGCAGCTGGCGTTGACGCAGGGACGGGGGCAGGGCCGGGGACGTGTGCGAGTTCCCGTGCAGATGGACGAGGGTACCTCTGCATCTGGATCGAGGAGTCGTCTGGCTCGGGTATCTTCTTCCCGCTAGCGAGAGGAGGAGGAGGAGGAGGAGGAGGCAGTGACATACCACGAGGCGGAGGAGGTACCGGATGTTGACCCTCCACATGGGGAGGAGGAGGAGCAGAAGGAGGGCTACCCGGAAGGGCCCATTGACACTACATTGCTGATTACCTACCACGAGCACGTCGCTCGGCGTATTGTTGAAAGTATTTGTGGGTAAATATTTTCTGTAATATATCGTATCCACAGGGATTGGTTAATATCACTGCCGTTCTATAGTTGTTTATTTTGAGTTAAGAAATTTGGTTTGGTTTGTTTTATACTAATAATAATATCAAAAGCAAATAATAAAATAAAAGCAAGTAAAGGACTTTGTGTTAACAAATAAAGAAAGATGTTGAGTCTTTAGGGTTCATCAACCTAATCCTATACAATTATCAATTAATTCACAATAGAACAATCCTTTGAATCATTATCTTCACTTATCCTCAAATAAGATTCCATGTCTGCAAATCAAATTAGATAACTTTTACCGGTATGAGATTCGATCTCTCCAAATCACAATAACGATAATAGTAATTAAGAACGATAATTATGAAAACCCAATTACAATTCCATCTCTGCAAATTGCAATTGAATCAATATAGTAACCTAGGGCAAAAGTTAAATCCTTTCTTTCGATCAAAGATTCAACAATGATGTAAATTAAAAGCAAGGTTTCTTATTGATAATAAATTCAAACAATTGTTCACAGGGATTAATCAATGGTAATGTATATTCATAGGTTAACTACTACCTTAGACTCAACAAGAGGGATTTAGCTCTCCATAGACATGAAGAACATACAAGAATCAATGGAGGAATTCATCTTCATCAATAGAATGCCTTCAATTGGTAAAGAATCCACCCTTCTATTGTTATTCTCAGCTTCAGAATCAGATAGCTCTCCTAATTTCGCTCCCACAAAGTATCCCTAACCACTTGGAAACTAGGGCTTTAAAACAGAACTTTTGGGCTTTTAACGTCGAGGCCGCGGCGCGGCAACGGGCTGGCGCGGCGCGCCCTTCAAACAGAGATATCTTCGCGGCGCGCCTAGGAACTCTCGCGGCGCGCCCTTTGTACTTTCCATCTTTTTCTTCAGCCTTTGAGACTTCCAGCTTTCTTTCCTCCTCATGTTCTTCTTAAGTTCTTATTCAGCTCAAAACCTGCAACAATAACACCCACAAGTGATTCGATTTGCTTTACGCACGAACTAAACTTATTCAGTTCAATTCTTAATACAAACCTATGGATTCATCACATTTTTGCATTGGTTTAGAGAAGAAATCACTTATATTAACACATGAATTTACCATTAATTTACTCCTAACACGTATCTAGGGGGAGAGGTATTTTTTATAATTTGCCCGACTTTATTATTTAACTGTTTTTAATTTATCCGTTTATTCAACATTTTCTAAACGGTCTAATTAACATAGTTTTTTATTTGTTTTTGTTGTAACATGAGAGACAGACCTTGAAACAGGTGAACCACTCCCGGAAGGTTTTCAGTCTGTTTAAACCGAATGCTGAGTGGTTTAACGACGCGGTGAGAGCTTCAGGGCTTAGTGGGTTGTGCATGACGGGGTATACCACCATCAGCCACGACATGCAGGGTGCCTTTGTGGAGAGGTGGCACAGGGAGACGTCTTCTTTCCACTTACCGGTTGGGGAGATGACGATCACCTTGCACGATGTGCAGTGTCTTCTCCACTTGCCGATCAGGGAGCGCTGTTGGACCACTCCCAGATCCAGAGGATCGAAGCCAGTGAGTGGATGGCGCTCTATTTGGGTATGGAGCCCGAAGTTGCTGACTTTGAGTGCCAGACGAAAAATGGGCCTCATATCCGGTTCTCCACACTGAGCGCTTATTTCGAGCACCACCTGGTGGCGGCGGCCGAATCCGAGGAGGCGGATGACACCCTATTTACACAGTATCACCGTGGCTGCGCTCTCCGGTGCTGGTACATGTTTGTGGTAGGCGTTGCACTCTTTGTGGACAAGAGTGCAAGGTACGTCGACGTGACCTACCTCCGCTATTTCATGGACTTGACTACCGTTCACCAGTGGAATTGGGGGTCAGCTGTTATGGCATACCTATACCAGAAGCTGAATGAGGCCTCCAACTGGAGGACCAGGCAGTTGACCGGATCCTGCACACTACTTACGGTACGTTTCATTTTAATTGTTTCACATTTATTTATGTTTCGTTTTTATTTTTTATACATTATCGTGTTTGTGTTTCAGAGTTGGATCATCTCCTACTTCCCCCGCATCCACGGCTTCCGCGTTGATTCCGCGTACGAGGACGCCATGCCCAGGGCCGCCAGATACGTTCTCCAGAGGGGGAACAATGCAGTGGGACCATACCGTGGGTACCTCGACCGCACGATGCACGATGACGTCTGTTAGAGGCCATTCAGCGACTACACTGATGTTGTCCCCTTTGACAGCATATCGTTATATTCTGGCTGGTTGGCATGCGGGACCAACACCATGGTGCGGTATCTCCCTGAGCGATGCATGCAGCAGTTTGGATTTGTGCAGATGATACCCAAGTCACCTTTTGAGGCTGCTCCCGACACAGTGACCCGAGTGCAGCTCACTGGCATATTTGCTTATTGGGAGCGTCATGTGGTCTCGGAGGAGTATCGTCGCATTCGGGTCACCCAGGACTGGCACAGTATGGAGGGATATGTCACATGGTTCTATCGGGTGTCACATCCTCTGATGAGACCCGACGCTCCCGGCGCTCTTAGGCCAGCACACGAGGAGATCCTGGAGAACCAGCAGGCCGAGGATGACCACGCCATTGATCTCCTGCCGATCTGCCAGCGGATAGAGATGCTTGGGAGGGACTCGTTGGATCGAGGTATCGTTGATCAGGGCGGTCCAGAGGCAGTCGCCGTGATGGAGAGGATCGTCACTGATGCGGGACGTGCGGCGGCATACAGGCGACAGAGGAGGTCCCAGGGAGAGAGGGTTAGACATACCCAATAGGGGTCCGGGTTTATTTTTTTGTATTCGGATTATATATTTCGCACACTATGACTCGGTCTGTATATATTATTTGAATTTTATTTATTATATTAGTATATTACGTTTATATGTGGTTTGTTTTGTTCGACTTTTCTGTTTTGTATATATTATACATTTTATATATATTTTGTACGGGACTATTAGAAAAAACATAAAAAAAAATAGAGTTCTGCATAATTCGGAAATGTACTTTCGAATTACACTAAAATCTGAAAAAAGGTGTTTTCGGAAGTGCATCTCCGAAAACACCCCCCTTTTGGTGTTTTCGGAGATGCATTTCCGAAGTCTGGGAAATTTTTTTAAAAAAATACTTCGGAAATGCATTTCCGAAGCAGGGGTAAACTGGGGTTTTCGTTGGGGGTGACCCCCATAGGGAGGTGGGTAAAGAAATTTCCAGAATTAAACATACAATAAATAGTAGATACAAGGAATTGATGACTTAATTTAGTGCAATTTTCACTTACGTATACGGGGTTGTAGCACAATGGAAAAGAAATTTATTAATTATAAATAATCAATAGTACACAAGAGTTTCATCTAAACCTTTCCAATTCACTGTCTTTTTAATATCATTGTCTTTTTAATATCATATGTGAATTTCAATTCAAATTTTCCTTAGTATAAGACCCCTCACTTCCACTCAAACAGTCTTTTAAATTTCACTAATGCAAATCAAAAACCTTGCCGCCAATTTCACCTTGTTTCTATGTTCTGATCAATGAAAAAAACACTTCATCCTGTGGTAATTTAAGTTATTTTAGTCTGGTTATTGTTAGCTTTGCTTAGTTTTATGTTTAAGTTGGTTTTGTTATTTCTTCTAGTTTTTGTTGTTTTCCTTTTGCTTTTGATCTTGTTCTGGTAGTGTTTAAGTGTTGCAGGAACAGGGCATGATTCGAGTCAAGAAAAGGCGGTTTTTGGCAAGCCAGAGGTCTGACACGGCCACCCGTGTCCCATGACACGGCCGTGTCAGGTATGCTGAAGGAAGATATCACAAGTTCTTGGATGCTCTAAGTCAGGGGTCTGACACGGCCACCCGTGTCCCATGACACGGCCGTGTCAGGCATGCTGAAGGAAGAAGATGGTCAAAGCTTGGAATCAAGAAGCCAGGGGTCTGACACGGCCACCCGTGTCCCATGACACGGCCGTGTCAGACATGTGCGCAGAAAAATTCTGAATTTTAAATTATGAAAGCTGCCACTTAAGTGAGGGTATTATAGACTTTTTGCATTAGAATATGTGCTGTTAGGTATTTAGTGACTGTTTGGAAAGAAAAAAAGGGACTTTTGACGGTCGGAGAACGTGGAAAATAGAGATTGAGAGCACTAGGGCTTGGAGCGAAGAAATCTTCAAGAGCATCCGCGATTGAAGATCAATTCCGATTCAACCAATTGTAATGTTTTCATCTTTAATCATTGTTATCGTGATAATTGCCATGAGTAGCTAAACTCTTTACTTGTTAGGATTGATGTCCCTGGATCATGTGATGTAATGAATATTATTTACCGTAGTTTTCGGATTATCTTTATGAAATTCAGTTTATGATTAAAAGTGCTTATTGCTTCTTTATATTGGAAAATATATGTGTTGATTTACGGTTGAGGGTGCGTCGGACAAACTACCTCAACGCCTTTTTAATCATAACGCTATTATTAAGAATCACTTAGGGATAAGGGTTTAAGGTGTAGCGATCAATTCATCCGAACTATGTCTTTTAGAATCTTGAGATAAAATTATCTTGTTAAGGAATTGAAAGAGGGTTTTAATCTCAAGAAAGTTTTTCACTAAGGAATTAGGGAAAATCAATGTTCGGTGTCGATAGTGAGAATTTCTAAAAGCTAATCTGCTAATTGGTAATTATTTCATTACAGAGTGATTCATACATCAATCCTGACTTGTTTCCGCTTATTTTCATTAATCAAACTATTTTAACTCTTTTGTTGCATAAGTTGTTATTTGAATTAAACATAAAAACCAAATACCCCCGATGACTTTTTATTCAATTGCATTGTTCTGAAACGTATAATTCATACGCAGTCCGCGAGTTCGATACTTGGGGATTTATTCTATCATTACTACATCGGTAAAAATAGTACACTTGCTATTTAACCGGTCAAGTTTTTGGCGCCGTTGCCGGGGACTGCCAAATTATAAGTTGAAGAGTCGTTCAATTGAATTTTTGTTGCTTTGCAACTAAAATTATTTTTCTGTTATTTCATTTGCTTATCACTAACAAATTGTCTAATCTTTTTATGCGAGGTAAGGCCTCAGCAGAATTTCTTTTTGACGCAGAGCCAGAACGATCACTACGAGCTAGACTTCGAAAAGCAAAGCAAGAGCGATTAGAAGCGTTAGAAGAAATTCTGGAAGCTTCTGAATCTGATAATGAGGAAATTCTCTCCATTCATTCTGAGCATTCAGATTCGGAGGCAGAAACAATGACAGCTCCCGCAGAAAGGCTGTTAGGTGATTACGGTGGAGCGAATGCACCAGCTGGCCGGATGACAATTGTGAATCAACCGGTGGACGTTGCTCACTTTCAGTTACATCCAGCAACAATTAGACAGCTGGAGAAGAAACCCTTTTCGGGAAGGATAAATGAAGATGCTAATAAGCATTTACAAAGGTTTCTCACCATGACAACTTCTCTAAAGATAGAAGGACACTCTGAAGAAGCAAAGAAGTTGGTTATGTTTCCGTTCACATTAGCGGATGACGCTGAAGAGTGGTTCTACTCATTGCCTGCTGGGAGTATTACCACATGGCAACAAATGGAGTCTACCTTTCTGAATGAGTATTTCCCTGCCGCTGTTTATATCCGTAAGAGATATGATATTGTTAACTTTAAACAGAAGGAAGGAGAATCACTCGGAGATGCGTATAAGAGATTCAAGAGGTTATTGGTGGCATGCCCAACTCACAACATGGATGTCACTGAACAAATGCAGAATTTTCTGAATGGTCTTAAAATGAAGACTAAGCAATTGATTGACACAGCAGCTGGTGGCTCATCCAACTTTGCAACAACCACTGGTGTTAAAAAATCATAGAAGCTATTGCGGCCAATGAACACTTGGAGTTATATGACCGTAGTGTTAGTCAACCTGAAGGATTTGTGGATATGAAACTGTCAACACAAGTTGTGAAAATAGAAGATCAGGTAGCTGCGGAAGTTGAGCGGAGATTGAAACAGATGGGTCTCGAAAAGCAAACGGTTGCACAAGTTCAACCGGCTCAAGCTAGTCAACCGGTAGGGTGTGAAATATGTGGAGGACCTCATTTTACTGTTCAGTGTGTTGCTTCAGCTCAGCAAGTGGAGGAAATAAACTTCTTGAAACAAAACAACCCCTACTCAAATACCTACAATCCGGGGTGGAAAAATCATCCGAATTTTTCATGGAAGGATCAATCAGGGAGTGCTCCTAAACAAGGGGTGCTTCCATATCAAGGTCAACAGTCACAGCAACAGTATAGACCTCCTCAACAACATTATCAACAACCTCAGCAACAAGCCCCCAGGAAAGCAGATTGGGAAATTGCCATCGAAAAAATGGCAGCTCAAAGCTCTCAGTTTCAAGAAGAAACAAGGAGTAATTTCAGGAACACGGGTTCCTCCATTAAAAATCTGGAGATTCAAATGAGTCAAATAGCACAGCAGCTAGCAAACACTCAACAGCCGGGCGCTTTACCAAGTGCCACAGTTACCAATCCTAAAGATCATAATAATGTGAGCGCGATTGTTACTAGGAGCGGTAAAGGGAAAGATGTAGTTGAAAATAATGATGAGGAAGAGGAACCATTACTGGAGGTAGACTTAGAGATAAGAGAAAATGAGGTAGAAGCTGAGGAAGTGGTGGTGATGAAACCAACACCAAAAGAGAAGGTTGTTGAGCAAAAACAAAAGCCGGTGGTAAAACTTCCTTTTCCGATAAGGAACAAGAAAAAAGAGCAACATGAGAAGAACTTTGAAAAGTTTTTGGAGATGTTCAAGAAGTTGGAGATAAATATTCCATTCTTGGAGGCATTGGAACAAATGCCTACTTATGCAAAATTCATGAAGGATGTGATCGCCAAGAAAAGAACCATTGATCGTGACCCTATTATTCTAACCGAAACGTGTAGTGCTATTTTGCAGGGTATGAAGATTCCGGTGAAGAAGAAAGATCGAGGATCCGTGACTATTCCTTGTACAATCGGGGATAGGTCATTCAAGAAAGCTCTAATTGATTTGGGAGCAAGTGTGAGCCTTATGCCGTTGTCTATCTACAAGAGATTGGGGATAGGTAATGTACAAGATACAAGAATGACACTCCAGTTTGCTGACCACTCTGTTAAAAGACCCTATGGGATAGTAGAAGATGTGCTGGTGAAGATTGATAAATTTGTGTTTCCAGTGGATTTTGTAATTCTAGAGATGCCAGAAGATGAGGAGATTCCTATTATTTTAGGAAGACCATTTCTCGAGACAGGGCGATGCTTGATAGACATTGAAGAAGGCACAATGACTCTGAAAGTTTATGATGAAGAACTAAAGATTGATGTGCGCAACACCATGAAGTACAAGGATGATATAGCAACCAGTCAACATATTGAGGTGATTGATCAAATCTGTACTAATGAGAATTCTTTGAAAATACAACAATTACCACTGGAAAGAGTTTTGAGCTCGTCTGTTTGTGATAAAGAGGAAGCTGTTGATGAAAAGGAAGTGGAAGTAGTGGCGATGATGGAGGCTAGTCCCATATTCAAAAGTTCTAGACAAAACCGGTGGGAGGATCTTAGACAACCTTTGGTGGAAGGAAAGAAGGAAGAACCTAGGAAGGGGGCTGAATTAAAACAACTCCCGGAGAATTTAAAATATGTTTTCCTTGATGCTGAAAGTAGGTGTCCGGCCATCATAAACTCACACCTTGAAAGGTTGTAGGAACTTAAGCTAGTAGAAGTGTTAAAGAAACATAAAAGTGCTATGGGGTGGTCGATTGAAGATTTAAAAGGGATCAGTCCTACAATGTGCATGCACAAAATCCTCATGGAAGATGATCACAAACCAGTGGTCCAACCTCAGAGGCGTCTGAACCCAGCCATGAAAGAAGTTGTGAGAAAAGAAGTTGTGAAACTTTTAGATGCTGGGATGATTTACCCGATATCTGATAGTGCTTGGGTGAGCCCGGTTCATGTTGTGCCCAAGAAGGGAGGGACAACTGTAATAAAAAATGAGAAGAATGAGTTGATTCCTACAAGGACTGTTACAGGTTGGAGAGTATGCATTGACTACAGGAGACTGAACCTAGCAACCAGAAAAGATCACTTCCCGCTACCTTTTATTGATCAAATGTTGGAAAGGTTAGCGGGACATGATTACTATTGCTTCCTCGATGGATACTCTGGATATAATCAGATTGCAGTTGCACCAGAAGACCAAGAAAAGACTGCGTTTACATGTCCCTTTGGTGTTTTTGCCTACAGAAGGATGCCATTCGGGTTATGTAACGCTCCGGCCACTTTTCAAAGATGCATGCAAGCGATTTTTGATGATATGCTTGAAAAACACATGGAGGTCTTCATGGATGATTTTTCAGTCTTTGGTAAGTCATTTGACAATTGTTTAACTAACCTTGCTCTTGTTTTAGAAAGATGTCAACAAACCAATTTGATCTTGAATTGGGAAAAGTGCCATTTTATGGTCAGAGAAGGAATAGTTCTTGGACATAAGATTTCCTACAAAGGAATCGAAGTGGACCAAGCGAAGGTTGAAGTCATCTCAAAGCTACCACCTCCAATGAACGAAAAAGGTATCAAAAGTTTCTTAGGACATGCGGGGTTCTACCGTAGGTTCATAAGAGACTTTTCTAAAATTGCGAAACCCTTAACTACTCTTTTGGTTAAGGATAAAAATTTCACTTTTGATGACCAATGTGCAATAGCTTTTGAGACAATTAAGAAGAAATTAGTCTCGGCACCCATTGTTGTAGCCCCTGATTGGTCTCTTCCTTTTGAGATCACGTGTGACGCGAGTGATATTGCTGTAGGGGCAGTATTAGGACAGCGGAGAGAGAAATTACTTCATGTTATCTATTATGCTAGTCATGTTTTAAACCCCACACAGATTAATTATGCGACTACAGAGAAGGAGTTGCTAGCTGTAGTTTATGCCTTTGATAAATTCAGGCAATATCTGTTGGGGTCTAGAGTCATCGTTTATACTGACCATTCTGCTTTGAAGTATCTCTTTGCTAAACAGGACTCTAAGCCAAGACTTTTGAGGTGGATCTTACTCCTTCAGGAGTTTGATGTTGAAATTCGAGACAAGAAGGGGTGTGAAAACACCGTAGCTGACCACTTATCTCGAATGACACCAATAGACGAAACAGAAGAAAAGCGACCGATCAAGGATGAGTTCGCCGATGAACACATCCTAGCAGTGACTGGTGTACCTTGGTTCGCAGATTATGCAAACTATATTGTCGGTGGTATCATTCCCGACGATTTTGACTCTAATCGAAGAAAAAAGTTTGTTCATGACTGCAGGTTCTATTTATGGGACGATCCGTTCCTGTATAAAAGAGGAGTTGATGGGTTGATCAGAAGATGTCTACCTGAAAAAGAGCAAGAAGAAGTGTTGAAGGCATGTCATGCTTCAGATTATGGGGGACATTTTAGTGGTGATCGAACAGCGGCTAAGATTTTGCAATCAGGGCTATACTGGCCAACAATATTCAAGGATGCTCAAGAGTTTGTGAGACATTGTGACAAGTGCCAAAGGACAGGCAACATATCAAAAAGAAACCAGATGCCTCAAAATTCGATGCTGGAAGTGGAGTTGTTCGATGTGTGGGGTATAGACTTCATGGGACCATTTCCACCTTCGTTTGGAAAAACTTATATTCTGGTAGCTGTGGATTATGTGTCCAAATGGGTTGAAGTTGTTGCTCTACCTTCAAACGATGCTAAGGTAGTTGTGAAATTTTTGAAAGAAAACATCTTTGCTAGATTTGGGGTACCAAGAGCTCTAATAAGTGATGAAGGAACACATTTCCTGAATCATCTCATGGAACGGTTACTCCAAAAATACAACGTGAAACATAAGATAGCCACAGCTTATCATCCTCAAACTAGTGGGCAGGTCGAAGTTTCCAACAGACAACTTAAACAGATTCTGGAAAAGACAGTGAGTGCCTCTCGGAAGGATTGGGCTATCAAGCTGGATGATGCACTGTGGGCATACAGGACCGCTTTCAAAACACCAATTGGTATGTCACCATATCAACTTGTGTATGGGAAAGCATGCCATTTGCCTTTGGAGTTAGAACATAAGGCGTTCTGGGCATCAAAGGCTCTCAATATGGATCTATCTAAAGCGGTAAGTTCTAGACTTCTTCAACTCCATGAGTTAGAAGAATTCCGCAACCATGCGTATGAAAACGCTAAGATCTACAAAGAGAAAACAAAAAGGTGGCATGATGGGAAGATCCAGCATAAGGAGTTCTGGGAAGGACAACTAGTTCTCTTATACAATTCAAGGCTAAGACTCTTCCCAGGAAAGTTGAAATCAAAGTGGTCGGGACCGTTTATGGTTCACAAAGTTTTTCCTCATGGAGCTATAGAGATAAAAAATCAAGCTAAAGGGGATATTTTCAAGGTGAATGGGCACAGGCTCAAACCATACTACCAAGGTCAACCGGGCGGAAGGATTGAAGTTGTTCGTTTTGAAGGATAAGATGAACAACCGTCGAGCCATGCGACGTTAAACGAAGCGCTTCGTGGGAGGCAACCCACGGGATTTATTTTTAACAGTTTTATGTGTTTTTCTTTACTTTATTACGTAGGTAAAAACAAGGTGTTTCACGGAGCAAGAAGAGAGTTTGAAAAGTTGGATTTTGGAAGAAACAGAGTTGTGACACGGGCACCCGTGTCATCTGACACGGCCGTGTCACAAGCCCTGGGAAAGGAAGATTGAAAAATTGAAATTTGGAAAACCAGAGTTGTGACACGGGCACCCGTGTCAGGGGACACGGCCGTGTCACAAGTCCTGAAGCAAAAAAATGAATTTTCAGGAACCAGGGACCTGACACGGGCACCCGTGTCGTGTGACACGGTCGTGTCAGGCCACAGCGCAGAATTTTGCTCCAATTTTCGTTTTGCACTTGGTGGGCCCCATTTATTTTAAAATTTCACCTTTTAAACCACCCAATCACACATCATATTTTAATCTCTTTCTCCACTTTTATTCACTTTCTCTCTCACTCTTCCACCATCTTCTTCCTCTCAAACCCTAGCCTCCATTAAAACCCACATACAAAACCTCCAAGTTCACCCTCAAATCTCCATCTTTTTGCAATCCGTCTTCACGAAAGTTCATCCTCTCATCATCCCAATTCTTAATCCCTAATTTATTTTTGCTTTCACCGTTGGTTTGTGTTTTTGAATTTTCATGTAGGTTGCAAGGATGCCTCCAAAGAAAGCTGCTCCAAGAAGAGCCAATGTTGGGACATCTAGACCCACACAAAGAGCGCGAAGAGAGGAGAACGCCCATGGAATAACTTTCGGGCTCGACACTCAAAGAGAGAAGTATCATGCTCTTCTTCGTGGGCAGATTTTGCCGACAAGGTATGTGTGCGATGAAACCACTGAAAGTTTAGGCATAAGAACTGAAATTCATCGTATGTTCCATGCTTTAGGTTTATTAAGGTTAATTCAATTTGAGGCTCCTACTTTTGAACGGCTAACATATGAATTTTTGAGCACTCTTGAATTTGAAATGAAATTGAGAACGAACTGTTTAGAACCCGAGCATTACGGGACGCTAAAATTTCGTATGTTTGACATTGATCACGAATTAAGCTTGGAAGATTTCGGGCAGGCATTAAAAGTACCAAGTTCAGGGGCGGGGCGAGCACCGAACTCTTTTAACCCCGAAACATTTTGGATAGCTATAACAGGTAGAGAATCTTATTGTCCGAAAGGGGCGAAAGCAACAAGCATCCAAAACCCGTGCTTTCGCTATGCTCAGAAGGCGTTGGCATATACGCTTTTTGGTAGAGGAGATAGCCCGGGTGTAGTTTCCATTCGGGAGTTATACTTCTTATACTGTATGGCTGAACAAACTCAGCCAAACGCTGCCGCCTTCATTGCTGATCATTTGAAAAAGGTGAGTAGGGCTAAAACAGGTGCTATTTCTGTTGGTGGCATTATTACCGCTTTAGCGGACGGTTTGGGTTATGGTGCTGAGCTGCGGAATCTTCTAGAGGTAAACCCGCGTATTCTGAAAATTGATATGACTGCTTTAATTAAGTAAGGTATGATATCTGTGCAGCCCCATTCTTACTCTTTAATGATTCATGGGGCTCATATTTTAGAATTGCCTAATCCTAGTCGGGTATCTTTTTATGATCAAACTAACTGGTTGTATGCTAGCACCACCCCTATGGGGGAAGGTGACATGGATTTGGAATTTTTGGATGCAGGTGATGAAGAGGGTGACCCTCAGTACCATGAGGAAGCTGAACAAACAGGTCCACCCCCTAGCGGATTTAATGAGGGCACATCTCAAATGCCACAGGACAATTGGGGATGGATGCATTCTGAAATAGAGTCTCTGAGGGCGGAACAAACCCGCCAGGGCGAGGAGTTGTTAAGGCAAGGTTTAGAGCAAACTCGCCAAGGAGAGGAGCAGACCCGACAAGGGGCTGCCATTTATAACATTCAGGAAATGATGCAACGCATGATGTTGCAATTTCCATATCCTCCACCGCCGCCTCAGTAAGCTCTGTCAGTTCCCCTCATGCTTGTGTATCCATTGAGGACAATGTCAAATCCAAGTGTGGGGGGAAGTTCTTTTATGTTATTTCTGTTTTTGTTATTTCTATGCTATTTTCTTGTTTTATGGGTGTTTTGAGTTTTTGTTAACCAGGATGAGTGTAATTTCAAAGAAAAGGATTGTGAGAATATAGGTGAAAAAGGAGGAAGACGCACCTTATATTGGCTTTCAGGGCACCTATGGAAGTTGGCATAACTGAAAAAAAATGTGAGACACAACTTGATGGTGCCGAGTAAAGGAGTCTAGAGTAACCTGAATCGGACTAGAAGCTGTACAAGATGGAGACCATTTTCGAACCTGCATGCAAAGCCGAACCTGTGAGGATACATAAAGCCAAACACTTCAATTCATCATGAGAGAGCATCGGGTATGGCATCATCTCTCTAATTTTGCATTTGTTCTTCATATGGTACACACATCGATCACACACACTGAGGCATATTTTTTTTCTTTAACCCTGAGCCTTTCGCACCTAACCTTGTTGTTTATAACCCTTTGTAACCATCGTAAACCATCATTCATGTTTTTCTTTGTTTTTTTTCATAATCCCTTTTTGTTTCCTTTATTTTTGGTGTTAACTATAAGTCCGAGTCTGATAGTAAAAGTTAAGTTTGGGGTAACCAAGTCCGGTGACAAAAGAATGAGGCAAGTGAAAAAAAAAAGAAAAAAGAAAAGAAAAGAGAACACATGAAAGAGATGTGTTGAAAAAAGAAAAAAAAAGAAAGAAAAAGAAAAAAAATGATTTTGATACACACTTGCCGTCATGTAAAGAAGTTAAGAGTCCGGAAAGCGGAAAAATCGCTAAACACCCCAAACACGATGTAATGTGTAAAATGATATCGGACTGATTAGTTAATACCGAACCATAAACCATAGTACCCACTTTCTTTGTTTATCCTACCTACCCTAAGCCCCGTTACAACCCTTAAGTCCTCTAAACGTGTGTGTTGTTGATATTGTGGAAGTATGTTAGAATGTTTACAAAACAAAGAGTAGATATGTATGCCTTGATGAGCGAGTGAAACACTTAACCCCGAGAGAAGTTGTGAGAGTGTGATTGAGCTTGCAGGTAAAAGAATGAGTCAACATTGAAGTACAACGGAAAATTTCGGGGAGGGGGATCAAACACTTTGACACGAAGTAATCATCATGGGGTGGAAGCATCAGTTGTGTTGTGGAGAATAAGAAAGATTCATAGGTGCCCGCTTGTTTTTCTCGTCCATCACTTGAGGACAAGTAATGAGCTAAGTTTGGGGTTGTGATCGGCCGCCAATTTCACCTTGTTTCTATGTTCTGATCAATGAAAAAAACACTTCATCCTGTGGTAATTTAAGTTATTTTAGTCTGGTTATTGTTAGCTTTGCTTAGTTTTATGTTTAAGTTGGTTTTGTTATTTCTTCTAGTTTTTGTTGTTTTCCTTTTGCTTTTGATCTTGTTCTGGTAGTGTTTAAGTGTTGCAGGAACAGGGCATGATTCGAGTCAAGAAAAGGCGGTTTTTGGCAAGCCAGAGGTCTGACACGGCCACCCGTGTCCCATGACACGGCCGTGTCAGGTATGCTGAAGGAAGATATCACAACTTCTTGGATGCTCTAAGTCAGGGGTCTGACACGGCCACCCGTGTCCCATGACACGGCCGTGTCAGGCATGCTGAAGGAAGAAGATGGTCAAAGCTTGGAATCAAGAAGCCAGGGGTCTGACACGGCCACCCGTGTCCCATGACACGGCCGTGTCAGACATGTGCGCAGAAAAATTCTGAATTTTAAATTATGAAAGTTGCCACTTAAGTGAGGGTATTATAGACTTTTTGCATTAGAATATGTGCTGTTAGGTATTTAGTGACTGTTTGGAAAGAAAAAAAGGGACTTTTGACGGTCGGAGAACGTGGAAAATAGAGATTGAGAGCACTAGGGCTTGGAGCGAAGAAATCTTCAAGAGCATCCGCGATTGAAGATCAATTCCGATTCAACCAATTGTAATGTTTTCATCTTTAATCATTGTTATCGTGATAATTGCCATGAGTAGCTAAACTCTTTACTTGTTAGGATTGATGTCCCTGGATCATGTGATGTAATGAATATTATTTATCGTAGTTTTCGGATTATCTTTATGAAATTCAGTTTATGATTAAAAGTGCTTATTGCTTCTTTATATTGGAAAATATGTGTTTATTTACGGTTGAGGGTGCGTCGGACAAACTACATCAACGCCTTTTTAATCATAACGCTATTATTAAGAATCACTTAGGGATAAGGGTTTAAGGTGTAGCGATCAATTCATCCGAACTATGTCTTTTAGAATCTTGAGATAAAATTATCTTGTTAAGGAATTGAAAGAGGGTTTTAATCTCAAGAAAGTTTTTCACTAAGGAATTAGGGAAAATCAATGTTCGGTGTCGATAGTGAGAATTTCTAAAAGCTAATCTGCTAATTGGTAATTATTTCATTACAGAGTGATTCATACATCAATCCTGACTTGTTTCCGCTTATTTTCATTAATCAAACTATTTTAACTCTTTTGTTGCATAAGTTGTTATTTGAATTAAACATAAAAACCAAATACCCCCGATGACTTTTTATTCAATTGCATTGTTCTGAAACGTATAATTCATACGCAGTCCGCGAGTTCGATACTTGGGGATTTATTCTATCATTACTACATCGGTAAAAATAGTACACTTGCTATTTAACCGGTTAAGTGCATATCTCATGTTTTACATAAATGAATGAGAGTAAATATGCATTCTAACTATGAAAAAATTTCATCATTTTTGCTATTACTTCATGTATATAATATCATGGATATGATCAAGCCAATCTTTTATTATTGAGTAAAAAAACTACTTATCAAAAAAAGCCTACCATATGAGAATGCAATCCTTTGACAACTTATGAAATTTTATGTTTTTGAAAATTTATAATTCTTAGCCAATTTAAAAAAAAAATTTGCACATTGTCTTAAAATATGAGAATATTAGAATTTTAAGGGTTTTCAAAAAGAAAAAGTCGGGGATAAAGAAAAAGTTCTGAAAAAGAACAAAATCAATTAGTAAACCGTGATTATGATCAAAATTAAAAAGAATTTACTTTGAAAATATAAAAGAAAAAGAAATAAAAGTTAAAATATCAACGGTTACACAAAAAGAAAACACAAAAAAAAATTGTAAAATGGAAAGAAAAAGAGATCTTTTGAAAAACTAAAGAAAACATCAATATTTATTTCTTATCCGCTAGACACATGTGAATTCTAGGAAAAACCAAGATTCTTGTAGTCCAACCACGTTACAACCAATAACAAAGACCTTACTGATCCACGATCAATTATGTATCTTGTGATATTACTCAGATGAAGTACAAAATTTTAATTTTGTTATTTGGATAACAAGATGTTAGACACAGTGTAATAATGTACATGACAAGTGTAATATGTAACAAACATAATAAATGAAAAGCGTAAACTAACACAAGAATTTGTAACCCAGATATGTGCAATATCACTTACGCCTATAGGGCGTTAACCCAATGAAAAGAAGTTTACTTAATAGTCAAAAGTACAAATCCGTCTGATTTAAACTCTCCAAATTCAATGCCTATTTTCCTAATATTACCCATGAATTTCGATCCAAGACTCTCCATAAATCTTAAACCCCTCTCACTTTCACTCAAATACTCTCTCAGGTATTTTGATAGTTACAAAAGATTATGAATGATGGAACAATGTTACAACTCAAAAACTATATTCTCCTAACTTAGAAGTAAGACGTAGGAATAGAGTATTACACAAAAACAAAACACAAAACAAATAAACACGATACACTTAGTTATATCAGGTCTCAGTCTTCACAATGTATAATGTCTCTTTAAATTGCAACAAAGGTCTTAGTTCAAAACCCCATTAGGGTTTTGGTATTGAACTTCCCAAAGGCGCAACAAATCATTCTTTAATTATGTTGATTGAAAATCTTTGATTGATTAATCTTGATCAAATCTAAATATCTCAAATTTATTCTTGCTAAAAGTGATTCCAAGAAAAAATTCCTTATTCCAAAAAACTCACAAACGATAAACTCTTGATTAAATATAAAAGGAAACAAATCCTTAAACGCGCGAGAATTACTCAAATTATCATGTGTGCGAAGCAACCCAGGGCCACTTTGACAAACCATACATACATGCCTATAACAGTACATAAGTGACATTAATATTGGTACTGAAATCATACATAAGTGATTAGTCAACATCATAGTCATGTACAAAATACAAAATACATAATTTGAGTATATGATCAAGATACATGATATCCAAAACTACATGATCCAGGGATACAACAAAAATAAAGAAAATGAAACATCAGGAATATTGGCTCAGGTCATCTTGCCCTTCTCCTGCCTCGGGACATATGAAAATATACAACATAATTGAGTGAAAATACTAAATCTCAATGAGCTCTAGACTGCACCATTGAGTTTGCTCGACTCTATTGGGTATATTATACATAATCGGCCTATTAATACTACACACTTGTACTCTGATTATTAAAACAACCATTGAAGCATATATTGTTTCTTATCACATGTGAAGTTATATATACTTGCCCTATGTGTCTGGTAGAATAATATGAGACTACGGATCCCACCATTGTGCTGCATTATAACTTGATACCTCTAATCCGCTACCCATAAAGGAGGACCAGAGAAGGCTTTCATCATGGAAGTCCCCCGCTATCTTAAAGATATTATTGTGATATACCATAATTCTTAAAAGGGAATAAATCCACCTGTTAGGCTTTATTCTATCCCACTGTTTCAAATTTTTTCTAATAAGAGAGTTGGAAAAAGCAAGGATTGCTTACTTTTTCTGTATTGTAAAATGACAAGGTGGTTTGCCTTGTTGATTTATTTAGAAGCTTGTGTATAAAACCTAGGTATAGGCTTGTACAAAATTCTAACAATAGTAACATCTCTTATAATGGTAAGGGGACTATATTTACTCTCAGATTTTAAGAGGAACAAGCATAAACCTCATTGCTTTCATCACCTAACATCAAACCAGTAAAATAAAGATACACTCCATCAAAAACTATAAAACTTCAACGTACCTAATTCACCCACCCCTCTTAAGTACACTATATACTTACAGATTATTGCTTTGATGCCATATTGTAACGCCCCAGATTTTCATCCAAGACATGGCTAAAAAATTATCAAAATACTTGTATAAACAGAATCAAAATGTTTTAAATTTTATTCAATCCAAAGCCAATCCAAATTCCTAAGCGGACAATAACGACACTTATAATTTAATTGAAAGATGTTAAATCAATAAACTCAAAAAGTAACACGATCAATTTATTACTACATGATACTGTTTTAAAAATTCCTTCTTTCCCGCGATCATACGTCAAGCAAAACATCAATCACTTTGAAACTCCACATGAACTTTCAAGTCTTTCGAGTTCCATTTCATATTCTTGAAGTTTTTCGAACAATGTTGCGGAAGTCATTCTGGATAGATTTTTCTTCTCGGATATTACCATCACTTTTGGTTGCCATTCCCTAGTTAAGTATATAAGCACTTTAACATTGAGTTCCTCGGTAGTAAGAGTCTTACCAAGTGCTTTCAAGTGATTTACTAAGTGCACAAATATTTTCTGTAAGTCAATATTTGTTTCTTTGGGCTGCATTCTAAATAACTCATATTCTTGACTCAACGTGTTTAATCGAGATCTCTTAACTTCAACGGTTCCTTCATGAGTTTCTACTAATGTATCCCATATTACTTTTTCCGTTGTGCATGCCGAAACACGAAAGAACTCATCCATACTAAGTGCACCTTGAAGAAGATTGATTGTCTTCTTGTCATAGAGGACCTTTTTCTTATCATCTTCATGCCATGAACTTTTAGGCTTTGACGTTTCAACACCGTTGATAATACTTGTAGGAACAAACAAACCATTTTGAACAGCATCCCAATTTATTCTCCTTGTGCTTCTAAGTGATCCTTCATGCGAATTTTCTAAAAATCAAAGTATTCACCACAAAATAATGGAGGCTTGTTGTTACTACCAGCGTCTCTAAAAACCAGATTTGCATTTGCGGAAGCCATTCTGGATCTTTAGGAATAGGTTCGCTATAACCTTCTCTAATGCCAATTGTATGTTTGAGAGTGCGGCTAAGAGTAGGTGAATTAGGACTTTGAAAATTTATCCAGTTTTAGAATACTTGTTCTTATTTTTCTGGTTTGGTGCAAGAGTTTATACATGTGTTTCTTTCTTTTCTGGTTTTTGATTTGTGATGAAAGCGGTAAATACGGAAAATTAAAGAACACAAGGATGTATCCTGGTTCCCCTCACAGTCCGAGAGTACTCCAGTCCCTTTTCAACACGAAAGAGATTTCACTATTGTTAGATATTTGTACAAGGCTAAACCCAAGACTTCTCCTATAATCTTCTAACAACAAAACCATCAAGAACAATCCTCTTGGATCAATCAAGTTGAAATGAGAATAACCCTCTCACTTTCAATCTCTTGCTTCCAACAATCCTGGATAGCAAGGTACAACCAAACAAGTAGAACAAGAAAGCAACTCTTTTCTTTCCACTCTCTTGTTTCCGACAATCTTGAAAACAAGGAATACAACCAAATCTGGAAATTATTTTGAATAGATAAGTTTGTAGTAATTATTACTCTAAGTGATATATCAATGTAATTGATCTTCCCTTCCAATGATAATAATTCACGAGTACTAAGTTGTTAGATTGCTCTAGTATTTTATGGTTTGAATGATGTGAAAATATGTAGAAAATATCTTGAATAAAAGTTGACAATTAGAAAAGTAAATTATGAAAATTATGAGAGTTTTTTATTGGAAGAGGTGATTTTGAATTTGAAACTTCATGTATACACCTCTATGAAACATGGTAAAGTCATGAAAAAATAACATGAACAAATGTCTAGTTAAAATGAAAAAGTTTCATGAAGAATGCATGAAAAGGTGTTAAAAAGTTGTTGTTTTTTTCAAATTCATAGAGGACTTGTTAAGTTGGTTAAAACGGTCACTTGACTTATCAAGTTCACAACAATTTTCAAATTTCAAATTTAAAATACTCCTCATAATGTTGTAAATTGTGCCGGTTTTTGTGTTGTTACGGCATGTCAAAATATCACAATTTACCAAAATCTAAATGTTTGAAAAAATTGAAAAATAAAAAGTTGTCTAAATATTTGAACCAACCTTATGCAACATCTATTGATTTATCCAAGTCAACAGATTATATTCGAAAGTGATTTAACATGGTTCAAACATGAAAAGTAATATATTTGAAAGTGATTTAACATGGTTAAAACAAAAAAAAATAAAGTTTTCAATACATGATAAAAAAAAGCTTTTTATGCATTTGAATCAAAGATTTTAGTGAATTTGAGCATCTAAGACTTTAGTGAAGGTAAATATTATCATTATACCTTCTTGAAATGCAATAGCTTGAATCCAAAGTCTTGAATCATGATGCTTTAACTTTGAAATGTAATTGCTTGAATTTGAACATAATGCTTTGTCTTTAAAGTTCATCTTTGCCTTTTTGTCACTAAGATATTTGTCTTCATCAAAATATATTCATCACAGAGAAACTTGACTTCACACTCCTTAGTCTAGAGCAAGTCTATCCGTTTTTAGACAAACCTAAACCTTGTAAATTTTGGACGATCTTCCCTTGGAACATCAGTATTCCTCTCTCTCTCTCTCTCTCTCTCTCTCTCTCTCTCTCTCGCTTTTCTGGTATGGAGATGTATGCATAACAAACTCCCCATTGATGACATCATGTCCATTAGAGGATTTTCTTTGCCTTCTACATGTGAGCTTTGCAAAAACCACAATAAATCTTTCCAACATCTATTTTTCGATTTTTATTTTGCACAAAAAATCTTGAATTGGTTCAGTAGCACTTTCAATTTTCAGTTCTCTATCACAAGTTTCTTGGATTGCAAGAAGTATATCTTGCTTGATTGGCCCCCTCAAGCTTAAATTTCTATCAAGGCTTGCATCATCTACATTTTCCACAAGATTTGGACTGCTAGAAATCTCTCAAGATTTGAAGGTAAGCAAACTAATTGGAAATACCGCATCAACATCATCTCTACTCGAGTTAAAACTGCTGGAAATCATACAAAAATAGGTCGATTTCCCCATTTCCAACTTCACAATCCCTAAGAATTTTGACATTCAAATTCACCCTAGAAAGCCATTCAGAACCAAAGATATTATATGGCATCCTCCCCTAAATGGTTGGATCAAATGCAACAGTGATAGTCTTGCTAGAGGTAATCCTGTGATTAGTGCTTGGGGAGGCATTTTCATAAACTCTAAGGGCATGCATGTTGCTTTATTTGCTTTGGAGATTGTCATGGAGAGAAATTGGAAGCACATTTGGATTGAGCCAAAATCTTTATTGGTAGTCCAAGCTTTTTTCAATTAATGCTTGGTTACGTGAAGACAATGCTTGGTTACGATCTCCCATATTTTTAGGTAAGACAAAGTTTTTGCGGATATCCTTGTCAATGTTAGTCTTACTTATAAATCTTTCATTTGGTTTTATTTTTTTCATAGTAAGATAGAAAAAGTCTATTTGCTAGAAAAGTGTGGTACTCTTAAACGTAGACTTTTCTCTTAAGCTATGAAGCACATATACTTCAAAAATTCAGCCAAATCGTATACGATACTGTCATACCCCAAAATTTGCCCACCAAATTTTTATACTCAAGCTCATTTGAATATCAAAGGCTCAAGACTTGACTGAATGCACACCCTCCTAATCAGAGGCTTCTGAACTAGGGTTTTGGATTTCTTGGTGAAAAGGGATGAATCAGGACCTCCAATGAACTTCATATGACTTCTTATGTCTCAAACTATCTCTATGACAAAATTCAAGCTTCAATTCACAAGATTGCTCAGTCAAAAGCTCAGAAGGTCAACAATCGACTAATATGACCAAAAAGTCAATTGTGGTCAAAGTACAGTCAAAATTCTTGATTTTTGATCAACATCCTTATTTTGAAGTATCATCCATCATTTTATCAAGGATTGATCATGATTCATCAAGGAAAGCTCAGAAATCAACAAAAGGACAAGTTTCTAAATTAGGGTTTTTGAGCTAAAAGTCAAACTAACTTTGACTGGCCATAAGTCTCTCGTACTTTATTAGAAATTCCTCAACCAAATCTCATTCTCAAAGAAATTCAATTCTCTACAACTTTGATGTTGGACCCAAGGTCAAGAAGTGCTTCCGCATAAGAGATATAAGTCAAAACATTTTAGGTCCTTTTGAAAGTCAACAAAAAGTCATTTTTTTCTCAAAGAGTGGTACATGAACATGGTAGACTCAACTGAGATGAAACCAAAAGGAGCTTTTAGAGGACTCTTCAAGCTTTCTAAAAAGTATTGGAACCCCCACCCCCATATGATTAAAATGAGAGAGATGTGCTTGGTATAAGTTGGTCGATTTTCAAGAAAAGGGCAAAACCCCAATTGGCAAAGATCCAATTTTTTAAGTATTGGGCTTATGCTTTTGGGTTACCCACGTGATTTCAAGTTCATAAGAAGCTCATTGGTCATATAAATATTATTTCATGATTTTATTTTATTTATATTTGATTTTATTCATTTAAATTCAAATTAAATTAAATAAAATCACATATTAATGAAATAAATTTTATGATTTATTCTTTAAATATTCAATCAAATCAAACCTCTTCTGTGAGATATTGGATCGAACTCTAGTATGGTCGAATGATAGTTTCTTAGTTCGACAGAATTAAGCATGAAGTCGAAGGTTGTTCATATGCTTGTGTCGAAGATGCTAGGGTCGTTAGATGTTAAATTAGGTTTTAGTGTTTAAACCCTAATTTGTTAAGTTAGCTTGTTTATTAAGTTGACTTGTGTAATGGGCCTTGTGGAAAAAGTCCATTAGTTAGTATGTTAGGTTTTATTATAAATAGCATACTAGTCTCTCATCATTGCTAAGTTGCAAATCCTAATTTAGGGTGAGAGAGGTTATTTGTTATTCTTGTAAACTTGTAATCTTGTTTTAAGAGAAAGTAAAAGAATAGCAGTTATAACCAATTATTGTGTTCTTCTTATCTTCCCTAATTCCTATTATATTTTTTCTTGACATCTTTTTCACAACAAATTGGTGCGGTGAGCATGGAGAAGATATCGTCAACAAAGTATGAGATTGAAAAGTTCACCGGAGTGAATGATTTCGGTCTGTGGCGCTTGAAGATGAAAGCCCTACTGGTTCAGCAGGGTTGTTTGGAAGCGTTGAAGGGAGAGGCAGCCATGAATGTTGTATTAACGACAGCAGAGAAGACGACTATGATCGAGAAGGCACACAGCGCAATTTTGTTGAGCCTTGGTGATAAGGTTCTCAGACAGGTATCAAAGGAGACGACGACATCAGGGTTATGGGCGAAACTTGAAAGTTTGTATATGACCAAATCGCTGGTAAATCGACTCTACTTGAAGCAGGCTTTGTATTCATTCAAGATGGTTGAAGATAAAGTGTTGGCTGAGCAGTTGGATATGTTCAACAAGCTGATTCTTGATCTTAAAAATATTGATGTAAAGATCGATGATGAAAATCAAGCGCTGTTACTATTGTGCGCTTTGCCTCGATCACATGCTCACTTCAAAGAAACTCTCGTGTATGGAAGGGAGTCCCTGACCTTTGAAGAAGTTCAATCAGCCCTATATTCAATGGACCTGAACAAACGAAAGGAGCATAAACCTTCGTCTGTTGGCGAATGTTTGGCCGTTAAAGGAAAACTCTTACGAAAGGATGGTAAGTTTGACAAGAAGAAGGGCAAAAGTCAGTCGAAGTCTTACAATGGCGAACCACCTGACATTCGATGCTATCATTGTAAGAAGGAGGGTCACACAAGAAAGGTGTGCCCTGAACGCCTGAAAGATCGTGGAGGTAAGGATAATGGCAATGCAGCCATTGTTCAAGATGATTTCGAATCATCTGATGTTCTTGTGGTTTCAAGCAGTGACTCAAGAAGAGAGTGGATTATGGATTCATGTGGCACTTGGCACATGACTCCAAACAAAGACTTGTTCGAGGAATTATGTGATCAAGATGGTGGATCAGTGTTGCTGGGAAACAACAAGGCTTACAAGATTGCAGGTGTTGGATCTGTGAGGTTCAAGATCCATGATGAGTCAATAAGGTTGTTGACTGAAGTCAGGTATGTTCCTGATTTGAAGAGAAATCTACTTTCTCTTGGTGAATTCGACAAGAATGGATATGTTTTCCAAGGAGAGAAAAGTATCTTAAGAGTCATGAAGGGTTCTAAGGAAGTCTTGAGAGGCGTGAAGAAACAAGGCTTGTATACCCTTGAGGCTGAAGTTGTAAGTGGTTCGACAAATGTTGCATCCACGAAACCTTTGTCGAAGACAAAAATCTGGCACATAAGATTGGGACATGTCAGTGAAAGGGGTCTGGTCGAATTAGGGAAACAAAATCTGCTTGGTGGAGACAAAGTCGAAAAGCTGAAGTTTTGTGAACCCTGTGTACTTGGAAAATATTGCAGAGTGAAGTTCAACAAAGGCAAACAAAGAACACATGGATCCCTTGATTACATTCATGCTGATCTTTGGGGGCCTGCAAGGTGTCCATCACATTCAGGAGTAAGGTATTTTCTATCCATAATTGATGACTATTCCATAAAGTTATGGGTATTCATCCAGAAGACTAAGGATGAAACTTTTGAGAATTTAAAAAGTTGGAAGACTCTGGTTGAAAATCAGACAGGCAGAAAAGTCAAGAGGTTGAGAACCGACAATGGCCTTGAATTTTGCAATGAGGCATTCAGCAGTTTTTGTGCTGCCTCTGGTATTGCAAGGCACAGAACTACTGCAGGTACTCCACAACAAAATGTTTTGGCTGAAAGGTTTAATCGAACTATTTTGAAGAGAGTCAGATGCATGTTGACTAGTGCGGGGTTAAATAAGGTGTTCTGGGCTGAGGCTGTTTCGACAGCAACATATATGATAAACAGATGTCCTTCGACAGTGTTAGATATGAAGACACCTGAAGAAGTTTGGTCGGGACATCCACCAGATCTCGACAAACTGAGAGTATTTGGCTGCGTAGCCTATGCTCACATTAGGCAAGACAAGGTCGAACCTAGAGCTCTGAAATGCATGTTCAGGGGATACCCTGAAGGAGTCAAAGCTTATAGGCTATGGTGCCTAGAGCCAGGTCACAAGAGGTGTATCACCAATCGAGATGTAATTTTCAATGAAGCTGAAATGGCTTTTAAGAAAACTGATGTTGGTCAAAATGCAGAAACATCTGACGAAGAGCTGGAACAGGTAGAGATTCCTTGAGGTGGAGCATGTTGATGCTGAATTGCATATCCCTAATGAAGTCGAAGAAGAAGCAGAAGATGCTGAGGAAATTGAGGAAACTGTCGATAACTACCTATTGTCAAGAGATAGGTCGAGAAGAGCCATCAAGCCACCTCAGAGACTTGGATATGCAGATCTTATAGCTTATGCCTTAATCTCTACAAGTGAGGTTCTAGACGAAGAACCTAGAGACTACAAGGAAGTTATGAGGAGTCGAAATAAGACTGAATGGCTGAAGGCCATGGATGATGAGATGAAATCTCTTCATGATAATCATACTTGGGAACTGGTCAAGAAACCTGCTAGGGCAAGGTTAGTCAGCTGTAAATGAATTTTTAAAGTTAAAGAAGGAATTGAAGGAATGACGTCGAAAAGATACAAGGCAAGGTTAGTTGCAAGGGGTTTCACTAAAAAAGAAGGTGTTAACTTCAATGATGTGTTTTCTCCTGTTATGAAGCATAGGTCCATTCGAATGTTGCTTGCCATGGTGGCACAGTTCGATCTTGAACTGGAACAGATAGATGTGAAGACTGTGTTCTTGTATGGTGATCTAGATGAAACGATCCTGATGAGGCAACCTGAAGGGTATGTCGAAAAGGGGAAGGAAGATTATGTGTGCAAGTTAAATAGATCTTTGTATGGGCTGAAACAATCTCCTCGACAGTGGAATAGGAGATTCGACAAGTTCATGGCACACATAAGTTTCATTAGAAGTCAGTTCGACCACTGTGTTTACTTCAGATTTCGACCTGGTAATTCATTTGTTATTTTGTTGCTTTATGTGGATGATATTCTCATAGCAAGCAACAATGTTGAAGATGTGATGAGGGTGAAGGCTGAACTCAATAAGGAGTTCGATATGAAGGATCTGGGAGCTGCTTCTAGGATTCTTAGAATTGACATTCGAAGAGATAGAAAGAAGTCGAAGTTATGCTTATCTCAAGAGGCATATCTACGGAAGATTCTCGAAAAGTTTGGTATGTCGAATTCGAAGCCAGTTGTGACTCCAACAAACCCTCAATTCAAGTTGAGTATTGATCAGTGTCACAGTACTGATGTCGAAAGAGCCTATATGAATAGCATCCCATATGCTAATATAGTTGGTTCTTTGATGTATGCTATGGTCTGTACTAGAATCGACATAGCATATGCAGTAAGTCTTGTAAGCAAGTACATGGCGAATCCTGGAAAGGCTCACTGACAAGCATTGAAGTGGATTTTAAGGTACATAAATGGGTCTCTGAACAGAGTCTTAATTTATGGTGGAGCCTTGGGTGAAGATAGTTAAGCAACAATTGAAGGATATGTGGACTCTGATTATGCAGGTTGTATGGATTCCAGAAAATCTATTTCTGGATATGTTTTCACTATGTTTGGCACTGCAATTAGTTGGAAAGCAACACTTCAGAAGGTTGTTGCTCTATCAACCACTGAAGCGGAGTATATTGCCCTAACTGAAGCTGTGAAAGAAGCATTGTGGCTTGAAGGTTTTGCGAAGGAGCTGAAACTTCAAGGTCGAGGTATCACTGTTAAATGTGATAGTCAAAGTGAAATACACATGTCGAAGAATTCAGCCTATCATGAGCGAACTAAGCACATTGATGTGAGACTGCATTTTGTCAGAGGAGTAATCGAGCGTGGAGAAGTCCAAGTGCTGAAGGTTTTGACTGAAGATAGTGCTGCTGATATGATCACCAAGACATTGCCGAGTTGCAAGTTTTTCCACTGTATGCAGTTGATAAAGCTGCATGAAGAGAGCTAGTTTGTTCCCTTGACGTTGTAGAGTTAGGTCCAAGGTGGAGATTTGTGAGATATTGGATCGAACTGTAGTATGGTCGAAGGATAGTTTCTTGGTTTGACAGGATTAAGCATGAAGTCGAAGGTTGTTCACATGCTTGTGTCGAAGATGCTAGGGTCGTTAGCATATTAAATTAGGTTTTAGTGTTTAAACCCTAATTTGTTAAGTTAGCTTGTTTATTAAGTTGGCTTGTGTAATGGGCCTTGTGGAAAAAGTCCATTAGTTAGTATGTTAGGTTTTATTATAAATAACATACTAGTCTCTCATCATTGCTAAGCTGCAAATCCTAATTTAGGGTGAGAGAGGTTATTTGTTATTCTTGTAAACTTGTAATCTTGTTTTAAGAGAAAGTAAAAGAATAACAGTTATATCCAATTACTGTGTTCTTCTTATCTTCCCTAATTCCTATTATATTTTGTTCTTGACATCGTTTTTCACAACATCTTCCAATGGACAAGATTAGGAGTAAAATATGCTTGGAATAGAGTTGATGCAAATTAGAAAGTTTTAATGTAAAATCTTCTCAAATTTCCATCTCACCAATGATCCAATATTCAAGCCCACAAATAAACCTAATTCGCTCACATATATATACACAAGACATTCAGCAAGCCAAAGGACGAAAAATTGGAAGGCCAAGTACTAGGGTTTGAGTTATAAAATTCAAGTGGCTAGGGCAAACAAAAACTTGTGGTAGCAGCCATCATTCACGAATTCCAAACGTATCATCATCATCTCAGGGACACCAGGAGTGATCTTCAATCCTTGAGGAAGACCAGAGCACACCAGATCAACTCTTTCCAACGTGCACCCTCTTTGGTAAAAGTATCTTTTTCAAACTCATCATACAAGTAATATGAATCGAATTTACGTTCACTAACATGTTCATGGTAGCACTTAGGACGTTTATGAGTTTTCGTTGTTGAGTTTACACGCAGGAATACAAGGATGCCATTTCTAGGGCACGAGCTTGCTATCACTTCGTATTTGCTTTTATTGTGTGTTTCAGGAAAAAACGAGGGCAGCATTGGATTCAGGAGGACCTGTTTAGTGGATCTGGGCAAAATTTGAGTTCGCCTAACGTCATTCATGGCAGGTATAAGATCACGAATTTGAGGAAGATGAACTCGCGGAAAAATCCGCATGAAAATCCACAGCAGAAACCGCAGGTATTTTCGCAGGTAGCATGGAGAAGACGATGAACAGTCTTGGTTGAAAGGTGGACTGTTGCGTGGCTCAATGTTATTCTCCAGTAAAAATTCTCTTTCTCTCTCCGCACGCGCGTCTGCAACCCAATAGTCGATCAATGAGGTTTCCTTCTCTCTCTCGCTCTGATTGGTCACCGTGTACGCAGGTGGGCCGGGGTGGTTTGCTTTCTTTGACTTTTCCCATTAATTCTCATTTTTGTATTTGTTTGATGTGTTTGGTATTATTATCAATCAACAAATATAGTTCACTTGGCAGAGACAAGGTTTCATTCACCTCATAGGCCTGGGTTCGAGCCAGGACAGAGATATTATTATTTTTTGCCTAATAAGTTACTTGCACATCCCATACAACGCATGACCACAATACACCTTCAAATCTCAACCATCAGTTCTTCATCAAGCTTGATCCAATGACCCTAGAAGCGCAGGATCATCATGGACCTACAGGACACACCCACATCTGATCCAGAGCTAAGTTTTCCAAATTTAATTTCATATTTCCTTTTTCTAAAAAGCTATTTCTTTTTGTTTTTATTAACTATTAATTATTGTTTTCTTTTATTAAAAAAAACATGTTAATTAAAAATGTTTTATTTTAATTATTAATTTTAATCGAAAACTCGTTTTTTTTATTTCATCCAAAATTGTTTTTTTAACATTAAAAAAATTAATTGTCTTGCATGGTTTTTTATCAATTAAATAATTAATTCAAAACATCAAAATTAATCATTTTCACACATAATTTTAAATCAACTATTTTAATTAGGATTTAATTGATTAATCAAGATTATGATAAATAGTTCCTTCATACACTAATCCTATTATTTTCATTCTTGATTTTCAGGTTATCGAAGATTTGACGATGTTTCCAATTTATTTAAATATTTTTGAATGTAATAATTAATTAGGGTTTTTCTTAATTTCTGTCTTTTATTTTCCGCAAACCCCCTACAGGTGTTTATTGTAAATCCCTCATCCCTAAACTTGTAATAGCGTAGGTTTTACTTTCTGCCTTTTAATTTCCGCACAATATTTATTGCGTGGTTAGTAAATTAGGGAGTGGAAACCATGAATTGGATCTAGAATCAGTAATTTTACAAGATAAATATAATCGAATGGAATCACCTGATTGAGACACACACTCACCTTTAGGGTAATCTCTCTTATGCTGCCTTTCGATCAGAATAGTCAAGTCCCTTCGAGCGTAGGGACTCCTTAGCCTGTTGCCTTCGATAAACTCATCATAGTCCCTCAATATAAAGATCATAGTCCCTTCGAGTTGCCTACGATAAATATGATCTCGTCCCTCGATGTTGCCTCGATAAATGATGATCGTCCCTTCGAATGCTAAGGAGTCCTTACTGGTTGCCTTTATGACTATTCATAGGACTTCCTACCCTCTTTATGGTATGGATAACCCCTATGACGATTCGATGACCCTTCGATGACCCGCACATCCAATATATAGGACTACCTACCCTCAAATGATATGGATAGTACTATCGCCCAAGGAAAAACTTTAAAGTATGGGAAAGATCTTACGAACTTAGGGTAGGAACTCTTAAGTGCTTGCTCACAAACAATTCAAATAAATCAAATGTTTTTCACACCATGTTTTCTAACATTGTCTTTTTAGACATTTTCAAAACAAACTGTTTTTCTAAATACACACGACACCTTTCGAAACATTTCAAACAAACAAAGTGAGCTAAGCAATTAAGAGCCCATGGATAACCATGGATGCAAAGGGTGCTTACACATTCCCTTTGCATAACCTACCCCCCGAACTCAAGTCTTTTAAAAAGGTCTTTCATGTTCTTTTATACCTTTCTTAATTGGATAAAATAAAAGTCGGTGGCGACTCTTGCTATCCGCACATTTCAAAAAGTCAGTTCTCCCACCGTATTACAGATACGTACCGATATGACGCTGATATGTATCAAAGGAGTATCCGAATTTATATTTAAAAAAATAAATTAAAAATTTACGATACGACAGCAATACGCCTCCGATACGTCACACTACATATACACGACGTTTTAAATTTTAAAAATTTCTTTTCTTTCTTGATGACTCTTCATTCTTTTTTTTTTAAATTTTAATGATTATTCTTTAATATCCTATTTAATTTCTTCTAAAAATTTATTATATTTGATATCATTTTTTAATATTTTAAATTTAATTCATATTAAATATAATTTTCTTTTCATTTATTATTACTTTTATTTATGCCAGAAAGTTCTAATTATATTTACAACCTTTTTCTTTGCAATTGCAAGTTTACTTTTTCTTCATACCTTTTTTTTCCATATTTTTGACTAAGAAAGTTTTATTACCATAATATAATTATCACTTTTATACATCTTAAATATTCTAAATAAATTCTTACCATCTTTTTATATGAATATGTATTATATTTTATGTTTTTTAATTAGTAATGTATCAGATATAACATATTTGAGTCGTATCAAATTTGATATTCATATTATTATATTTGTGTTTTATTATTCGTAAGAGAATTATATTTGATTCCTCTTATATTTTTGTTTTTTATATTTTCTGTTTTTAAAATTTCATCTTTTAATTCAAATGAGAAATATATTTATATATATTCAAATGCTGTCAAAATCATATTAATATAAAATAAATTAGTGTTTTCTAAAAAATTAAATTAATTACTAATAATTAATATATAAAATAATTTTGCACGAAATTTTATTTGAAAGACAATTTTTGCATGCAATTTCCAATCTTTGGCACCGTCCACTATTGGTATAATAATTATTTAAAATAATGCAAAAATAATCCCGAAAAACAACCAACGACTATATTGCTTTCATGTTTCAAGGCAGTAGTACAACATTGTTTTACTTTTACCCATAAAAATCTAGCTTGTGCTCTGTAAAAAAAACATACAAATGTCAATTATTAATATTGATGATCACAATTTCAACGTTAAATGATTTTCATAACTATCCAACTAAACTGTGTATCTAAGTATTATTATCCAAGGTTTAAACATAAAAATGGGTATAAAAAATTATTTTATATTTAAAAATAATAGTAATTGATATGATTATATATAAAAGTTAAAATCGCAAGGAAAAAATAGCTCGTACAAGTTACTCTAAAAAATATAGGTACAAGATTTGTTTAACCTTTGAATATTAATTTTTATTTTTATGAATAAGTATTAATTAATACAAATTTCTTTTCTTCTAAAATAACACTTAAAAAAAAAGGAGAAAGGAAGTATAAATACACATTTAATTAATTTTTTAAGACAGTTTTAACTTCTAAAAAATGTAATTATAAAGATAATTAGAATAATAAGATTATAGTAAGATGATTAATAAGCAACATAATTACAAGTGCATTAAAATATAGATTGTAGTAAGATTGACTTATTTAAAAAAAAATTTAATGAATAGGCACATCTATCTTATTTGCAATAAACATTTTTTTTATCCACTCCTACTAGTTTATTAAACCAAATATGTTATTTATTTAAAAAATAATACACTCTAATTTAAAATATAAGAAATTTCACCCAAGTACCATCATCATATTTTTAGATTTTGATAATTATACTATGCAAATAACATTTTATATAAACATCCAAATGTATTTAGTCATTATATTATAATATCTAAAAAATAATTAAAGGTAATATCATGATGCATAAAAAAATACTCCATTTTTTGATGTATAACATTTTATATACATTTTTTTATACTAATAAGTTATTAATGCTATATTTTTTTACTATACTTTTGATTATTATTTTTACTACACTTCCAATTTTGAATAAATGTTCCTGATATATTAATTATATTTTGTAACATATAAAAATGGAAAAACGACATAACACAATTAGCTAGTTTTCAAAATTTATTTATATTTTATATTTATATCCATAAATAACTATTACTTTATATTTTCCATAAATACTTGATTTTTATCAATTTACATTTTACATATTTCTCAATTTCTCAAGTATGAAAATTCTTACAAATATGCATCATTGATAATTGGCAGACCAGCGAGTTAAATGACACGAATTTTATCTTTTTCCGTATATTAAAAATTAAATTTTAATTAAATATTTTTTTTCGTTTATAATTCAAACTAGTGTAATTTAGTAAAATAATCAGTGTAATTTAGTAAAGTACAAGATGATTATTAATTGACGGTGTAAACTTATTTTATTGCACATATTTTTTTTCTCTTAACATTTTAACATTTTATATATATTTTTATACTATTAATTAATAATATAGTATTGTAAAATAATATATTTTATTTTTTACTTAATCTTCTATTTTTGAATATATGTTCCTTATATATAAAGTATATTTTAAATATATAAAAATGGAAAAACGATATATAATAACAAAATAATAAAATACAATTAACTAGTTTTCAAAAATTATTTATATTTTATATTTATATCCATATATAGCTATTAATTTCTAATTTTCATAAATGCGTGAATTTTATCAATTTAAATTTTACATATTTCACAAGTATGAATTTTTTTTACCAACACTTAACATTGATAAACAATTGGCATGGCAACGGCGAGACGCCACGAGTTTTATCTTCTCCGTATCCAAATTTAAATTTTAATTAAAAATTTATTTCCTATTCAAAACTCAAACGATACTAAATATATAAATTTAAAAACAACTTCAAATAGATTCGAATATCTCTACGTTCTCCAATCTCCGCATCTAAATCAATTTTTTAAAACTCAATTTTAATAAATTTTTCTCGTCAAATTTGAGGCGAGTTTGGACATATTCACGTAAATACAAGTATTTTTGCCTAATTCAGACTATATTGCTAAACAAATTGAACGCAACGATTTAATGCAAATTAACAAAAATTTTATTTTTCCGTATATTAAAAATTAAATTTTAATTAAATATTTTCTTTTTTGTTTATAATTCAAAATAGAATAAATAATTAAAAAATGTTATGCATTATTTGACAGTGTAATTTAGTAAAATTATCAGTGTAATTTAGTAAAATACAAGATGATTATTAATTGACGGTGTAAATTTACTGCACATATATTTTTTTCTCTTAACATTTTATATACATTTTTTATACTAATAAATTATTAATGCTACAACTTTTAATTATTTGTTATTGTTTATAATTTTTTTAAAATATTTTTCATACTATTAATTAATAATATAATTTTGTAAAATAATATATTTTATTTTTTAATTAATCTTCTATTTTTGAATATATGTTCCTTATATATAAAGTATATTTTTAATATATAAAAATGGAAAAACGATATATAATAACAAAATAGTAAAATACAATTAACTTGTTTTTAGAAATTATTTATATTTTATATTTATATCCATATATAGCTATTAATTTCTAATTTTTATAAATGCATGGATTTTATCCATTTACATTTTACATATTTCACAAGTATGAGATTTTTTACCAACACTTAACATTGATAAAACGGCGAGACGAAACGATTTTTATCTTCTCCGTATCCAAATTTAAATTTTAATTAAAAATTTATTTCCTATTCAAAACTCAAACGATACTAAATAAATTAATTTAAAAATAATTTCAATAGATTCGAATATCTCTACGTTCTCCAATCTCCGCGTCTAAATCAATTTTTTTAAACTCAATATTAATAAATTTTTATCGTCAAACTTGAGACGAGTTTGGACATATACTCGTAAATACAAGTATTTTTGCCTAGTTCAGACTATATTGCTAAAGAAAGTGAACGCATTGATTTAATGCAAATTAACAAAATTTTAGATAAAAATAAATTTGTTAAACGCTAAACAAATATGATTGCCCATTCGTGAGTGAAGACGCCCAATTCTTAATTTAGACGTAGTATTTTTAGTATACCTCCTCCTATTGAGTAATAAATAAAATGTGTTAATTTTGCTTAGGTAAAAAAAAAAAAAGACAAAAATGAAAATGATTAATTAACTTCACAATATTTTTCAAATATTTAAAAATCTAATAACCAATATCTGATTTTATTTAATAACTTTAATTGCAAACTTTTGTTAATTAATTCTCCATTAAATACAGAATCTAAATACAAATAATCATTAATAAATACAAAGTTAAATAATTTTTAAAAATTTAATAAAAATGGATTTTAAAAAACAGTAATAATATCATTAAATTACTGGCTTAATCCTATTGATAAAATTGATGCATGAATAATAAAGATAAGAACTTAGGAAATGACAGAAAAAAAAAGTAAAAAAAATAAATATAAAATAGAGAAAGAGAAGAGAGAGAGAGGTGAAGTTTATAGAGAAGTTAGAGAGAGAAAGAGAGAGAGAGAGATAGTACAGATCTATTAGAACAAAAGCTTTCACATACACAAACACAACCCAAATCATCAGGTTCTTACTTTTTTATCTTTAAATCTCTTATTTGCGTTATTATAGCTCGTTGTCTTGTACACTTGTTAACAACAATATTCATTCATTAACTCTTTTTGTTTTTCTCTCTCTCTTCAAATTTTCAATATATTTTTTTAAAAAAAATTTTCAACTTGAAGAGGAAGAATAATGGAAGGAGGAGGAGCTCCGCCAGCTGACGCCGTGATGGAGGATGCAGCACCACCGCAACAGCAAGAGCCACAGCAGCAGGTGGGGATGGGGATCGAGAATATTCCGGCTACACTCAGCCACGGTGGGAGGTTCATTCAATACAATATATTCGGTAATATATTTGAAGTTACTGCAAAATACCGACCTCCTATCATGCCAATCGGTAAAGGCGCTTACGGTATTGTTTGGTATGTTGTTATCACCAACTTTTTTTTTATTTTTGAATCAAATTAATGTTAAAGTTTGCTTCTTTTTTTTTTCTTAAATTTTGGTTGTATTATATCATGTTCTTGATGGCAATGGAAAATGGATTTTGTTTATGTTTTTGTTTTTTTGTTTTGGGGTGTGTGAATAGCTCTGCTCATAATTCGGAGACGAATGAACATGTTGCTGTCAAGAAGATTGCGAATGCATTTGATAACAAGATTGATGCTAAGAGGACTCTTCGTGAAATCAAGCTGCTTCGCCACATGGATCATGAAAATGTTAGTGAGTAATGATTGTGCTATGTTTTTGTGAATTGAATGTTGTTTGTTGATTTATAGATATATTCTATGTGATTTGGGAGTTTGATTACTTTGCATTCTGTTATCTATTTTGTGCAAAACTTTGTTTGATATTTGAAAAACGTGGTTTTGAATAGAACATTATGGCGGGAGTTGATCCATTTAGCCGACCCCATTTAGTGGGATAAGGCGCTAGTTGTTGTTGTTTATTGATTTTAAAATGTGTATTTTATTGATTTTGCTGTTGACTTTAGATGGTTTTTACCTTTTCTGAAATCCGAATAAATAAAATTGTCCGTAAGGATAATCGACGACGAGTGCCTGTTTCTGTTTGACATTCTTGCAATCATTTTTTAGTTTACCCTCGTGTAAGAAATCTCGGGGCAGTTATTTTCCATTCTGATACTGTCTTTATTGTTGTTAATGGTGGATGGCAGAAGGCCAAAATTCTGCAATATAAGCACGCCATTGCACCCTATGTGTCACCATGGCGGACATTCGGTCCCAAATATCCTATGGCAGTTGTCCAAAATTCTGCTATGGCATGGCGGAATGGCGACGCCATGGCCGCGATTTAACAGCTCTTCTTAGCGCATCTTTTTTATTGTTTTTGTGTTTACTCTATATGTTTTTATATCTGACCGTATTGCGTCTGCTGAAATCTGGAACAAGTAAAATTCTGTGTAAAAGGAAAATCCATTATTTGTGTCTTCTTCTGTTCAGTATCTTTCCCATGGTTGATTAGTTTATCCTCGTGTAAGGAATCTCAAAGCAGTTATTTTCCATTCCGATGCTATCTTCATAGTTGTCGATGGCAGAAGGCCAAAAATCCTCCGTATAAAAACGTCATTGCAGCCAATGGCAGACATTCCTTCACGAATTGCCTATGACGGTTGTCCAAACAACCGCCATACCATGGCGGATTGGTGGCACCATGGTCGTCATTTAGCAACACTGCATAACTTGTGTATTTGATTGATTTTGTGTTTGACTTTAAATGTGTTTTTTTTACGATTCTGAAATCTGAAACATGTAAGATTCTGTTGACCTAAAAATCATTGAGGAGCGCTTGTTTCTTTTCAATATCCTTGCAATCACTGATTAGCTTATCCTTGTGTAAGAAATCTTGGAGCATTTATTTTCCATTCCACCACTGTCTTCATTGTTGTCGATGGCGGAAGGCCTAAAATTTGCCATATTAACCAGCCATTGCAGCCAATGGCAGCAGACATTCCTTCACAAATTGCCTATGTCGGTTGTCCATAAATGTGCCACGCCAAGGCGGAATGGCGGTGACATAGCAGCCTTTTACCAACACTTCTTAACACGTGTATTTTATTGACTTTGCATTTGACTTTTGATGTTTTTGTGATATCGTATTGCCTGTTCAAATCTGAAACAAGTAAAATCTGTCCAGAAGGAAAATCAACAATGAACGTCTGTTTCGTTTAATATGCTTGCAATCATCGATTAGTGTATCCTCGTGTGAGGAATCTTGAAACTGCCTTCATTATTGTTGATGGCGGAAGGAGAAAATTCTGCCATATGAACACGCCATTGTGTCAATGGTGTCGCCGTGCCGGATGTCCATCTTCCGGGCCATGGCAGAGTGGCGTCACCATGGCTGCTATTTAACAACACCTTTTTAATATGCATATTTTATTGATTTTGTATTGACTTTAGATGATTTTACGATATCTGAATTCTATTGCTTCTGCTGAAATCTGAGACAAGTAAAATTCTGTCCAAAATGAAAATCAATGACTAGTGTCTGTTTATGTTTGATATCCTTTCAATCAGTGATTAGTTTATCATCTTGTAAGGAATCTTGGAGCATTTGTTTTCCATTCTGACAATGTCTTAACATGTGTATTTTATTGATTTTGTGTTGACTTTAGATGTTTTTTAGGATATTTAAAATCGAAAATCTAAAATCCTATTGCTTCCGCTGAAACAAGTAAAATTCTATCCAAAAGGAAAATCAGTGCCTGTTTATGTTCTATATCCTCGCAATTATTGATTAGTTTATCCTCTTGTATGGAAACTTGGAACAGTTATTTTCCATTTCGACGCTGTCTTAACATGTGTATTTTAGACACTTTTTACGATATGCTGCACGCGTCACTTATTTTACTTGTCACGTGTATAGTGGCGGTTGATAAACACTGTCTTCCCGTACTTAAATTAAAAAAAAATATTGCATTTACATAATGGTGGCTGCTTTATATGTTCATTCTTATGTCATGAGGGGAAATGTCAATACTTCCTAGCATAGAAAGACTTGTTAAATTTGCCATATTGGTTTTGCCTAATGTAAGTTTTGTATAGGTGGTCGCAATCCGGGATATCGTGCCACCACCTCTGCGGGAGGTATTCAATGATGTTTACATTGCATATGAGCTGATGGACACTGATCTTCACCAAATCATTCGATCAAATCAAGCATTATCAGAGGAGCACTGTCAGGTATATATTTAAATATACCCCCTTTTAAATTATACCCATTAAGCTTATTAAATCTTATCCCTGAAACCATTATAAGCTTTTTCTTTTCCTTTTGTAGTATTTTCTGTACCAGATTCTGCGTGGGTTGAAGTACATACATTCCGCGAATGTTTTGCATAGGGACTTAAAACCCAGCAACCTTCTCCTGAATGCCAACTGTGACTTAAAGATTTGTGATTTTGGACTGGCTCGTGTAACCTCTGAAACTGATTTTATGACTGAGTATGTTGTTACAAGATGGTACCGTGCACCAGAGCTTCTGTTGAACTCTTCTGATTACACAGCAGCAATTGATGTCTGGTCTGTTGGTTGTATTTTCATGGAGCTGATGGATCGAAAGCCATTGTTTCCTGGCAGAGATCATGTGCATCAGTTGCGTCTACTCATGGAGGTAACTTCTTTATCCATCGTTAGTGTTTGAAGAAGTTCAAGAGTTATTGATTTATATCAGTTTTTGCAGTTCAAATTATTAACTTGCTGATTTTGAAACCAACACATTATTGAAACAAAATAAAATTCACTGCCATATCATTCTGGAGTATACTTTAGATTAAGTTTCATTATATCAGTATATTAATAAAACTGCCATGCTTTATGTTTTACAGCTGATTGGTACCCCATCGGAAGCTGATTTGGGATTTCTTAATGAAAATGCTAAGAGATACATAAGGCAGCTACCTCTTTACCGCCGCCAATCTTTCCAAGAAAAATTTCCGCATGTCCATCCTGATGCTATAGATCTTGTTGAAAAGATGTTAACTTTTGATCCTAGACAAAGACTTACTGGTAAGTATTCATTGCCAGATATAACCGTGTCCATACACATGCTTCATAAAATTTCATGCTTAATTTGGCATCACAGTGCTTATTAAAAAGTCATCTAGTCAATTCATCAGTCATAGGTTGATAATTTGCTGTTTGCATCTAAAGGATGCATCTAGATACTTAAATTTTTTGCTTTTGGGATATATATCGATTTCATATCCTGTCGAAATCAGTTGTTTCTTAGATTTTGGATTGAGCGTCACTCAACCTTTGTCTGCTAACATGAAAATGCTTCATACTAGCCTCATTCATAAAAGCATTGGCACCTGCATTGAAATGATGAAATACAAGTTTTTGTCTCTCGTGTGTTTAAATTCCTTCGTTGACATTGTTTTGCAGTTGAAAATGCGCTGGCACACCCCTACTTGACATCGCTGCATGACATCAGTGACGAACCTGTATGCACGACTCCCTTCAGCTTTGACTTTGAACAGCATGCTTTGACTGAGGAACAGATGAAAGAACTGATATACAGAGAGGCTCTAGCTTTTAACCCCGAGTACCAGCAGTAGCGTAGTGGTGATAAAGACGGTGGTGTTATGATTGGGTTTGGAATATGTTTGTGTCTGCAGTCCATAGGTCAAGAGATTTCTGTGTATATATTATCTTATCTATCTATCATCTGAAACCAGATGAACTTGGAAGTTATTTATTTGATCATAGGTTTGATTGGTAGACTTGCTGGAACACAATCATAAGGTACTTTGTATTTTTATTGTCTTATTTGTTTCAAACTATTCTCCAATTTATTGGTTTCAGCCAACTTCTGATAAACTTTGTCATCAACACATGCATTAATGGGTTATTTTATTCATTTTGGATTGAATTTTTTTCTTCTGTTAAAGGTTATTTGTTTAGCTAATATGATTACAAAATTGAACACGTTTTTATTTGGACAAAATAAAATCAGGTTGCCTGGTATAGGCAATGTTCTTCTGGTTCCTTTTTGAGGCATATCAAAAAAGTTATAGGTGATAGTTATATCTACCTCTTAACTCTGAGTTATGTGCATGAAATATAAGTCTGTTCCCATCTCAGCAACTGTGCACTCCCTTTAAACCTTAATTCATATCTTCTTTTTCACAAACTCACGACCAAACACAAGCCTTTCCGGTCATTACCCGCTGTTTGTCGGCTTGTCGCTGGAGCCATCACTGCGGTATCCGTGCTCAAAGGTGATTGAAAGAGGAGGTTTCTAAGATTCTGGCAATTATGTGGTGGCGAGGAGAACGTTTTTGTTTAGATGATCTATGTTAGATATGATGAGATTGATTTTAGCAACATAATACATCAACAACACTAACAATACATCAACAAAATTAAAAGCATCTATTAAACACAAATAACTTCATGGAAGAGATAAAATAATTACTTACTCCCTCCGTCTCACAATGAGTGACCCATTTGGAATAATATGATGTCCCAAAATAAGTGACCCATTTCAATTTCCAATACACTTTTTTCAATTTTACCTTCTAATTAATAAAAAGTTCATCATTCCCAATACATGATAAGGGTATTATAGTAAAAATATCATCTCTCTTACTTTTTTACACTTTTCATAATCTGTGTGAAATGGTGTGCTGGGTCACTCATTGTGGGACGGAGGGAGTAATTGGATTTAACCATACACGTTGTGATTTTATCAAATATCCTTCGACAAAACAAGTTTCAGACTTTCAGCAAATAGTACAAACATATTTGACTAAGGTAACATACTCTTGGTATGATATTGACCAAATAGTGAGAACATGATTCTCGCATTATCATCTTTTGAAGTTGCATGTTGGTGAAATGAACATGTTTATCATTTTTGATTAAAGAACAATAATACTCAACATTGAATACTCTTTTTGTATCGCAGTGATATAGATGATGATTTATTTGGTCGAGTTGGTCCTTCATATTTGACATCGTAATTTTGATATTGATCCAAAAAAAAGGGAAGGAATCCCTTTTTTTAGTACTATAGGTACTCGGCATGATTTTGAGTAACCAGAGTTTGGTAGAGGCGATTGGATGTCTTAGAATAGTCCATACGTACTCAAATTAACACAAATTCGCTTAGAAGATAGTGAACCATATACAATCCACATGTAATCAAATCTTGATTAGAATGAAGTAGTTGTGCACATCGTCCATGGTATCCTGAAATTCCTGGTTTTGTTCGATCCAGGTCGTCCTCGTCTGATCTCTTTTGAGGGCTAACACTTGATCATGCTTTCTAAAGTACGTCTCAATGTATTTAGCAGTTCTAAAAGTCTCCCTCAAATTCTAAATAGTCATATGATCTCGGGGTTCAGTATAGTATTCCTAAAAATGATGTCCAAATGTGTGTGATTTGGCATAAAAGTTGGGTGAAATCTCAATGGCCTAACTTTCCATACCAAGCACATGCTCTTCTAGCCTTTGTGGACGACCTGGGGCTTGCTATTGTTGTTAAGGATTTTCTTGCGATAGTTAAATCTCTAGATAATAGAAGAGATATTGGCCTTCATCTCGGGCTTCTTCTTGCACACCTTCATGAATAGGATATGTTAGAATCCTGCTCATATCACTTTGGTTGATCGGTAGCATTGGACTAATTTGTTGGATAGGACTATGGAGCAGAAGAACGTGTGGAATCTTGTTTTACAGGTAATAGACCTTTAATAAAGATCAGTATCTAAAGTTTTGATGACGACAATGCATGAAGATCTATATGTGCTTACAGAAGAGGACTCAAGATAAAAGTGCCTATACAATCAGATACTAGCAAGAAGTCTTGAAGCCTTTTTGAAGAAATATGTGAAAGCTCTGCTCCAGGTCTTGTATGGAGATCTGTCTGAGTGAACTGAGTACTGTAAAATTAAGGTAGTAGCTTAAAAATACTAAGGCAACTCACACACGCACTAAAACATTTTTCAAAATACCTTATCAAGAGAAAATTTTCAAAAATACATTGGAGTTGTACCATATAACTTAGGAGTTGTAGAAATAGCATGAGGGGGAATTTTGGCTTATTTAATCGATTAAGACTTTGGTCTAATCAATTAACTCAATCCAAACTTATGCCCCAAGGCATTTGGTTAGCGCCTTAATAATGTGCGACGGCTCTATTCTCAAACCTTCTTTTTTGGGCATTATACTCTTTTATATTTAAAGCATTTAATTGTTTAAGAAAATCAATTAAATAGTTAATGCAATCCACATATCATCCATTATTTTGATGAATCCAACTACTATATAAAGGGAGGCCCCCTCACTTGAAATCACGCTATTTTTCAATGTTTTTATACTTGTTTGGAATTTATCTCTCTAAGTTCTCTTCTCAGTCCAGAAACTTTCTTTCTTCACTATTGGTTGACTCACTTGAAATCACACCACTCAAAATTTTTACAGTTAAATTATATTTAAATAAAACCTCATAAATCTTTGTCATTGTTAAAATTTAATTAAATAGAACCTCTAATTATTTTTTCATGGTTAAATCATGAATAACCTACACAGACTTCAAAAAACTTGTGACGACCTTACATAAAAATAAACAAAAACAAAAAGAGACCGAAACATAAATGGGTGCATTGGTGAAAGTGAAACATGTAGCTCGAATGAGTTTGTTTGTAAATAATTATATATGGTTTGGATACTTCAAACAAATCTCAATGAGAAGTGCTATTTTTAACATAAAGTAACTTTTAGAATATACTGCTAATGCTTTTCCTTCAAAACATGGTGATATTATTTAGGCTTAAATAGTTATTTGGTCATTATAAGTTGACGTATTTTTTAATTTCGTTTCTGTATTTTTTTTCTTGAAAATGATTTCTCAATGTTAAAATCTTTTTGCTTTAGTCTCTAAAATTAAAATTCGTAGGAAATCTGTAGATTTTTCTACGGATTTTAGTTTTAGAGACTAAATTTAAAAAAATTTCAAAATTTAAGGACTTTATCCAAAAAAAAAAATGCAATGACGAAAACCAGAAACACGCTAACTTACACATACCGAAAAACTATTTAAGCCTATTATTTATTATTTTACATTTTTTTTCTAAATTTACAAACTCTTCTAATCAATTTTTTTAATGAAAAATATGTTATGAGTTAATTTATAGATTTTCAAAACTATAATGTTAAGTATTATAAATTTAAAATAAAAATTTGAATATTTTGTTTTTTTCAGGTTCCAACCCCTCCGATCATTCGTAGTTGCGGAAATGGAATAGTGGTTCGACCTATCAAATTTAACATTAATTATTATTGAACCAATTAACGATGGATTAGTTATATATATATATATATATATATATATATATATATATATATATATATATATATATATATATATATATATATATATATATATATATATATTGGTTGAATCATGATTAAACCTTTGAACATTAAGATCTAGTTCTAATTACTTTAATGTTGTGTTTTAGAAAACTCTACACTCAATTGTATCTATATTATTTATATTCCCTTTTAATTTCATTGAACATGTGGAGATTTTATATACTTAATAGAAAAAAGTTTATATTATTTTTTAACAGACATTAAAATTTAAATATTGAGTAATAATTATTATTATTATAAAATAACCACTAATTAATAATTATTACGGTAAAATTATATGTAAATTGGGATCTCCCATTTTATAATCAGTTATAGTAATTTATTACTAATAAAAAAATTTAATTAAACTTTTCAATCTTTTTTCTATTTTCTTTTTACTATTTTACTAGCACACACAATATTGTTAGGCACATTTTTTTTATTAAAAAGTTAATGTAAAAATGAGTAAAAACAAACTTCTCATTAGCAACATTATGCATAATCACACTTTATAAAATAGTTGTTTTTAATTTAAATTTTACTCAATAACATTAAATTATAAAATTAAATATGCTTTTGATCTTTTAATTATAATAACTTTCATTTTTTATCCCTCTAAATTTGTTTCAAAATATTGATATTCAAATATTTAATTACTAATTTTTAGTATCTATTTTTATGTCAATTTAAAATTTGTATTCTTATTAATATTTGAGTTTGATAACATTGATCAACTATAGAAATAAATTTTGACCTAATCATAATTTATCAATTTTAAAACACAAAATTAAAACAATTATTTATATTTATATATTTTCTATAAATAATTTAATATAAATATTTGAAATTTCAAACTTTATTTAAAAATTCAATGTTTGCTTGAAATTTTAAGAGCACACTAGAAAAGTTATATTTATTTGAGATTTTAATAATTTTTGTTTTCTCCTAATATAGAAATTTATAAACTAGAAAAATAAAATTTATTTATCAAAATATTGAATAAATAAAAATTTATTGATTATTTTTTTAAAGGACCTAAAAAAATTGTTTTATTAGGTATAAATTGCATTCAATATATTTTATTATGTATGAAAAGTTTATGAGAATATAGATAAATCCTTCAATTCACTCTTTAAATTACCCATATAAATATTTAAATGTTTGTGGTTCATCCAAATATTTTTATTTAGGTAAAAAAATGCCTTGTTGATCCAAATATTTTTAAACAAGATTATCTTTATAAACAGAAGTAAATTTACTATTATTCAAATATTCTTATACTTAATGCAAAAATAAAATAATATTTATATATGAAGATTTATTATCTTTCTAAAAAAATTACTAAACAATTTGATCTTTATTTTTTTTTACAAGTGTATCATTATTCTTGTGAAGTCCATTCTCGCTATTCAATTTGCAACAGTGATATTTATTTTATAGCAAGCTCGGTCATTATGCCACATGTTCAATGGTATTGAACCATTCAATCTCCAAAATCAATGGAATTGCGTCTTCCACAATTATAATTCCATGAAAGAGCAATGCAATGCATTCATATGTAACCTCTTCATCAGAAGTGTTAGTCAAACATTGATTGTGCAATTTTAAATAAGTAAAACTCAATGTCCATCTCTCTTCTCACACCAATCAACCAAAGAGACAATCAACTTCTTGAGAGAGAACAGAGAATATAACATAAAAATACAAATAGGTAAAGAATACACTAATCATAAAAGTAAAGCTGACCGTAATTTACTATTTGCATAAAAACAATTTTATGATACAAAACCAAGTATTTAACCACTGTCAACTCTTGATGTCCCAAAAAATTTTGATAGGGGAACTGGTCCGTCATTATCAGATCCAGAATCCTTGCTTTTTGACTTATACTTCTTCTCCTTCTTTGATCGCTTAGACCTGGACTTGGATCTTTTTGACGATCTCTCGTCTTCACTACTAGAAGAGTATGAAGATGATGAAGAGGAGCTAGATGGAGAAGATCTTCTTGAATGCTACAATGGATAAAGCAATAAGAATTAGTAAGAAAAAAAATACACTTGCAACTAAAATGAGTATAAAAATCAACTTTTAATTAATATTGCTTGGTCGAGTAATTAGAATCAGTTTGCTACAACAAATATCTTTTGCAGAGTAATATACAAACCTAGAATTGCTAGTCATATGTCGATCACTTCCAACATAAATTGAAGGTTGTTAATTAGACAAGCACTTTACAAGCTAATATTAAGACAAATTTAATTTTTTATACATTGGTGTAAAAAGTTTTGGATTGTCATCACATCGCAATTAATCATGTCATGTCACTTTAGAAGTGCTTATGATAAAAGTCAAATGTTTCTAATAATCTGACCATTATAATTGATTGACAACGTAAAAACTCTTCACACCGACGGTGAAAATGAATTAAATTATTAAGGCAAAGCAGTCGATGAAAAGCAAATGGTTGAAAAAAGGGACTGATGATGAAAGCCTAATTTAAATCCAATTAAGACTTTAAAAAAAAAAAAACTCCTAAAATTTTGAAGGAAAGGGAAGTAGTAATGTAACATCAATTACTTCAAACCAAAATAATTATTTCATTAAAACCTCCACTTCTTACATACCACAAAGTGACAAGACATTGAAAAGCATAAGCTCTATATAACTTATTTTTTTCAAACAATAGAATCTATCTATTGAAGACCTTCCAAACCTCAGGCGACAAAAGATATTGAAAAGGATAAATTATGTAATTTGATTTACAAAGGGTAAATCCAAAGATACCCCTTGATCTTTAAGCCAATGTCCACTCAAAATGTTTTTCTTGTAATACATAACATAAATAAAAAAAAACACTCATGGACTAAAATAAAAGTATTTTGAAATTGCAGACACATTTAAAAAAAATTACAGTGACTAAAATAACGATTTCTCTCTCCTGAAGGATAAACTCGCAAAACCAATACCAATTATCAACAAATTGAATATCACAACCAACTTTCTTAATCCCAGTGATTTCCTCAAGGGGTCCTATATTAGGAACGGATGTAATATAAAAACTAGCTATTGTAGAAGCACACGGTATTTTTAAAAAAGGGACCATGGAATGCCATTGACCGATCATTCAACCAAACTGAGTTCTTTATATCCAATACCAAGGATGTTACCAAGTCTCTTGCAGCAGCACACATTGAGTGCTTGAAGGTTCCTGCGCTAACAATGATAAACAGCGGCTGTAGCTGTACCATTGCGCTCATTGCGAAGGATTATCACATTCAGTTAATGGTGATGAACCTATCAGCTAGGTATTTAGAGCGGAGACACATGTCACCGATCAAAACATGTCCACCTAAGTTGCAAGTACTTAGTACCAATAGCAGAGATCTGCATGGAGAGAAAGACAAGGCTCTGATTCAAGGTAATGAAGAAAGCAGAACAAAGGTTGGACCAAGAAAATGAAAGGACCTTTGATTGGTATGGAGGTCGTCATTCCAGGAGTCCATTATCACATTTATCCAAGGAGGAACCGTGGAAGAATGAAGTTTGCTACTCAAATTCCAACCATGCCCGATAACTAGATTTAGGTAAAGGTGATGGTACTAGAACATGCCAACTGTTATATAGGGATATCCACTACACGTGATTGACAGGAAATTGATTCATTTTGCTGCACCTAAGAGTTCACCAACTCTAGTCACACTCACATGGCAACATGGATGTCCAAGTCCTAAAATGCCTACAACCAGAGAAACCCATAATTTCCATCCCAAACAAGGAGGAACTTTAACAGTGAATAAATATGAAAATGGCTTGGAAGGAACCAATGGAGATTTTTCTTAGAACTTAAGGAAAGGTAGAATGAGGAGTTATGTTTCAATGTGAACATGACTATAGCCCCACCAATCAGTGCCCTAATCATGACTCATACTTGAGGATATTGATTTGGGAAGGGATGAATGAGAGTGAAGAGCCCAAGGAGTCTTTGTTAGCAATAGATTCAAATAAGGTCAAAGAGATGGGAAACAGCCTGCAGTCAATCAGTGCCCTAATCATGACTCATACTTGAGGATATTGATTTGGGAAGGGATGAATGAGAGTGAAGAGCCCAAGGAGTCTTTGTTAGCAATAGATTCAAATAAGGTCAAAGAGATGGGAAACAGCCTGCAGTCAATCAGTGCCCTAATCATGACTCATACTTGAGGATATTGATTTGGGAAGGGATGAATGAGAGTGAAGAGCCCAAGGAGTCTTTGTTAGCAATAGATTCAAATAAGGTCAAAGAGATGGGAAACAGCCTGCAGTCAATCAGTGCCCTAATCATGACTCATACTTGAGGATATTGATTTGGGAAGGGATGAATGAGAGTGAAGAGCCCAAGGAGTCTTTGTTAGCAATAGATTCAAATAAGGTCAAAGAGATGGGAACCAGCCTGCAGTGTAACGAATGTTCAAGAGGTTCACTCATTACATACCACCAAACTAATGCATTTTTAAATATGCTAAGGAAGGAACTCGGGAGGAGGAAGATGACATTTGTAATCAGTGTATTTTCCCATTCTGTCTTGCCTCAAGGCAGATTTGCAGGCTGATGGAATTGATGAGTGGTTTGATGGGTTCCTAGACCTCATAAATAAAAAGGGAGCCTGATACGGCCTTAACGATCTACTTATGTGGGCCAACTCCCTCTTTAGGAGAGGGATTAAATTTTAAACAAAAAATGAGAAGGAAAGTTGATAAGAGGAGATAAAGCGGATCTACCATACAAAGTTCAGAGGCAAGAAGGGGGTTATATGTTTTTCATTTCAATTTTTGTTTATAGCTTGGGGTCATAGGAATTTACCTTGATGGGAGCATTAGCTCTTACTTAATGTATTTTCTTCCGTTTACTTGTCAATAATATAGTGTCCCTTCGTTATATAGGAATTATTCCTGTCATTTATGGAATATAAATGAACTTCTTTAAATGAAGGTTGAAAGTCGCTGACAAATTATAGAAGTTATCTGTAATTAAACCAATTTTCTCTATAAGAGATTCCAAACAAAATACACATACGCCTTGACAGTATTTTTCAACATCAATGAAAACAATATAGACCTACGCTCTAACTAGTTTGATACTATGGTTAGCTAGCAGTTCGTAGTTGCATAATAGTTGAAAGGGTAGTTAGTAGCTACGATAGTATGGTTTTTGAATGAAATATTTTGGTTCTTCTCCAGGAGTAAATGTTGGAAATCAAACGCACCTTTCGTTTCTTGCTGCTATGCTTCTTCGAAATTTTGTCCTTCTTATCTGTTTAATAGAATATGCACACTCATCATTAGGTATGGGAAAAGTCACTAGAAAAACAAAGCAGCTTTCTGCAACTTTACCAAATTACCACACATACCTTTTGAATGTTTAGACTTGCTACTAGAGTGATTTCTTCCCTGGGAAAGTTTGCGAGCCCTTTCAGCATCTAGTTGAGCCCTGTACTCCCTCATCATCCTATCTGCATCTGCTTCCAGCTCCCCCTTTTTCAGTTCTTCTTCCTGGTGAATAAAGTACATCAAAACAAGTCAAACACAAATTAAATAACAGTGTTAATGCCCCAAAAAAATTGGTACACAAAATAACTCAGATTAAGGTATAGGAAAGGCATGCAATAAAAAAGGTATGACTGATAAAAGATACACGCTAATGAAGGACAATTTGTGCAAATCAGATTATCAAAATTTAAATAATTGATTAGTACGAATAAACAAGTAGAAAGGTTAATGATCTAACCCTTGGGCAATGTTTGTTCAAGTTTAGGAATGACATTACCGGGAACACAAGGGTAGTCACTGACTCTACATCTCTACCCAAGTTTGTTACAAGGTTAAGAAAGAATATATTCCCAGGAATAGGATAACTTCCCATATAACTTCCATAATTCCCATGGTTTTATTCTCAAGTGAGAAGGTGGGAATGTGCAATCCGGAATTCTACGTGTTTTTTTATTAAAAGAAACATAACTACTAATTGTCTCAAAAATATTCAATTGTGTTGAACACTTTTTTTAAAAAATACCCAGGAATCATTCTTTATATTCCCGGGTAACTTATTCTTGGGAATAACTTTTGAATCCAAGAAACAATTGGCCCCTTAAGTTAGCATTTGAAGTTAACTCTTAGAAAGGGAAGGATAAAAAAATAAACTCCATAGAAATAATTTTCGCAATCAAATCTAAGACAGGTGCTTAATTTTTCAAAAAATTAAATATCATCATAATTATTTGGAAGTGTGCCACAGATGCATACACAAAGATCAAAAGAGGTTCTATTATTTAAAATGAAGGCCCAGAACAAATTTGAGAATGAGAGGCTGAGGGCATCAATGTCAAAAGGATCAAGTAGAGAGTAGATGAGTGTCAATTGATTAAGAGAGGTTGAGGCAAAGGGGACTTCATGTTTCTTAAAGTACAGGATGTGCAACATGGGTCAGCCAGCTAAACCCATCACAACAAGGCTTTCCCGGCCCTCTAATAATTCCCTCACAAAATTATTTTGGTATTGCAATGCAACCATCCCCGGCATGGCCAGAGTTGGAAGGTGTGAGAAACGTGAAAGAAGGTGCAAACGAATGAGTAAACTGTGATCTTTACAACCATGGTGTAAAACCCTATTTCAGTCACAATTACTAAAAGATTCACTCACCAATTTTTGTCTTTTTGAAATTTTCACATTTAAAAATATGAATCCGGCAATGCTATAAATAAAACAAGTAAATGAAAGCGAAATTAAAAAACGAGTAAAATTGGGGAGGAGAGAAGATGTGTTTATAAACTTAGAGGCATTGACTAAAATAACCTTACATTAAATGTCATATGAAATGTTAAAAGGGTTTAAAATGTAAATTAACACTTCCCCTTCATTAAACTCAATTGTCTGTTATCACTGCAAGCTAAAATCATAAATTCCCCTCATATATACACAACAAAGAAAAGAAAAATGTATTTCCAATTTACTTGCAAGAGTAAACATATAATATTTGTGAAAAGAGATTACCTTTTGTTTCTTTTTGTACTCTTCCCAGGTGATCGTGTGAGAGGTTTTAAGGCTAGCCAAACGGGCAGCATGCCACTCTGGAGAATGAAATGAACCATCCACCTGCGACAGTCCTCATCAATAACGGTCCAGGAAAAGAAACCAATCCAACATTCGAGCAATATAATGCAAAACAATCCTACAATACAATATATATACACATGCAGTAAGGCAAGAATAACAAATAACATGGTGAGATTCAAGCTTGGGGCTTAAAATACCAGTGCACAAGTTATTTTTTCACTGAATGATTTTTCCAAGCTATCAATGATACCTAATACAAATAATTTTTGCTTTAATCCCTAATATTAAGACAATAAAACCAAGCACAAACTCATATAGCAACAAAATACGAAAGGGAATTGGGGAAAAACCGATAATACAAAAAATGGGGAAGATCGATGAGTGTTATGAACAATTGAACGAAATTGGAAGGGTATAATATGGAAGGGTACAAACCATGCCATCTTCAACCTCGTCGGGGCCGCCGGAGGCACCGCCAAGCCTAGCTCTCTGCATAGCTTTGTAGGCTTGATTTTTCCCCATTGCTTTTCAGGTGGATAGATCGATTTGTTTGTGGATTATGATCATGCACTAGACTCTGATAGAGTTAGACACCGATTCGATTGAAATTATTGTTATTAGGGATTTGATTTTGCTTTCGCAATCGCTTTGCAATGTGCGACGGAGCTAGCTCTTGTTCTGGTTTGTTATCGATTTCATGACAGAAAACGATCTTTCTGTATGTATGGGCTGCACCTTTTTTCGCTTCTGTCCGATGGATCTCTTCCTATATGGGCCTCAACCTTTTTTATGGGCCTTCTCTTTTCATGCGGATATTTATGCAATTTCTTTTGGAAATTTCTTTATACACCTTCTAACCTTTTTAGGGGCCTTTTAGAAAATTTCTATTTTATCTCTAGAATTCGAAGATGCATCTTCAAACTAGGGGTGTTCATGGTTTATGAACTGCATTGAACCAAATCATATTTATGGTTTGATTCAATTTGCAATAACCATTTTAATAAAAACCAGTTAACCGCTAAAATCGTTTTAATTCAATTTAAAACTAGTTTAGAACCAGTTTATATTATAAACTAGTTTATAATCAGTTTGCAATTTTAAATCAATTTTATATTTTGAACTCTTTTAAAATCAATTTATTGAATTTCATAAAAAAAATAATATTAAAGTTTTTTTTGAATATTTATTTTTAAAAAACAATTTTTATTTTCATTAATTTTTTAATTTTCATTAAAAAAAATATTTTCAATTTTTTTTCTCAAAATTTTTATTTTAGGGAGAAAATATTTTTTATTTAAAAAAAAAAAAACATTTTTTTTTAATTTTTAGAAATTTTTTTCAACACTAACATCCATCTACCATTTTCAACTTGATCCAACTCTAGATCAAAACTACAATTCTCAAATTCAAAATGCACAAGCTGACACTTCAAAAGAAAATATACATACTTATTAATTATTATACATACAAATTATTCTGAAATTGAATAAATCAACCACGTTAAGATATATAACAAGTTATGTAATGAAAAACTCAAATTCTTAAATATGTGATGCAACTTCTAAGAAAAAAAATTGCAACTAAGAAATTAGTGAACGAATAATTTAGAATCACAGATAATAAAAGAAATACTGATTTTCATTAAATTTCAATTTCAATCCATGTAAATTGAATATGCTTTGATTCAGGGACACGTCTAAAAGATTTAAGTAGTGAGAGTAAATTTATACATAGATTTATAATATTAAAGATACAATATCATTTATTTAAATATGAATATAATGTAGTGATTTATTTATTTTAATCACTGTAACAATATTTTTTGTAAAATATTTTCTGCATATATTAGCAACTTGCAAATAATTTATCTATCATGTGATTTTTCATTTGATTTTTGAAAATATTCATAGAAAAAAATGCTATAGACATTAGATTAGTGCACTTGCCAATTGCCACTCGGTTGTTTTCCTTATTAATTACTATTAGTTTGAAAACTAATTCATAATATATTTTTTTGGGCTTCCAAAACCTCATAAAAAGGTTATTAAATTAATGATTGGTGTCGAAGAAAAAATTGAAAGGGAGGATATGTTATTGAAGTAATTTTTTAATTTAACATAGGTGTATGTACTACTATTACATATACATGCATATAAATATTTTAGAAACTTTGTGGGGTCATCTGCCCCCTTAGACGCATAAATTATTTTCACGATATTTTTTTAAAAACAATGTTTTTTTTATTTTTGAAAAAAATATTATTTTTTAATTTCAGAATTTTTTTAAATTTTTTTATGAGAAATTAATTTTTATAATTAAATCTGTTTATAAAATAAAACTGGTTCTGAACCGGTTTTAAATTGAATTTGAATAGTTTAAATTAAAAGGTTCAGTTCATTAACCATTTAAGTGGTTTAGTTTTTTTATGGTGCAATGCAATTCAATTCAAGTATACAATCCAGTTAACCACATTTTTGAACACCCCTACTTCAAACGCACCATATTTTATTTTTTTAGGGATACTTTCGGAGATGCATTTCTGAATTCACTCATTTCATTTTTTTAGGGATGTTTTCGGAGATGTATTTTCGAATTCACCCATTGGTGGGTCTCAGAAGTACATATCTGAAATAAATACTGAATGAATTTTCATGAAACAGAACATAAAAACCAGAAAACACTAACATAAATTTAACATAGATAGTCGAAATTACACAAATTTTCAAACAGAATCTAAAACTACATGTTGTTATAAACAGCTCCCGATCTCTGAATCTTCGCATCCACTTCAATCAGACCCTTAGTAGAAAATTTGTGAAGAGTACTCCACATAACATTTAAATCGTCATCCATCTTCAGTGCAAACTAGGTGAACTGTACATTTTCGTCAGTGTCGAGTGATGGTTAATGATACTCAAGCTTGAATACCTTTCGATTTTTTAGATAGTGGGTGAGAGAATCAAGTATGATAATTAGCTCGGTGAGAGGCGTGTCCTCGGAGAACCTAAATTGAAGTGGCAACTTCACACCATTGAAGTAAACAAAAGCAAGGTGAGAATATGTTTGTGTCATCTCTGATTTATGGTGTGTGATGTTGAATAAATGGTGTGTGATGTTGAATAAATGGTTTGGAGACCATATTTATAGAAGATTTGGAACAATTTGGTCCGAAGAACTCTTATCTTGTGTCACATCACATGGAACAAGAGAATTGTGAATTTTATTGAATCCTTCCTTATTCCCGTAGTCGTGTGTAAGATTCTCTATGCACTGCCGTCAACTCCGAAATAAGTGTTTATCACACAAAAGTGTGGTTCTCCTATCCTTTTCCAAGTAATTCGGACATGACTCGAAACCCGCAATTACCATCACCCCCACATGTATGGTCTTTTCAATGTGTTTGTGCATAGAAAGGGGTATCTCATCAATGTGAATAATCAGTGGTGGAATTTGTGGTTTCTTAATCGGAGTTGTACGGGGTGGTTTAGAAATGCGAGCTCCCTTGAATTTTTTTGTTGTGATTTAGGGGTTGGAGAATCCGGGAAATGTGAATCAACAACTTCATTGTAAGACGGAGTCCGCTTTGTTGAATTGTCATCTCTTGTACTTTTACACTTTTTAGAGGCACGTTTAGTTTTTACCGGTTGTGAAGGAGGTTTCATATCAGTCGTTTATGAATAGGCAATTTTTCTCAGTTGTTCTTTAATGTGCAATCTCGTTGTATCATCCACTTTAGAAAATATATCTATGATCATTTCCAACTTGGTTGCAATGGTTATACTCGATGTATCATCCTTCGTCGAACCGTGGTAATCAAATCAGAGTCTTTTCCAATGAGTGGAGACCTCGTCCATGCGTATGGGGGTATTTAGCTTCATTTTTTTTAGAAATGAGACAAGCACATGGAAGCTCGTAAGTTTCTTAATTGTACATCAACACTTCGAACTATCCGGTCCCGTTGTCTCCGCCCGCTTTGCTTCTTGAAAAATAAAATTCAATCCCACTAGGGATATATTAAGAACCAACTGTGAGTAAAGAGTGTTATCTTTGAATCGGTGTTCTACCACAATCATGCTCCGACCAAAAGTTGTTTGAATTTCATTATGTTGGTTTTAAAGCATATGGTTCTCTGTGTCCCATTCTCTACAAAAATCTCCCTTGCTATCACCCAACCATTTCTTTAACGCCGCATGTGCAGATTCAACTTTATTAGTTGTTGTGTTTCCTAAATGTCTAACTTATTCCGTATAAGTACACAACTTTCTCTTTCATCTGATCAAGAATAGTATATTCAATGTATTTTAGAAAATTTGGATACTTGATACACAAGCTCATGAAATAAACCATATTCTCAACATACAACTCTTTTGTAGAAGAATTTAAAATATTTGCTCATGCATCCATTATATTCTCCACCACAACACTAGATTTGACCATGTTCTCATCGTCACCCTTGAAATCTTTGGTGCCAACCACATGTTTGAGCTTAGCACTCGCATTTTTTGTTATATGATACCAACAAAGTAATGCATATGATGTAGGAATCCAACTGAAAAGGTCTTCTCCGTAGAAGTAACACCAACACTTTCTAGAAGCGGAAGCCTTAACTTGTTAGTCTTGTATGTTGAATCAATTATAAAGAAGGTTGGAAATGTGTTGAACAACTTGATCCTTTCTGTATGAGTCCAAAAAATTTCATGGACACTAAATTTATCATCACACACTTTGTACCTTGAAACACAATGCTTATAGTCCGAAAGTTTCAAAAGTTGTTGCATTTTGGATCTCGGACCTCTACTCGCACTGTTTTATTTATAACGTTCATTGTATATCTGCTTGATATTTGAAACATTTTGTGGTATTTTCCGTTTCAAATTTGTAAGTATGTTTCTCGGTGAAACTTTGATTATCGATATTTCCGAAACAATTTCTTTCTCCTTCGGCTTAAGTCGACCTACAATTTGATGACCTTGTAGATTGGTGTCCAACGCATAATTATGTTTACAACAAATGACACTAAACTGCAATGTATCATTCATCCTACATGATCCGTACAATTTAAATGGACACTCTCATTTTCTCCATTTGGTGTCATCATGTTTTAACTTCCAAATTTTAGAAACATATTTTCCACCTCTCTCGCATCTCATCATTACAAATGCTTGCGTTCTACTAGTGTCATTGTAGGACCTTCCAATCACAACGTCAAACTCGAGTTTGCTAGCTTCCATTCAGACTGAGTCAAGCATATGTTGACTAGCATTGAAAACTTGATCATTTGTAAATTGTTGCCCAACATCTTTCTCAAAACACAATAATTTTAGCACCATCATTCACCTCATTTGGCTTAGCATCATCATTCACCTTGGTCGAAATAGTTTTGGGAAACATGTCGGGGTGCACCATATCTAAAACGAGTAAAAAATGAAAATCTGTTAAGAATTTTATTTCTGTAACAGACAGTTCTGGATATGTACTTCCGAAATAATTTCGGTGGATTTCAGAAGTACATTTTTGAAGCGATGCAGTATTTTTAACCAAAAAATAGCTCCAATGCAAGGAAACGAGGGATGAAATTATGAAAGTTTACCTGAAATTACAACTTTTTATGCTCTCTTTGACATGATAAAACACTTAAAACTTGGTTTGAAGACGAAAAATGGATTGAGAATGGATGAAGTTTTTTGGAGGGTGTTGGTTATGGAGTGAAAAGAGGAGAATAAAATAGTTCATGTAGCAAGGTGGTATATACTGAATATTTTCGGAAATACATCTCCTAAAATATCCCTAAATGTTTAAATTTAACATTCAAACGTAAATAGGGTATTTTTGGAGATGCATTTATGAAACGCCTTAAAATTTGATCTGAGGTGCGTTCGCAGATGCATTTCTGAAGGGCATTTTAGGGTTTTCAGAGGTTTTTTTCACCGCTACAAGGTGTACAAATAATTTCTCTTTCTTTTTCCACCCTTATACTTTCTCACAATCCTTTTCTAAAAATCCAAAAATGACCTTAATTTTTGGAGATGTATCTTCAAATGCACCCATTTTTCATAAAATGAACGGGAACGAGTGAGTCACCCTATTATAATTAATTTTGAATATGCATCTCTCGATAAACCTTTTTTTAATGAAAAATGTTATTTTCTGATATGCATATCTGTAAAGTGTCTTGTTGTCTTTAATATTAGATATATTCGGATAGACAGACCTAGTATTCATGCATCAGCAATGCAATAAATATGTATGTACTAACAATGTCCCAATTGAAAAAAACAATTCGAAAGTAAAAAATAATTAAAATCAAATTATAAAAATTTGAATATACATAACTACAAATCAAATTAAAATTATACATTCAAAATATACATTCAAATTAAAATTATCGTTGTCATATTTATCAATTCAAAATATACATTCACGAACATCAAAAATCAAAATTATGCATACATATCCATACGAAACTCAGATATCAACAGAGCACAAAAATCACATCAATTCACAACAATCAAGAGAGGTTTTTCACGAACCCTCAAGATTCACACAACTCATCAGTGGAGGGAAAAGGAAAGGGAAAAGAGAAAGAGGATAAGGAATCATCCCTGTTCTACATGCTTAAACATCCATATTATGAACAGTCCCCCCTTACTTGGAATTTGCAGCAACTTCAAGCCACGACTATGAAGTCTCTCTTCTTCTACTCTTGCTTTGCTAGGGCTTTTCTCTCAATATGCCGACAACTTTTACGTATCCTCAAACTCTCTCCCTTCTTTTGTATTTAAAATAAAACACCCTATTTTTATTTTTATCTTATTTAATTCTACGCACTTCCCTCAACTCTCACTAATTCCATTCTCCATACTAATTATTAGTTAAATTCATTTTTCTCCCAAAACCACTTATTATAATTTTTTCTACACTAATTTAATTAATTAAAATTACAATAATTTCTACTAAAAACCAAACCATCCTCAATAATGCTAATAAAATAATTCAAGACATTCTAAACTCAATTAAAAATAAAATATTCAAAATCGGGGTGTTACACCAACAATGAAATTAAGTGCAATAAAGAATACAGTTGACCCAACCATAATGAGGAGTACTTCAACAAAGAGAACCACTTTAAAGAAGAAGACCATTTAGATTTTAGTTATGTAGTGTTTGTTTTGAGATGTTTTATGTTATATTTTGAACAATGTTTAAGTATGCACTATGTGTTTTGAGATATTTTATATTGGAAGATTTTGTTGTTGTTTTGTAAGCTTATATGAACACGGTTGAACGACTGTTGAATGTTGAACAAGGTATATTTAAATTTGTGGTGTAATGTCTGTTTTATGATTCTGCATTACGGTATAATGTCTGTATACTGAGATACATTCAAGTTACTAACTAAAACTGATATATAATTCATTCAGGCATAAATGGTACATATTACCACAGTTGCATTAAACTAATATACATTCAAGTTACTAATTGAAAGTGATACATAATTTATTGAAGTTTAACTAGTACATAAACCACCGTTGCATTCAACTAAAATTGGTACAACTAGTACATATTCCAATGGTACATAATTCCACTTATACATTCAACTAAAATATGTCTATAATTCAACTAAAGAGTTACAACTAAAGTAGAAGATTTACAAGAATTTATCCCATAATTTTTACACGAACAAGATTTACCGTTAAAGCTTACCTTAAAATGTGGGCAATCCCAAAAAAGCTTTCCATAACTTCTAGATGTTCTTGCCCTGTGAAGAACAACAATGTCTCCACAACGACAACAAGGTTTTCATCGTAGATTCAAACTAGTATTAACTTGCGAATCAAAATCTTGAATACTCTTTGTTTTCCCTAAGAATGATGAACAACGCCTTGAACTCATACTTATGGAACCCACGTTTTTCGATTTAGGTTTCATTTTAGGCAATTTCGATTGAAAACAAACATTGGACCCCCTTTTCAATTTAGGGTTCATTTTTTGTTAAAAAGACAAAGAATGTGTAGCGGAGAAGAAGACAGCGAGGAAGAAATGCTACCTTAGATGTCACGGGTAGGGGTGACAAACGGGCATGCTTGCTCCGTTTAAGCCCGTCATGCTAAAGCCCGCAAAAATGAGGTGGGGCGGGACATACATAATTGAGGGCACAAGCTTGAAACCTTGACCTGCCTCGTACTAAGCTTTAAGCCTAAAAATACAAAAATTATATTAACGTTTGTGCCTCAAAAAGCCTGGAAAAAAATAAAAGAGACGAGACAGACACATTAAAATGTGCATGCCTAAATCATAGATATGCACGTTTTGTCACACCTAACCACAAGCAGGGGTGCTCAAAACCAAACCAACCCAATAGAAAACCGCAAACCAAACCTAACCAAACCGAAACCACAAAAAACCGCATTTGGTTCGGATTAGTTTGAGTCATTTTTTAACAAAACCGCACGGTTCGGTTCGGTTTGCGGTTTGTATTTTGTAAACCGAACCAAACCGAATCAAACCGCATTATGTTACAACCTAAATTTTACTTAGCTCACATCCAACCCAAAATGAAACCTATTATACATTAGCCTTATGATTACGAACAATTTGCTCATCCTTACACATATAATTTCAGTCCCGATCTTCTCAAATCTCTATTAACATTATATCACCTTCTTTGCCACATACATCTTCCCTATTCTTCTATAATCTTTACTCTCCTATATTCTTTCTTTTTCACCTTCTCATTTTTATGTAAATGTTCTGTATTTCAGTTTCATTTTTATCGCACATCTTCTTCTCTAATCTCTCAACACTTTTTCTTTTTCTTTTTCACCTTCACTAATCTTTCGTCTCTTCTATTTTTTTTCTCATTATAATAATTTTTATATTGTTTTATGCTACTATTTTATGTTTAATATTTCACTTTTGTCTAATTTAATTTTTACATATTACATGAAAAATTGTTTTCAAAATATGACGAGTTTTGTTGTTATTTGTTAGTGTATGAATGTCTAAATATAAAATTATGTTGTTATATATATATATATATATATATATATATATATATATATATATATATATATATATATATATATATATATATATATATATATATATATATATATATATATATATATATATATATATATATTGCTCAATGAAATATTTGTAAAAATCGAACCAACCGAACCGAACCAAACCGCATTAGTTTGATTTGGTTTGGTTCAAATTTTTTTTAAAAGTTAACCGAACCAAACCGCACTATTTTTTCTCTTGCGGTTCGGATGATTTTTTTCGTCAAAACCGCCCAAACCGCACCCCGAGCACCCTTAACCACAAGTGCAATATTTGAGGCCAATTTTAAAAATTGATGGAAAGAATTCATATGATGCTGGTTGAATAGATATATGATCAAATTAATTTTTTAAATGATAAAAGACGAAAATAGACATCAAAGTATACACACAAGAAAGAAAAAAAAAAGATATTTAGCTTTACATTTTTAAAATTTGAATGAAATTAACCGAGAAATACCTATATACTCACACTGCTGGACACTAGTAGAAAATAAGACCCCTTTTAAAAAAAGGACAAGCAATGAAAATAGCATTTGAATTTTGTATAATAGGTGTGAAAATGAGCGAGCGTGACCACTAGCAGCATGAGGACAAAGACAAAGGAAAAATCAAAACTTTTCAGAGATTAGATTGTAGTAAAGGAGGAGAAAGCAACAGCTAGCTAGATAGCATACCATGACTCCACTACACTACAACAATTCACTCTAACAGTCACAGATACTGTCGCACACACTCGCCCCCAGATTTCACACATCTACCACTACCACCTTCTCACCGAATAACCACTTCTAAAACCAAAACCAATGCACATGTTCAACTACTAGTTCTTTCTCAAACATCATGTCGTCCACAACAATGTTCTTTACCATACTCACCATTCTCTTGTTTTTGTTTTCGTTTTCTTCACGTGCTTCTTCTTACAACCACCACCACCACCACCGTCGTATCCTCCACCAACCACTTTATCCTTCTATCTCTCTTCCACCTACACAACCACCGTCTTCTTCACCTCAAACCCAACCCCAACCGCAACAACCTAAGCTTCCATTTTCTTCCATTTCTTCATCTTATCCTCCTCCACTAAAGCCTTTCTTCCCTACTTATCAACCTCCACCACTCCCTCCTTCTCCTCCATCTGTACTCGCCACTTTTCCAGCCAACATCTCCTCCTTACTCCTCCCACAGCCCCACCCTCAAACCCACACCCACCGCACCGCTGCTGCCGTCGTTATCTCCCTCTGTCTCTTCTCCATCACCATCCTCACCGTATCTGCCATCTTCGCCTTCCACCGTCGCCATCTCAACCACACTTCCTCCTTCACCACCGCAAACGATGATAACGCTTCCAGGTCAGATAGTCTCCGTTTATTTCCACCAAACACCGCCACTTCAGATGCCGTCGACGGGAAGCCTCACGACAAACCAACCTCCGGGTCTGAGATATTCCACCTCGGTACAGTAGCAAGTTCATACGACGCAAGAGTTACCGAAGAATCAACCTCTGGTAATGACAACGACGGTTTCTCGCCGCCGTACCGGCAACTCACAGACTCCCCGGAGCTTCGTCCTTTACCTCGTCTACCACGTTACAATGGCAAAACATGGTCGACTGAACTGAACAAAGAAGAAGACAAAAAAAGAGAAGATGAAGAAGATGAACAGTTTTATTCTCCGAAAGATTCTCCTGGAAACAACAAACAACAGAGTCCTCCTCCTTCATCTTCTTCACCTGTCGTTACTGTTGCTGTTGCTGCAACAAGCTCTCGTTCATTCAACGTTTTTCATTTTGATAAATTTGGTAGCAGAAGCTTCACTTCAAGAACACCCTCTTACCCTCTTTCTTACTCACTTTCTCGTTCTCCTTCTCTCAATCTTAGTCCTATCCATAGCGGGAAATCTTTACCTCCTCACAACCCTGCATCTCCTTCTTTTTCTTCTTCCTCTTGTTCTCCAATCCGGTTCGAAGATTTTCGTTCGAATTGGGATGGTAAGAACTCTCAGACAACCAAACTGTCTCCTCCTGCTCCGCCGCCTATGCCGCGGAGTTTTTGGGAGACTCCGGCGGTGGCTTCTGAAAATGTTAATGATGAATCTCGAAAGCCGAAGTTGAAGGCTTTACATTGGGATAAAGTTAAGGCAAGCTCAGATAGGGCCATGGTTTGGGATCAGTTGAGACCAAGTTCTTTTCAGTAAGATACTCATTGACATCATTATCATTTGACTTTGTTTTTGTTTGAAAATAATCATGTTAACATCATAGTATTTGTGTCATGTTATATTATTATATGCTATGTTAATTAATTGGATTGAGTTGCAGGTTGAATGAGGACATGATTGAGACACTCTTTATGATAAATAATTCCAATGGAAATTCTGCTTTGGCTTCTAAAGACAAAGCGCGAAATCAAATAATCCATTCTTCTCCTGTGCCGCCGGAGAATAGGGTGCTTGATCCTAAGAAGTCTCAGAATATAGCCATTTTGCTTCGGGCACTGAATGTAACTGTTGATGAAGTTTGTGAAGCTCTCAGGGAAGGTGACCATGAAATTAATAGCTTTGCATTTTCTTCCTTGTAATTGGCTTTCTAATTTGGTGATATATTAAAGTTAGCTTTTTTTGGTTTCAATAGGAAATTGTGATACATTGGGAACAGAACTTCTAGAAAGTTTATTAAAGATGGCTCCAACCAAAGAGGAAGAAACTAAGCTGAAGGAGTTTAAAGATGATTCACCCTTCAAGCTTGGCCCAGCTGAGAAATTTCTTAAAGTCATGCTTGATATACCTTTTGCATTCAAGAGAGTAGATGCTATGCTTTACATTGCTAATTTTGATTCCGAATTAGATTACCTTAAGAAATCCTTTCATACTCTGGAGGTATAAACATTAGCTTATATTTTTAAATTTCGAGTCTTGTTATGCAATGCAATGTGTGCTTATGTACATGCAGTTCTCATGGTTTGTTTTTTGCTGACAGGTGGCTTGCGAGGAATTGAAGAATAGCAGGATGTTCATGAAGATACTTGAGGCAGTTCTGAGAACTGGAAATCGTATGAATGTTGGCACCGATCGTGGTGACGCACAAGCATTCAAACTGGACACACTTTTGAAGTTAGTTGATATTAAGGGAACTGACAAAAAGACTACTCTTTTACATTTCGTTGTGCACGAGATTGTCAGAACCGAGGGTTCTCATGCTGACTCTGTCAACAACCATCAATATACACTTCAAGATGAGGTCGACTCCAGGAAGCTTGGACTGCAAGTTGTATCGGGTTTGAGCGGGGAGCTCGCCAACGTTAAAAAGGCAGCTGTTATGGATTCAGACACGCTGAGCAATGATGTTGCTAAGCTTGCCAAAGGAATCGAAAAGGTTGTGCGAGTTGTAAAATTGAATGAAGAGTCACCTTTGAAAGAAACTAACCAAAAATTTTCTGAGGCAGTGAAAGGCTTCTTGGAGAGGGGGGAAGCAGAAATTTCAAGGATCACGGCACAAGAGAAAAATGCTCTCGCATTAGTGAAGGAGATAACTGAGTATTTCCATGGTAATTCGGAAAAGGAAGAAGCTCATCCGTTTAGGATATTTACGGTTGTAAAGGATTTCCTCTCGATACTAGACAGTGTCTGCAGGCAAGTTGGGAAAGCAAATGAGAGGACTTTGGTCGGTTCACATCAATGTGTAACGCCTGCAATCACTACACTTCCACCAATTTTCCCTGAGTTTAGTGATATGCAGCCATCCGATTCCTCAGAATCTGATTAGCCTCCCAATAAATCCATTCCGGTTGGAGATTCAGTTAGTTTTAACATGCTTGATCATCTTTTTGATGATAATGAGTAGCTCGTGCTATCTTAGCACATGTCTTTGTTACTAAAGACTTCTGTACATGTTTTTTCTATTATATAACAAGTTTGTTAGTACCTCTTTGTTTCTGTCTGCTGCCCTGTTGATTGCTTCTCTGCTGATAACAATGGTTGCTGCAGCTGTGTTGGAATGGCGTTGTGCTGACCACCCATTTGTGTACTGATGCATAATTTCTTTGTTTTTGTAACTTATGCCTACCCCTAACTAGGTGGGTTAACTAAAACAGCAATTATGCTTGAGTTAAACTTTAGTTGCAATCCTACATGTCAAAGTACAATAAATTTGATTCAATGATGAAGGGTATATTTGAGTTTACTTTGCTAGGATTGTGAATAGAGTTTTTGTACAAAAGTATCATTGTGATAGCTAGTGTAAATGGCTAGGTAAAGAGTCAAGGACAATAATATTATCATCTGTATCCATCACTGTCATTATTGCCGGTGGAAAGATGATGGTTTCTGACACATAAATGGCCAAACAACAACAATTTAAGAGCCTTGTGAATTAATGAAGAGGCTGAGAATAGACTACAAAACAGTACTATTATATCATGCATGATTTCACATTTCAGAAACATGAAAGGCTTTAAGTTTAGCAGAAAAATAGGTCAATTACTTTTTGGCAAAGTTTGAATGCAAAAGTTCCTTCAAATTTCAGAAAGAACAAAGCATGCTATTGATATCCGCTTTCCTTGTTCAATTAACAACTATTTAAACATAATGAACAAAGTTGAACAATCTTTATTTTTTCTGTTTCCTAATACTATCATGATTGAATAAAATTATGAGTTCTCAGCATCCATGCGTTCGAGCACCTTTTGTGCTTCCTCTTCTGTACCAGGAACAACATTTCGGATTCTTAATCCGTTTTTAATAGCCTCCGGATTAACTCCAAATGTGAAATAGAATCTGTTGGATACCTGTTTTATTAAGAAACACGTCGAGTGAAGTGAAATGATTTAATATTATGAATGTGTAAGTCTTGAATGAGAATGACCATTCATCGAGTAAACCGCCAATTTAGTTTAAACTGATGTCATATGTATCTAAAAACTTCTAACAAGTATTATGTAATACAAGGGTAAGGCCACGCCAGTGCTCACCTCGCTAGACCGAAGTTCAGGCTTTGTGACATGCGCAATTACTTCAATGTTCAGCAGGGGTCTAGCCGGATTGTCAAGTTCTGTGTACAGAACACATGATTTGAGACGAAGAAAATTTCCAACATCCACCTGCATTGGGAAGTTGTTTTCAGTTCAATGTCAAGCTTAAAAGCCAATGTAGATATTCTTTTCTACTAAAATATTTCTCAAAGAAAATCACAAAAAATAGAAGGTACTGCTGATTCTTAACAACAACAATCCTAAAAGCACAAAACTCAGTTAATTATGTATTGTAATAAACAGTTTCCTTGTCGATTACTTACAGGTTTAAAAAAATCAACATGATCAACTTCCAAGAAATGAGGTGCTGCACCGGCAAACGCATAAGCCGTCGAAAAGGCAAGTTCAAAAGCTCTTCTCATCAAAAAACCCCCAAAAATACGACCATGGATGTTTCTTTGTTGTGGCTGACAGGTAAAAGAGTTTTGTAGGTAAGTATCCTTCATCAGGATGCTGTTTCTATCTGCTAATGCTGGCATATCGGAGAAGATACGCCCTTCTGCTAATAGTGCACCGAGCCTGGCACTGTCTTCATTCTCTCCACGTTTATTTTCTTCCTTCTTTTTTTTCCTTAATTTGTTTCCCTGTTCTGCTTCTTCCCAGAGCAATCTTTCTTTTTCGGTTTCAGGTGTGATCTGGTTTATTGGGACTGCCTTTCCAGTCTTAGAATCACGAGCCACAAATGTGAAGTTAGCTACAATTGCAGGTGAGTTTGAGATATTTGGATTCTCTGCTAGAAAATTTAAATATAGGGTCAGGGAAAAATCAGAAAATGCAAAATTATAGGACGACGAATAGGCATAGCATTGCAAGGATATGATTTGAGCCTATGAAACTAAAACACTATGAACTGATTTCTGCTAAACTTTTGAGTGCTACTCTGACATTACTGCAATTCTAACATACAAGAAATGCAATTGAGCAACATGTTGCGTGTCTGATTGTAAGCACTTAAAAGACTGAAATTGTCTTTCTGTTGTCCGCAGCCACTGCAGTTAGTGATCTCAGTCGTTGATCAAGATCAGACAATTAAGGGTGTGTTTGGATTGACGGTGGACAGAATTGATTCTAGTAGAATTGATTCTAGCAGAATTGAGTTTAGCATAATTGATTTATGTTTGGATACATTTTTGTAAAAGTGAGTGTGTAAAAATCATCCAAAATCAATTCTGGAGGCAGAAGCTACAAATTCTAGCTTCAAGTAGAATCAATTCTACTTTGGTCAAACCAAACATCTTAAAATCACCCAGAATTGATTCTACACCTCTAGAATTGCTTTTGGCCTTTTCAAAATCAATTTTGTTAAAACTATCCAAACAACATTAATTGATAACAATCACTTCTATATCATTGTATCCAAACATAAATCAATTTTTGTAAACTCAATTCTATTAAAATCAATTCTACCAAACTCAATTCTCCCAGAATCAATTCTATCCACCGCCAATCCAAACACACCCTAAGACTTGTTCTCTATTTGTTAAAATCACTATGTGAAACGTCTTATTTCTATTAAACGTTTATATGTGCTAATTACAATGTCATGTAAGAAACTCCCACCATTGGAAATCCAAGATAACATCCATTTTCTAAAATCTCACTAGGCTATTTTATTTCACTCCACTCCGCACTGTATACCAGCAATCCAAACATAGCCACATTATGAAATATGAAAACAACAGCAAAAGAAGCAAAATCAATATGTATTACATTATGCACTTAGTAACTATGAAGCACAGACACTGCAAACACAGTACCGACACTGACACATCAACTTCAATTATAATTTGAAAATAAGAATAAATTAAACATAATTACAAATGTCGTGCTACATAGGTTAGTAAGTACCATGTGGCGACTGGATCATTTCCAATTGAATCTCCATGGATGACCGTCCAACCCATGTAACAGCACCAACAATAGTAAAATCAACATCAATTTGAATTGATTTCTTAAGAGCCATCTTGTCAACAGCAGCAGTAACCAATAGAAGGGGCCTAGTACTACCATCTTCATTACAACAGTGCTGTTCACACAAGACACAAAAAACATGAAAATTTTAAAACTTTTGACCAATGTCAACAAAATAATCAAAACCCAATAATTCAAAACGTGTAATAAACAAAACCCAGAATTCAATTTAAAAAAAAAAGAAGAAAAGAAACCTTTAAAGCAATGGTGCCAGCAAGAGCATCAAAATCCTCAACAAGCTTCCCCATCCTAATATGATTCCAAGGGTTTCTATACTGCTCACGAAGAATGAGATCAGAAGAGAAATTATACAGAATACTAGTCCTGCTCTGGGAAGGAGATTTTGGATCAAATGAAGAGGAATCACTATTGCCATTAATGGTTTTTTCGAAAATGTTGGATCTTGCTTCCCAGAGAGCGTGAGTGGCTGGGGAATGATGCATTCCAGGCCATAAACTGATGGGTTTGCGGTTAGAAGAGCCTGCATCGATCGGATTTGAAAGTGAGTTTGTTGTTGTTTTTGGGTCTTGTGAATCGGTGGATAGAGATTTGGTTTGGTGATTGTGAAGATGCAGATTCAATGGATAGAGTGGAGAATTGAATGTGAATCTGATGAGGTGATGCAATTGAGATAGGTTTGGTTTTCTGAATGGTTTCATTGCATTGCATGGAATTGATGATGTTCTGAATTTTGTGTAGCTTATGTGTCTAAATATTGCCTCCAAACAAAAGTTTCTACCATATGTTCAATTGTTATGCATCTTGTAAAAATATTACATTGTAAATATTCAAATGTATTTTTTTAAATAAAATAAAGGCCTAATATCTCTTTTGTCTTTAACTTTACTCAATGTTTTGATTTTGTCCCTTAACTAAAAATATATTACCACTAATGTTACATATTGTAGTCCTTTTCATGAGAAAACATTAAATGTTGCATTGATAGACATTTTAAAGTTGACCTGAAATTTCTTTATTTTATATAGATTTAAATCTTAGAAATAAAAAAGAAAAGAAGTTGAAAGGTATTAGGACAAAGGTCATTGTGAGAGAACATATGTTTGGTTCCAAAGCGAAGTTCATTGTGAGAGTTCAAAATTTACAGCTCAAGTTTCGTTGAGCACGAAAGCGAAACGATTCACAACACAACCTCCATTGAAGACGATAATGACACTATTCACTAGGGCTGGCAATGAACCACACTAACTCGAAAATAGTTCGAAACTCGATTCGAAAATTAAATCGTTGAACTAGGTTCATGAACCAAATGAGCTGAGTATGAGCTAAAAACTAAGTTTGTTAACTAAATGAGCTGAACTTGAACTATATATAGTTCGACTCGTTAGGTTCATGAGCCAACTCGATTATATATGATATAGATTATATTGTTTTTAAGAGTAGGTTTGAAGATTTGCTCTAAATCTTAGTATCATATTTTATTTTAATCTAACAGTTATAATTGATAATTTATATTCTCAAGTGAGAAAAATATTTCTACAAATAATTATACAAATAAAATTAACATCGTATAAATTTCATTCTTATAACTTTTATTTTATTTCTATATTTTTATTTAAAAATATTAATTTAAAATGTCAAATATATATATATATATATATATATATATATATATATATATATATATATATATATATATATATATATATATATATATATATATATATATATATATATATATATATATATATATATATATATATATATATATATATATATATATATAAAAGTAGACTTTAAAAAATAACTTTTAAGTCAGTGAAATAAGCGAGTTGAATCTAAGAAGAGTAATCTAACAAGTTGAACCGATATGTTCGTGAACTTCTAACAAGTCAAGTTTGAGCATAAAAAAGTTCATGATAAACTCGAACTCGAGCTCGAACTCGGTCAATTCTTAACGAGCCGAGTTTGAGCTGGAAAAAAAGTTCGTCTTAAACTCGAACTCGAACTCGAACTCGGTCAATTCTTAACGAGTCGAACTGAGCTGAGGCGAGTTCGACTCGACTCGACTCATTTCCAGCCCTACTATTCACAACCTCCATTGAAGACGAACTGCATTCATCAAATGTTTGAAGAAGAAACCCTAAGGTGTGAATACTCAACCTTAAGTTACTAAAAATGTAAAAATAAATAAATTCTTTAGCCAACCTCCTTAGTACTTCTGCTATCATATGTAGGTTGAATAGGTCGTGGAGAAGAGGTTTCAGTGAATTGTCCATCATTCGGGTGAATTTTCCAAGAAGTTTGCTATTTTTACCAAGTCAGGTTATAAAGAGTTAGAGTCAATTTGGGATGTTGTTAGTGATTATTGGAATTATTTTGAAATTTTAGGCAAGTTAAAAGAGATAGGTTATCCTATTATAGACAAGCTTTGGTATTACGATGATATGAATGTTAATGATATAGTTATGATGGAAAATGACAAGGGGACTAAGAGGATGAAAACAATTGCAGTGGTGATTTGGACATGCCATTTATATGTTCTTCATCCTCGTTCACAACTTGATATTATTGATGAACCTATACTTTCACCAGAAGGACATGAATCAAGTAATAATGTAGATGAGACCACTGTGGGTGAAGATGTTGTGGGTAAAGGACCTGAATGAGGTAATAATGTAGATGGAACTATGGGAGAAAATGTTGTGGGTGAAAGAGCTGAATTAGATGGGGTCCCCACTATGTTTGAAAATATGGTGGAAGAGGGGACAACATTGGGGACCAACTGTGACATTGAGGAGAATGTGGGGACCAACTGTGACATTGAGGAGTATGTGGGGACCAATTGTAATATAGAGGAAAATGTGGGTGGAGAGGAGACAAATTGTAACATTGAGGAGAATGTGGGGACCAACTTTAACATTGAGGAGAATGTGGGTGAAGATGAGACAAACTATAATCAAGGAGATGTTGAAGTAGAGGAGAACAATGAAGGTCTAAGCTGTAACTAGGAAGAAGAAGAGGGAGTTAAATCTAACCAAGGAGATGCGGAAGTAGAGGGGAACAATGAAGGACTAAATTGTAACCATGAAGAAGATGAGGGGGTTTAATGTAACTAAGGAGATATGAAAGTATAGGGTAGTGAAAATAGTGCTTTGAATGTCAATTTTTAAGACTAAAAAATGATATAAGAATTGATGGAGAAATAGCAGTTGATGATGAGGAAGTGAGTACAAAGGGAAAAGGCAAGGCAAAAGGTAAGGGGAAAGGAAAATGCAAGGCTAAAGGAAAAGCCAAAGGTAAGGGGAAAGGAAAAAGGCAAGGCTAAAGGAAATGGGAAGGGGAAAACCAATGTTGTGAATGAATGCGAGGTCTTAAGGGAAAATTTGAGAGGATTAAGTGACATTGAGGAGTATGATAATGATGAATTACCTCATGAGTATAAATTATACTGTATAATAGTGAAAACGATGAGATTGTAAAGGATGATTTTCTAACCTTCAAGCTTCCAAAAAGAATGAAAGACTACAAATGGGAAGTAGGATACATATTTTGCTACAAAGGATGAATTTAAAGAGGGAACAATAAAATATGTTATACATTCAGGAAGGAACTTGAAATTTACTAAAAATGATAAAAAGAGAATGAGGGTGAAATGCAAGTTAGGTTGTCTATGTGAGGCATATTGTGCAAATATAAAAGGTGAAGATACTTAGAAATTGAGGACAGTATTGGACAAGCATGCATGTAATAAGGATTATAAGATTAGGTTCCTTAATTCCAAGTGGTTAGAAAAAAAGATTCAAAGCATTGTTAGAGAGAATCCATATTTAAAATTGAGTGATATTATGGAGAAGACACATGCAAAGTGGAATGTAGGGATCAACAAGACACTTGCATATAGAGCCAAGACACTTGTTGTTAATATTGTGGATGGTTCATTTAGGGAGTAATATTATGAAGTCATGCACCATAAGTAGTAGTTGATTTCAAGCCAGACACCACAAGTAGCAGTTGTTTTAAGTCAGACGCCACTAGTAGCAGCTATTTCAAGTCAGGCATCACAAGTAGCATTTGTTTCAACTTAGACACCACAAGTAGCAACTGTTTTAACTCAGCCACCACCCAAAAAGAAAAAAGACTTTAAAAAGGGGGAAACCTTTTTCAAGTCAACCATGATTTCATTAATCTTTATCTATTTGATGTTTTGTTATGCTGTTTTGCAATATAACCCTTTTATAGGAATGCTATGTCTATGATTTCTACTTTTCTATTTTGTTTTAATCTTTTGAATGTAATGACTTTATGAATGATATGGCTTATAATGCCATTTTAGATCACTTTTTGGAATGTAATCACTTTTCTATTAATGAATATTGGAATGGCTTATAATGCCAAGTTATATGAAATTCTCTTCTGATAATGACTATTGTATTTTGTTCTGATATGCTACACATTAGCCCCTTAGTTTTATAAATTGTTACACATTAGTCTATTAACTACCTTGCATTATTACACTTGGGTCTCTGTACTAGTATGTTGCACATGTGGTTTTTTGTGAACACTTTTATACCAGTGTTTTGTATAAGTGTTATAATAAAGTATAATGAACACATATTATTTATCATAACACTAAACATTAAACCAACAAAAGTGTTACATAGATAAGCTTATGACAAATACAAATTTAAACCCTAATCCTATTTGAAATACATTGTTACAAACACAATATTCAACCCTAAACTCAAAATTTCAACTACAATGAATATTTTCAATCACCCTCTAGTGTGGAGAACCTTATTCTCCAATTTTGCATTTTTATTCTTTTGTCTGTCAAGCTTTAAATCCCTTTCATCAACAATTTCATCATCTATTACAACCTTTATCCATGTAATTTTTATAATTTCTACAACCCCAAAATTTTCTCCCACAGTTGACATTGTTCATTTCACTGACGATACGAAGAACACTTTCATCTTGGCAAAAGTACTTCATCCTCTTGTTTCTACGAAGCATAGATCCAGGTGTACCAAAGCTTTGGTTGTTTGACATTGAAGCACTCAATACATTTTTCGACATTGAAGCACATATGGTAATTGAAGAAGGAACACGAAGGCAAACTCAGATGGAACACGAAAGAACACAAAAGACAACACACAATTTTTAGGATTTATTGGTGAATAGAGAAAATGATAGATGGATTACTAATTTGCGGGTGAATAGAGAAAATGATAGATGGAAGATGAAGAATATAAACCCTAAAGGTATTTATAACATAGTTGATGAGTAAACCTTTTACTATTTGCCTACCTATCATGCAATGTAATCCATACATAACATTTTTTCAACAAACCTAACGGAAGGGGCCATTCCATATAATGGAATGGTAGTTAAGAGACTATTTTTTAATGTTTTTAGTTAAAGGACCAAAACGAAACATCTCATAAAATTAAGAGATTTGGGGACTAATTATGCCTAAAATAAAAATAAAAATTAAATATTTAAAAAAAATCAGCGGTTGTAATTACTATGTAAAATATTTTTACATATTATTGCATGCATGCTAGTTAGATTTTATTGCATACTATGTAAAATATTTTTACATATTATTGCATACTAGTTAGATTTTATTTTTAACATATTTTGTATGTGTTTTAATTAGGCTTAATTAATTTTAGTTTCTTTTACATTTTTGAACTTAAAATTGATTACGTAACTATTTTTAAATGATGTGAAAAATGATAAATCACTATATAAAAATATTTATGGAATTTTAAAGATAAAAAAAGGGTTATTACCATTTTTGCCCCTGCCATATAGGCGACTTTTGGTTTAACCCCTGGAATTTTTTTTTTTTTGTAAAACTAACCTTGTCAAATGAAGATTCTGTCGTTTTAGACCTCGCCAACAAATGGCACATACCATTTGCTTATGTGGCATGCTGATTGTGTAATTCTTTTATTTTTTTAATTTTTTAAAATTCAAATATGCTGACGTGTAATTATATTTTTTTTTATTATTTTTAATTCCGCTTAAAATTTATTTATTTATTTATTTATTTTTTTTATTAATTTATTGTTAAAATTCAAAATTTTAAAAAAGTCTAAAAAACTTTTTCACAAGTAAGACTTGAACTCATGTCTTTTAACTCCATACCAAGGATGCACTTACCACTAGGCCATATGAATTTACTTCCAACGTTTACACACAATGCACATATTATTATCACTTAGTTATCACTTAATTATAAATTTTACTTTATTATATAATAAAGTGAAAGCAATTATACATAAAATAATTAAACAGAAATAATATATATAAAATAAACTCAAACTAATTGAAATAATTTAAATATATTAATTTCAATAATTATATATATATATATATATATATATATATATATATATATATATATATATATATATATATATCGAAACTAATATAAACTTAAATTATAAATTATTCTTTTAAATATATAATTTTATTCTAATAAATAAACTGAAATTATTATTAAGCACTCCCCTCCACTCAAATGCTTGAGCCTTTACCACTATACTATAACAATTGGTTTGTTAATATTTCACATGATATTTATATGTAGTAAACATTGTCAATACATAGTATTTCAAATGTTCTCTTTAAAAATATTTAGAAATTAATGTTTTAAATACATTTGAAAAATTAACATTTTAATTATTTTAATATTAACAACTATTTTTGTCAAAAAAAAAAATATTAACAACTATTAGATTTAATTTAATTAATGTACGGTTTTAATGTTTTGTTTTAAGTGCTTTTTATAATATATAGCATATAATAATAAACTGAAATTAATTTATAATATGTAGTATAATTTGGATAAATAAACTGGAATTAATTTTTCATATTATTTCAAAATATATACTATAGTTTATTATTTCAGTTTATTTCTAAATTTATCTTAATTTATTCTTACATGTCATTTTAAAAATAATTGTACATCAAAACACATTTTAATAGTATATATTATTATAAAAAAGCACTTAAAACCAGAAATTAATTAAAATAAATTTAATAATTCTTAATATTAAAATAATTAAAATATTAATTATCCAAATGTATTTAAACTACAAGGCAAATTAATTCAATGTATTGACATGTTTACTACATATAAGTATCATGTGTAATATTAACAAGGCAATTGTTATAGTGTAGTGGTCAAGGCTCTAGCATTTGAGTGGAGGTGAATGGTTTGAAGTCTCATGTAAAGCAAATTTTTTAAAATTTTATGTGTTTTAAATTTTAATAATATTAAAATAAATAAAAAAAATAAAATAATATATTACGTTAAAATAAATAAAAAATAAAATAATATATTACGTTAAAATAAATAAAAAATAAAATAATATACGTTAAACAAAAAATAAAAAAATAATAATAAATATTACGTGGAATTAAAAATAATAAAAAATAAAAATATAATTACACGTCAACGACAGAATCTTCATTTGGCAAAGTTAGTTTTTAAAATTTTTTTTTTACAAGAGGGTAAACCAAAAGTCGCCTATATGGCAGGAGGCAAAAATGATAATCACCCTAAAAAAATACAAATTACATGTTATTAAAAAATTGATATGACATCAATTTTCAGTAAAAAAAATGTGAGAAAGGAGAAAAAACTTTGAAGAACTTCATACGTCATAAAATGAATAAAATGAGGAGTGAAGCATAATGAAAATTCCATTCTATTGTTTAGAAAATTTTAGAACGAAATTAAACAAATTCAGCATTCCGTCATAATCGGAGAAAAAATATAATGGTAAATTATGCAATGAGATAGAATTCATATCACTTCATTCAACTATGCTCCCTCTCATACAAACAATTAAATATCCTTTTATTTCATCCCGTTCCGCTTCATTTGATTACATCAATCAAAACAAAATTTTAAGAATAAAATATATAAGTTGCACATCATGAAAAAAAATATCAAAACCATTTAAATTTAAAATAGAAAAAATTATTTTCACAGGCGAGGTAAAATTGGGGCACTCATTAAGATTTATAATTATCTAATATAAATAATAAAATAAATTATTTATTCATAAATTTATATAAAAATTCAAATCGTCTATCATTAGTAGTGTTAATCTATTTTATAAAAGTTATTTACATTTATTTAATAATATAATAAAAATATATATAACATTAATAATTTATTTATATAATAAAATAACTTATAATTTAATAATATATAATTAAAAAATAGAAATATTGTAAATAAATATTTTGGAGTGTTTGTTTCAAGTTTAAGAATTATATTTTCAAGAAGCTAAACATATTCATTTCCATAAAATTTTACTCAATTTTTTATTGATAAATAGTTTTACTAGTTTTCTTTAAAATATTAAATAATATGCCTAACACATTTTTTAAAAATATTTGAAAATCAAACTTCTCTATTTCTATTCTTGAATAACTTATTTCTAAAAACCATTTTGAATCCTTGCAGCAAACGCCCTCTTAAATATATTTTGACTTGCCAACCCTATAAAAATATTAATGTCAAAATAAATAAATAAATAAATAAATAAAGGTTTTTGGTATAATGTCCAATTCAAAACACCTTAAATTAATTAATATCAATCATTAATAAATAAATCAATAGACTTTTTTATTCATTCCATCAAAAACCCATATTCTATTTTATTAATATTAGGTGTATTACACTATTACAATTTATTTACACCATTACACAGAGACTACAACAGCAAGTTCTATAAATAGTCAACAACGTGGTACCAATGTTTCCATAAGTTCAAAAGTCACAAACACTACTCATCAATCATCTAAAACCTTGTACCTTGTCTGTTCTTCCATTGAAATCCAAGGCAGAATAAATCTCAAAATTCTCTTCCTTTTTCTCTTTTCCCACCTACAAATGGTCGAACTCAACATCATCAAGAACAAAATGTGGATCTTTTCACATTAATCTACTTCTGTTTCAATAATCCTCTAAAAAATTCGTCCTCCCTTTGCTTAATGGAAGTTATGACCAACGATACTATCAACAAACAAAGCAACATCCGTTTTCAAAAGCTTTCATTTTGGTTCGCCCCTACTACTCGTCCACCTGGTTTTTTTCATCTTCTCTTTCGCAAGTAGCAACATCGTTAGTGATCGCAGTGTGAAATCCAGAGTCAGAACTATGTTTTGTGGGAAATTTTCTTCAACTGGGTATGATGATTTGGAGCTGTTGAGTCACTCTTTGCATGAGATTGGAGGTTCTGATGGTGTTTCGAGAGATGGGTTGTTGTTGTCATCGTTGACAGAAAGGGTTGGTGGTAAGAATGAGAATTGTGAGGCGAAAGCTTTGGCTGCTTTGAAGAATCATAGTGAAGCGGAGAGGAGAAGGAGGGAGAGAATAAATGGTCATCTTGCTACATTACGTGGTCTTGTGCCTTCTACTCATCAAAAGGTATTTTTTCGTTGCCTTCGGTTGGAATATTGTTCTTTTGTTGATTGTAAAATTGGTTTTGATTTTTGTTAAATTATTAATTGTTGTAGGAGATGCTAAATTGTCATTTGTGTGAAACTAGATTTGATTTGATTTCCTTACACACAAATTTGATTTGATTTGATTTAATTCTAAAATAGGTATTTTAGGTTTTTTTATAATTTTGAGCTTTTGGCTTAGAGAGCAAGTTAACCTAAATCTATAAATAGAGGGAGTAATCCATATTTTAGTAGTCAAGTTGTATTCACGCAATTGCAAGTTAATGAGAAGTTTTTCACAGTTTGCGGGTAGAGAGAAACTCTGCAAAAAATCATTATTTTTCTTAATTTCTTTCATATTTTTCATTGTCATTGCGTGGTACTAACAATCTTGTTCTTCAAGATTGATAGAAATTCATGATAGATATTGGTGGATTTCCAACATAAGAAAGATTGTGATCAAAATACTTATTTGTTGCATAACAACTTCCTAATATTTAGGCATGACAATTACACTCGTATCCTTGAATACTTATGCGAATAAGATTTAGATATTATTAAGTTATAGAACCATAATTGATCCACGAATCGATAGTTACTTGGGATAACGAAGGACCTAAACCTCGGATGCCATAGAGTGTTGAGAATCAAGTGTGAGGAAGAAGTCTCACATTGATTAGAAAAGGAAAGAATGAACACTTTATAAGTGAGAGAACCCACACACCTATCACCTTAAGGTTTTGTGTGAGTATGTGGTGTGTCTCTCACAAATGTGTGTGACAAGTATAAAAGTGTTCCCTCATTGACCCCCAAAGTGCCTCAATCATAGAGAAGGGTCTGACCTGGAGGATTAACACTTCAACGCTCAAGTTAAAATGTGAAGGAGAATAATAAACGAAATTTGAATTTGAAATTATATACCTGAAAGTAACGTGTGTACCCTGTATATAATGAGACGGTTGTAACAACCATATATTCTCTAGATGTATGATGCTCTTCATCTCCTATATTCTTCCACATTAATTCCTCTATACTGCGATCAATTCGAGCGAGTTTTCTTTAAGTAATCGGCTGATGGCTATTTTGGTCGGCCCATAAGAGATAAGAAGAAGATAATTTTACTATTAAAGAAAATGATTTTTCATATAGAATACACTGTTTTCTAAATTTTGTGTATGTCTTTTAAATGCGTGGAGATTGTAAAAGTTATAAGTGAGAGAAATATAGTGGAGATTGTAAAAGTTATAAGTGAGAGAAATATAGAAATATATGGCGTCTATATTTTGATGTTTAAATAACACAATTTTATGGTGAATTTTTATTTATCTAATTTAAAAAGTTAGGTAAAATTATCTTTAGTATAAACTGTTTTGAAAACATCAAAAAATTATATCATTTAAAATATAATTAAATATATGAAAATCAAATGGTATCTTGTGATTAGGGATGTTATAGGTTTATTTTTAGGCCTTAGCCTAGACTTTTTGAAGGTCTGGTTAGTCTGTTAGCCTACCTAAAGCCTATTTGTTTTAGACATATGTAAATAAGGAATTAAAATAATATTTAAATAGACTAACTAACTAAAAGATCAAGAGACTAAAAATTTATTTGCATTGACTTATTTTAAATTACCTATTAGCATAAGTTCTGTTAAACTATTTCTTTAAACGAACTTATGAAAACAATGTTCATAAGATGTTTTCATCTTATTTTCACAAGTTCTTCAATATAAGCAAGTATTATTTATGTATTTTAATTCAAAGTACAAAATATAACATAATAATAAAATAATTATTCATATTTATTTAAATCGACCGGCTTAATAGACTTAAAAAAAAAAATTGGCCTGAGACCTAGCCTTTTTAAGTAAATAGGCTTAAAAAAAGCTTAGATATTTTTTATTAAAAAAATTTAGTCTAGCATGAGCATGTGTAGACTAGTTTATATGTCTCTGTTATCGGTTTGACCTATTTCCACCCCTACTTGTGATTACTTGATGTTAGGTTATCCAGTTTTTTGTCCAATTTTATACTAATTGGTAGGGAAGTTGTCCCATAATTTTATTTATAATTTTAAAAGAAGAACTAGTAAACTACCCGCGCTGCCGCACGGGTACATTTATTTGATATTATATATATAATTTATTTAGATATTTAAAATATTGAATGATAAGTATAATTATATAAAAAATTAGATATTCATGAGTTTGTATAGGTTAAAATAATTTTGTATAGTTAATTTGTATTCAAATGCATATTGAAAGCAATTTTTATCAAAAAACAATTTGTGTGAATTTAACTAATCGTGTTCCGTTACAAATAAGAATTGTTAATTAAAATAAAATGGTTATTTAATTGATAGTGCCCCGTGAGAAAAATAGAAAATTTTGACATTTGAAAATAAGAATTTTGTGTCTCAAATAAGTATAATGTCAACTAAAACAAAATATGTATTTTGTTTATAATGATCCGTGAGAAAAGTAGAAATTTTGACATGTGAAAATATTTTTTTTAATAATTATGAATAATTTTGACATTTGAAAATAATTTTTTTAATAATTATGTTAATTCAATTTATTAAAATTGTGAGCGAAAAAATAATTTGTATAAAAAATTAATGATATTCATGAGTTTGTATAGGTTAAAATAATTTTGTATAGTAAATTTGTATTCAAATGTATAATGTCAACTAAAACAAAATATGTATTTTGTTCATAGTGATCCGTGAGAAAAGTAGAAATTTTGACATGTGAAAATAATTTTTTTAATAATTATGAATAATTTTGACATTTGAAAATAATTTTTTTAATAATTATGTTAATTCAATTTATTAAAATTGTGAGCGAAAAAATAATTTGTATAAAAAATTAATGATATTCATGAGTTTGTATAGGTTAAAATAATTTTGTATAGTAAATTTGTATTCAAATGCATATTGAAAGCAATATTTATCAAAAAAAAAATTGCGTAAATTTAACTGATCGTGTCCTGTTACAAATTTATTTAATACGATATAGATTTTATTTAAATATACATCTAAATTTGAAATGAGTTATTTAATTATAAAATGAATAATAATAATTTAAATTTAATTTGAATATTTGAAAATAAAAATTTTGTGTCTCAAATAAAGATAATTATTAATTAAAATAAAATTATTATTTTATTGATAGTGCCCCGTGAGAAAAATAGAAAATTTTGACATTTGAAAATAAGAATTTTGTGTCTCAAATAAGTATAATGTCAACTAAAACAAAATATGTATTTTGTTCATAGTGATCCGTGAGAAAAGTAGAAATTTTGACATGTGAAAATAATTTTTTTAATAATTATGAATCATTTTGACATTTGAAAACAAGAATTTTGTGTCTCAAATAAGTATAATGTCAACTAAAACAAAATATGTATTTTGTTCATAGTGATCCGTGAGAAAAGTAGAAATTTTGACATGTGAAAATAATTTTTTTAATAATTATGAATCATTTTGACATTTGAAAATAATTTTTTTAATAATTATGTTAATTCAATTTATTAAAATTGTGAGCGAAAAAATTAAAATAAAAGTGAAAATATTGGAGAGAAAAATGCAAGAGAGAAAGAGAGAGAAAAGTAAGTAGAAATGAAATGAAAAATAAATGTGGAGAGAGAAGTGAGATAGAATAAGAGTAGTATAAGAAAAATAAGAAAATAAATATGAATAAGAAAGTTGAAATGTAAGAAAGTAAGTGTAAGAAAAAGAAATGTGGGGGAAATTTGAAATTTGAATGAAAAGAAGAAAAGGAAAAGGTGAGGATATGTGAGAAGTGTAGAAAAATAGTTGGTTTATGAAATGACCAAACTAACCCTTGAGTAGAAAATTAGTTAAAAAGGAAGGGCAATAATGTAATTGTGCAGGACTATTGTTTTGATTGCTAGATAGTAGATTTATACTAATTGGTAGGGAAGTTGTCCCATAATTTTATTTATAATTTTAAAAGAAGAACTAGTAAACTACCCGTGCTGCCGCACGGGTACATTTATTTGATATTATATATATAATTTATTTAGATATTTAAAATATTGAATGATAAGTATAATTATATAAAAAATTAGATATTCATGAGTTTGTATAGGTTAAAATAATTTTGTATAGTTAATTTGTATTCAAATGCATATTGAAAGCAATTTTTATCAAAAAACAATTTGTGTGAATTTAACTAATCGTGTTCCGTTACAAATAAGAATTGTTAATTAAAATAAAATGGTTATTTAATTGATAGTGCCCCGTGAGAAAAATAGAAAATTTTGACATTTGAAAATAAGAATTTTGTGTCTCAAATAAGTATAATGTCAACTAAAACAAAATATGTATTTTGTTTATAGTGATCCGTGAGAAAAGTAGAAATTTTGACATGTGAAAATATTTTTTTTAATAATTATGAATAATTTTGACATTTGAAAATAATTTTTTTAATAATTATGTTAATTCAATTTATTAAAATTGTGAGCGAAAAAATAATTTGTATAAAAAATTAATGATATTCATGAGTTTGTATAGGTTAAAATAATTTTGTATAGTAAATTTGTATTCAAATGTATAATGTCAACTAAAACAAAATATGTATTTTGTTTATAGTGATCCGTGAGAAAAGTAGAAATTTTGACATGTGAAAATAATTTTTTTAATAATTATGAATAATTTTGACATTTGAAAATAATTTTTTTAATAATTATGTTAATTCAATTTATTAAAATTGTGAGCGAAAAAATAATTTGTATAAAAAATTAATGATATTCATGAGTTTGTATAGGTTAAAATAATTTTGTATAGTAAATTTGTATTCAAATGCATATTGAAAGCAATATTTATCAAAAAAAAAATTGCGTAAATTTAACTGATCGTGTCCTGTTACAAATTTATTTAATACGATATAGATTTTATTTAAATATACATCTAAATTTGAAATGAGTTATTTAATTATAAAATGAATAATAATAATTTAAATTTAATTTGAATATTTGAAAATAAAAATTTTGTGTCTCAAATAAAGATAATTATTAATTAAAATAAAATTATTATTTTATTGATAGTGCCCCGTGAGAAAAATAGAAAATTTTGACATTTGAAAATAAGAATTTTGTGTCTCAAATAAGTATAATGTCAACTAAAACAAAATATGTATTTTGTTCATAGTGATCCGTGAGAAAAGTAGAAATTTTGACATGTGAAAATAATTTTTTTAATAATTATGAATCATTTTGACATTTGAAAATAAGAATTTTGTGTCTCAAATAAGTATAATGTCAACTAAAACAAAATATGTATTTTGTTCATAGTGATCCGTGAGAAAAGTAGAAATTTTGACATGTGAAAATAATTTTTTTAATAATTATGAATCATTTTGACATTTGAAAATAATTTTTTTAATAATTATGTTAATTCAATTTATCAAAATTGTGAGCGAAAAAATTAAAATAAAAGTGAAAATATTGGAGAGAAAAATGCAAGAGAGAAAGAGAGAGAAAAGTAAGTAGAAATGAAATGAAAAATAAATGTGGAGAGAGAAGTGAGATAGAATAAGAGTAGTATAAGAAAAATAAGAAAATAAATATGAATAAGAAAGTTGAAATGTAAGAAAGTAAGTGTAAGAAAAAGAAATGTGGGGGAAATTTGAAATTTGAATGAAAAGAAGAAAAGGAAAAGGTGAGGATATGTGAGAAGTGTAGAAAAATAGTTGGTTTATGAAATGATCAAACTAACCTTTGAGTAGAAAATTAGTTAAAAAGGAAGGGCAATAATGTAATTGTGCAGGACTATTGTTTTGATTGCTAGATAGTAGATGGAGCTCAGTCTTTTGATTACTGTAAACACGACAAGTATTGAAATTTGAAGTGCATTATTGAGATTAAATTAATGGTTTTCTGATTATATCATTGTTGTCATTATATGGTCAACTTGTTGTGAGAGTTACTTATTTCTAAAGTCAACTACCATGGTCCATCATTTTATCATTGTTTATTCTGCATGACAAACAACCTCACCAATTATGTATAGTTCATGATAATATTATTTTCACGGTTTCTTCTTCAGGAAATAATTTATTATTTAATGTAATATCAAACATTACTTGCTTGATTAGTCACCATCACATGAACACAAATATACAACAACAACCAAATATTATTTTACTAATTCAAGTGGTAGACATGATCAAATTTTATCATAATATTTTAATATTATGTTTTATTCAAATTTTGAGAATTTTTTAAACTTCTTTTATAAATTTTTTAATTCTTCCTTAATTTTTTTACTATAATATTTTTAATTTTTAATTTTTACAGACACAAACCACTTAGATATACATTTTTTAGTATAAATTTTATCTCAACCTCTCCAATATAATATTCTTAATTTTTTCTCGTTTAGTCTTGCAACATATCTAATATAAATTTCTCACCTCTAACACACTTATTTTATTTTCGTATTGACTTTTTATCATCCAACATTCAGTCTCGTACAACTTAAACATAACTTTTGTGTCACATAAAATTTTTGAGGCACTTCTATTTCTACGTCGTTTAGCATTATCAATCCAAAATATTTAAATCGTCTGACTTGTAGGATGATATGATCTTCAATTTTTATCACTAGATTAAAAATTCTTCTTTTTTTTGTGTGAAATTTTATCTTACTTATATTCAGACGAAAGTCATGTATTTCTAAGACTTGTCTATACATCTCCAACTTCTCATTAATATTCTTATTCGACTCCCTAAATAGAATTATATTATCTCTAAATAGAACTATATATTTGGAAAAAAAACATACATCTAACAAAAATATACAACATTAAAAAGTAAGTTATTTTAATCTGATGGCTTTCATCAAAATAAATAAAAAAGAGAACAAACGTTTTCATTGCAATTAGATTGATTAAGATATTGCTTTGAACTTTTGTCGTTGACTTGCAACTATGCAAGCTGTTCTTTTTCTTCTGGAGGGCATGACATAGTCAGTTTCTTGAGCTATGTTTTTTGTTGTTTTATTCCACCGCCATTTTATCTTCATTTGTCACACAACTCATATAATGGTGATGTGGAACAATGAAATACTATTTTATATATATATATATATATATATATATATATATATATATATATATATATATATATATATATATATATATATATATATATATATATATATATATATATATATATATATATATATATATATATATATATATATATCAATCATCATAGTTAATAAATAAATAAATAAATAACTTGATGTCTTTTAGATGGACAGAGCCACATTACTTGCTAAAGTGATCAGCCAAGTGAAGGAATTAAAGAATCATGCAATGGAAGCAAGCAAAGGTTTTCTAATTCCAATGGAAACCGATGAAGTGAAAGTTGAACCATATGATACTAAACTAGGATATGGATGCATGTCTTACATGGCAACTATATGCTGTGATTACCAACCTGAGATACTTTCTGACCTTAAAAAAACACTTGATGCACTTCAACTTCAACTAGTGAAGTCAGAGATGTCAACATTGGAAAGTAGAATGAAGAATGTGTTTGTATTCACATGTTGCAAAGGGCATAATAATAGTGTTAATGTTGAAGCTTGTCAAAGTATTGCAAATGTTGTTCATAAGGCACTTGGTTCTGTGTTGGAAAAGGCTTCTATGTCAATGGAATTTGCACTTAGAACTTCGTATCCAAACAAGAGGAGAAGAATATGTTGATGTGTTGTAATATTATAAGGGACTCTAAAATTTTCTCATGTTGATGCCATAAAACTAAGTGTGCGAGTGTGTGGACCCGTTAGAGATTTGTGTTATTGGAAGTTTTATGGAGAAAAATGCATTGTAATAAGCCTAAGATGCTTAATGTTTGAGTATGTTTACTTCAATAATATTTTGTTTTCTTCATCAAATCAAACACTAAAAAGTTATATTGAATACTTCCAAAATATCAATAGGGAAATTTTCTCTTCATAGGTAATAACTAATAAGAGCTGAAAATAGACCATTAACAATATTCTCTTCAATAATAGGTTTAGAAAATCATATCAACCGTGATACATTAATTAAAATAGATGTTATATGAGCTCCAAAATCAACTGTTAGCTCAAATATAATAAAAAGTGGGAATAGATTTTACTAAAGAAAGTATAAGATACTTAATTCTCATACAGATTTTGTGTCGGCGTATTTAAACGTGACATCATCATTTTTTACGTGATCCAAAAGAAAATGGTTTCAAATTTTAATGTGCTTGGTGCAAGATTGCAACACAAGATTTTATGTAAGGTTGATGATATTAGTGTTGTCGCTTTTTATTGGTATATGCAGTGATATATTTGTAAGGGCCTTCAAATAGGACGGTATATGTCTTTTGTTGGGCGCTTGCCCCTATGAGATGCGGCCTAAGGCATATTCTTCATGTGGCACAAGGGTTCGCTCTAAGGGAAAAACATGAGTAATATCGTTTATCCATCTTCTAAGTGCGTGTGCGAAGTTAAATCATGACTCTTTAAGAAATAGGCGGTCAATAGCCTCCCTCAGAGTCAAAGGGATGGATGTTATCACTTTTTAGGGATTCCTGAATTACAAATAACATATCTAATGGTGAGATAATTGATTGATTAAAACAAAGGCTCAATATTTTTTTACGAAATAGTTTGGTTCATCTTCAATCAATAACATTATGAATGCAAAAATTTAAACCTAACAAATTAGATATGTTTTCAACAAATTTAATATTAAAATCGTAAAGAAATTAGAATTAGAAGATTGGGTTGGTGAGTTTATAGTGACTTGACTCAGCCGCTATCGTCCTTGTAGGGGGCTAGTGTAATCTTGATGGATAATTCATCAAAATTTGCTTTTTGCACTATGATATCTAATGTACAAAGTTTGTATGATTCTATTCAAGTAATCTAATTCTTGAATCGATTCAAGAAAACATTCAATTCAAATAAACATAATGTCTTCATGATTTTGAATTGACTTGTGTTTGTTCAATTAAATTTGATCAAAACTTCAATCAAAATCTAACACATTAGTTTCAATTGATTCAACTCTTCGCATAATTTAATTCAAATTATAAGAGACTTCGTAACAAAAAAGTTTAATGCATGAGAAAACTTTCAAATGCTCTATGAATGAAAATTTTCTATCTAGAGACTTTTACTCTACACAGTGTTTTAAAAACCGGACCGGAAATTAAACCGGTGAGGATATTGGGTCACTGGTTTATTGGTCGAACCACCGAGTCACTAGTCGAACTGCATGACTAAACTGGGTTAAACCGGATAACTCAGTTGAATAGACGAGTCGTTATATCAAAATTATATAGGTATAAAATCTGTCAAACCGAATAATTCAGTCTCTAAAAAATATAACTAGCACTTAAATTTTTTGAAAATATCATACTATAAATAAATTCACAAATTTATATTTAAATTCAAATTTTACGCATAGGTATCACACACAATAAAATAGAACATAATTATAAAATATAATTGCAAACGAAAGTTTAATCGCAATATAATCTAATTTAATAATTTATAACAAAATAATTTCATTGTCTATTAAATATAATTTCAATAAAAAAAATTGTTTCAATGTTGGGACCTACTTCTTCAATATCAAAATTATCGGTAACAAAATCAACTGCATCAGGAACAATTTTTTTATTTTTTTATTTTTTATTTTAATTTTACATTAAAATAGTCAAAAAGACATTGTTTTAATTTTTTAAAATAAAAATAAATAAATAAATAAAGAAATGCATTTAAACCGCCGGTTCACAAAAACCGCCGATTTTCCCAGTTTTAGCGGTTTACATCGATTTTGACCGGTTCACATCGGTTCAAAGACATTTCCGATCCAGCTATTGAACCAACCTGGCCGGTTCCCAGTTCGATCGGTCCGACCGGCCGGTCCGGTTTTTAAAACATGACTTTTACACATTAAATTACTACTAAATTAATTAACAACATTCAAAATAAAAATAAAAATCTGTACAAAACACATTTACACTTCTGGCCAAAATCGTTATAGTACTAATAATCTTCCTTGAAAGTGTAACTCCCTTAGAGTGTGTTTGGAGAAACATTTTAATGAGGAAAAACAACTTTTTGAGAGAATTTAAAATGAATTGACCAAAATTCATTGTTTAGATACAAAATATGGAGAATCGTTAAAATGATGGAAATTTATGAAGTATTTTATTCAAGTTTGATTTAAGAAATTCCAAATGATACCAAAAAGTAAAGAATTTGAAATTGCTTCTTTATCCTGTATAATGCAAATGCTAAATTGTTTATTATTAATTTTTCAAATTTTGCAAGATGGTCCCTATATCTTATGAAAGTTTCAAATTCACCCTAACATTTTTATAAATTGCAAATAAGTCCCTAATAATTTTCAAATTTTATAAATTGATCCTTTAAATTTTCAAAAATTACAAATTGGTCCATATTTTTATATTTTAAATTTGACTCAAAAGTTTTAAAATTTATAAAAATAACCCCAAAAATTTAACAATGAATCATTTTAATACTCTATCAAAACAAAAGAATTTTAAAATGAATGAATTTCAATCGAATTATTTGAATTACTTAAAATTTTAAATTTCTTAAATTTTTTCAATTAACTCATCCAAACACACTCTTAACACTTAAGAACATTGGTAATAAAATCTCACCACATCATATCATAAGCTTCAATTAAGTTAGCTTTAATAGTAAAGGAACTCAACTTTTCTATCAACATCTTCATGTTGTGAACCATCTCTTGAACTACCACAATTTGGGAATACTCTTACTCAAACAAAACCAATATGAAAAAGAAGAGACAGTTGTTAAAAATGACTTTAAATTTATTAACTAGACAACCTTATTATTTTAAAAATTTGCTTTCCAAGATATAAGTCAAAATTGTTCGGTCATCATGATAAACATCCACATTAGATCAAAAACTCACATCTGTATATAATAATCTTCCCCTCAAGTGTGAGTCCATACACTATACTTCCCCTCAAATGGAAGCTCTTTCATCCACATATACTCTCCCTCAAACGAAAACTCTTTCATCCACATACACTTGTATTATCGGTGCGGACACTACAACGACCCTCCCCCTCAAACAAAAGCTCTTTCTTCCACATATACTCTTCCTCGAGCGAAAGCTCTTTCATGCTCATACACTTGTACCACCGTCTGACCACCACATTGTTAAGAACAGTTTTGATACAAGAAGTCAGTCTCTTAATTGAACCATCGACGCTGATATCACTATTGGATCATCCATCTTGGTTCAAGAGCAACACAAAAATAAAAGAGATTACACATATTCTCTCTAAACATTAAGTTGACAAGTATATGAGTTACCTCACTTATAAAGTGTTCAACATTCACTTTTCTAAACAATATAGGACTTCCAACTCACACTTGTACACAACAAAAATAGACCCACATTTATGACATTAATATAATGCAATTCAATTGGTTTAAACATGTTTTTCTAATTGTCGCAAAATGCTAGGATGGAATGTAAAAACAACGTTGTGAAATAAATCACATTTTATGCCAAAACATTTTCTAAATCATTTATATAACTAATCAAATGTGTAAAATAAATCACATTTTATGCCAAAACATTTTCTAAATCATTTATATTACTAATCAAACGTGTGGATGCATCCCTCTTTTTTCAAACGTCATTTCAAAAATCACATTTTGTGCCAAAATATTTTCTAAATCATTTATATAACTAATCAAATGTGTGGATGCATCTCTCTTTTTTCAAACGTCACAAATGCTATGGTGGAATGTGAAAGCCCCGTTGTGAAATAAATCACATTTTGTGCCAAACTATTTTCTAAATCATTTATATAACTAATCAAATGTCTGGTTACATCCCTCTTTTTTCAAACGTCACAAATGCTAGGGTGTAATGTGAAAATACCATTGTGAAATAAATCACATTTTGTGCATACCCTAAAAATTTGATATGGCCCACACACAAAAAATGAGGGCGGGGTCCTAATTTGTATACCCTGCACTTTTAATGCCTAAAATTTGCAGAATGTTATGTTTACGCACGCAAAAGCCCACAAAAAGCAAGACGAGACAGGTCAAGCATATTAGTGGGTACGGGATTAAAATCTTGATCCAGCTCACAAAAACTGCGGACAAAACTGACATGTCTAACATACCAGATCCATTTTGTCGCCGCAAACCATTGTAGCCGCATAATGCATCAAAGACAACCATCTCTCCCATATGCTGCAAGAGGTGGAGTTGTTTTCTCTTGAACTCACATAAACAAGCTCGCTTGAACCTTAATGCCAATCACACGATGTTTGCTAATGTGCACTTAGGACATCAACAAGACACCCCATCTAGTTGTATCGAGGTAATATGTAAATTAAAGGGAGTAGCAAAACAACGTTGTGCAGCCCAAAATAATTAGCCAAAGCCAGCAACAAAATATTGCTATGCAGCTGATCTAGTTGGCAATCATGCAGATGATTTTGAGAAAAATGATCTACCTATTAAACGAATCCAAAACAAATCAATTTCCCTTCTCTTGGACAAGTAAATGTAATTGCTCTACCAAATTCTTAAACTCGCGTCATAAGGTAGCATGCATAGCAAATGGCCTTAGAGAAAAGGTATCAAATTCCATTTTAATCAATTTAGCCCCTAATTCCCTCCACATATGCCATAACCCACACAAAAATTCCCTGGCTTTCATTCAAAGTAATCCCTTAAAACGTGCCCCCATGAAGCCATCATGCACAAGCCAGGTGCCTGGTGGTATCATGGTCGAGTATTCATTCCGATCCCATTTGATCACCAGCCAGAAACACCGTTCAAAAGTAACATCTCAAGACATCATTTACTCAAATCACAACATGCACTTGTGATTTTAATACCATTTATTTGAAACGATGCAAATTTAAAAGTGGTTATAACTGTGAAAGCCAGCCTTTTAAGGAAAGCAATCAAGTGCACCATATGCATTATATCATTAGCATTTATATTTGATGAAAATGTGTTACAAAATAATTGTGTCACTTCAGAGAATGATACAAAAAATAGCTCCCTTTACTAACTAGACATTTGAGGGTCCAAACTGGCATTCAAAAGTCCTACATCTTAACCTCAGTGGAAAAGGGCAATGCGGTGTTGGCCGATCCACTCCAAATAGAAAATGGGACAGGAACCACCTCAAAATTCATTAGAAAAGGCAGACAATAACAATCACAAGATTTATGTCAACAACAACAACAACAACAACAAAAACATTCACAAGGTTCGATACAGAATCCATTGAAGTTAGAAGTTATGCAGAATTTTCAGTGATAACAAACAAACAAGTTATTCGTCCCAAGAGATGACTAATGAGAGGGAAAACAAAAAAGAAACACCAAATTATAGCAAAGTTAATTGTTGCCCATTCTCCTCTAGAACCCAAACAAAGAACACCACATACACAATAGCAGCACAGTGCAACACAAGGTAATAAACCAAAACATGGTGTTGTACTTTTTACCTTCATATATCCTACTTTTAGCTCAAGAGAGACAAAAGCATTAACATTTCTCTTATCTTGCTTTCCTTTATTACCAGCTTCGGCAATCAATCATCAATTATTAGCTCAAATACTTTTCTTGTTATACTAATGGCTAGTTAACAACCACTTGATGTGTGTGTGACAAAGCTTTATTGTGTATTACACAAGCCAAACTAAAATTTTAAAAATCATGAACTGTGAAGAATACAAAACATCCTTCGCTTTTTCCCTACATTGAAAATATATTTTCAGAAATAGTAAAATCTTGTTTTAAAAAACCATCATTGTGTTTTTGTGTGTATAAATTATGGATTTATGCACACAAAAATGGCATTGCAATTGCCACATCAAGTTTGAGCTTGGATTCCCACAACAAACAAGGCAGATAATCACCAAAGAAGGTGTTTACACAACTTCACTAAACTGATTTCACAGAAGTCTGATGCAGAATTAGTTTACAATCAAATCAAAAGGATATGTAAAAATAAATAAAATTAAACAAAACACAAGCCTGACCATAATAAACATATACTAGCAAATAATGAGGTAAAAAGTTAAAACATCAAAATTAAATTGAGATATCATCATAAGTTCACAACAACCATGCATAGTACATATATGCACATAGAATCATAGACAGCGATATCATGTTTCAAATTCAACGTGATGCACCTTGCAACTTGATCAAGAACTTGGCAAGCTAATTCAGGAAGCAAAATACTCAAAACAAAAAGTTCAACAAAACTTCCACATAATCACTACATAAAAAAACTACACCATGTTATGTAAGCTTTAACTAGCAGCTAGAGTAAATAGGAGCACAACAAATAGAAGCAGAGGTAGTGAAGCAGCAACAAATAGCAGTCCATGTAACCAAGACCAAAAATTTCATTGTCTGCATGCACGAAATCAGCACAATCATTTAAAGCACAAGCGCCCAAGAAGCCATCACAAAGCTGAACGAAACACCTAAACAAAACTCAAACCAATAATTAACATTCAAAAAAACAGTGAACTGTCAAAAATCATCATAATCACTAAAAAGTTAAATTCAATCAACAAACAAATAAATGAAACAAGATAAATTTTGCAGAAAGATATCAATCAAACCCAATAAACATTGCCAATTAATTTATAAAACCAAATTGATAAGATGGAGGGGAGGCCCTTGTAACAAGCACACCAAAAACAAACTTCACTGTTTTAAAAACCATCAACTTACAAGTTACAGTTAAGAGTCACACACATATTCACTGATGAATAGGGGCATAGAGTTTCTTACAAACCAACAAAGCTTTCTAGTGAAGTGATAGACATTAACATAGATTGGAAACCTTGAAAACATGATCAGTTAATAAGTGAACCTAAATCCATTTTTTCAAAAGATAGTTGAAAACTGAATGCAAATAAGAAACTACATCATAATCTCAAAACCAAAAGCTTATACAAGCAGACACATATTGCATACAAAGCAAAAACAGAAAACCAATCACATATGGCCTAGAAAAGAAAATTGAAAACAAAACACAAAAAGTACCTCAATAATAAGGTGGCACGCCTTGGTACATTCCTCCGTTAGGGGGTCTCTGCATAGGCATAGGCTGCGACGGGTAACCATACTGTGAACCATCAGGGTATCCACCAACAGAGGGAGGATGACCTCTTGGACCGGAAACAGGCACGGGTCCAGGAACCGGACCGCCATACTGAGGGGCACCTCCACCAATTCCCGGCCCATATCCGCCACCAGAAGGAACTTGATTACCATAAGGCGGTTGTCCATAAGCATTAGGAGGGGCACCATACTGTGGCACCATTGCTGCATTAGGAGCATGATGATAATTAGGGTTAGAATTATCCACCGGGAAGCCTGATGGGTTTTGGTTCCCGGGTTTCGGCTTTTTGTTATCCACAGCCAACTTGCAAATCACTTGGTGACCATCAACGGTTTTGACAGACTCCACCAATGAGTTCCTTGCACCCTCTTCGGTTTTATACACAAAGAAAGCAAAGCCTCTAGTTTTCCCACTCGCTTTATCAAACCCTAATGGTCCCTCTTCGATTTCACCGTACTTCGAAAACTCACTCAATAGACTCTCCGCTGAAACTTCAAAAGGAACGTTACCTACAAAAACCTTACGAGCAGATACATCCCCGCCGGTAGAACCCGCACCCGCCGCCGCAAGCTGCGTCACCGTCATTCTCCCGTCAATCTTCTTGCTCGGTTCCTTTAGGGCAAGAATTGCACCGTCGACATGTCGGAAAACAACGAAGCCGTATCCCTTAGACCTACTGGTCGATTTGTCGAATATCACGATTGCTTCATCTAGGTCACCGTATGCAGCGAACACAGCACGGAGCGTCTCACTGGTGGTCTCGCCTGAGAGGCCGCGGACGAAAAGCTTCCGGCGTGAGGTATCACGGTCGGCGACAGAGCGTACGGCATCGAGAACGTTGGGGTGTTGAAGGGCGGCGGACTTAAGAAGGTCGAGTAGCTGGTCCTGAGTGAAGGGTTGGAGAATCTTGTGGATGTCTTCTGGGGTGAGGGTTGTTATGACGACGTCGGCGTCGTTGGAGAGAGGAGGAGAATTGGTGTCGCCGTTCTCTTCTGTTTTGCGCTTCTTGGAGAAGTCCATGGTGATAGATCTTGAGGGATTTAGGAATTAGGGATTTGAAACCAGAAGATGAAGTTAGGTTTTACGAAGTGAAACAGACAATACTACTACGATTACTCGTGCACCACAACGCAACCATATATTATATCGATAGTAGTCATTTAAATTAAATTCACTAACATATCAAATCTTCTGTTTTTTTTATTTAAATATCTTGTTTTTAATTTAATACTGTACTAGATAACAAGAGGACACAATTTTATAGTTTAATCAAAAATAATTAGGTTTTGAAAAAAAAAATCAAAAAATATGGAGAAATTCTTAATACTTCATCTGTCCCAAAATAAATGTCATATTTATAAGAAAAAAAATTGTTCCAAAATACTTGTCACTTTATATTACCAATACAATTTTATATTTAATCTTCTAATTGTACCCGCTAATAAATACAGTATTCTAAATTTATTGTTTTTTTTACTTAATATTAGTATTATTTTGAATACACCAATAATTAATCAGGATAATTTGGTAAAGTCACAATTCTCTCTCTTTTATTTATTATTGTTTCTTAATCTGTATGAAATGGATCATTGCGACAAATAATTTAGGCGGAGAGAGTATTTTATATATATATATATATATATATATATATATATATATATATATATATATATATATATATATATATATATATATATATATATATATATCATTAATAAATTTTTAATTTTTGAAATACTATAACAATATAAATTATATTTTAACAATTGTCTAAACTTTTTAAAATACTTCAAATCCTTTCTACAATCCAATTTTTTAGTTCTCCTAAATTAGGAGGATTTTAACTTTTGAATAAAAATAAATTTCAAAACCTTTCCACTTAAATCTTTTTATCATTTTCACTTAATTCTTCATTTTTTTTAAGTTCTCTATTTTCTTCTCCTCCAAACTCCCAAACAAAATTTTAGTTGAAAACTTCAATATTATTATCAACTAATAAAATAATGACATAATCAATATTTTTAGGAGAAAATAAATTGTAATTAGTGTGCTAGTTATCTCATATTAATACCACATAATGCTCTGAATTAAGGTATAGGCATGAACATGGGAATTTTTTCAAAAATATCAATTTGTATAGCAACTTAGGAGAGGGGTTTATGAGCCTCTTTGTATATATATTTCTATGCCACAGTGCATAGAAAAACATATTAGAATTTTTCTATCGCTGGTTCATTTATGGTACCATAGCTTGACAGGTTTCACTTGGAATTTTAAGACAATGTTTTATCATGACGATGTATCTGATCTTGAAAAAAGTCTTCTAAAGAGACGATCCACAAAACGGTGAAGAAAGCTCAATCATTGTATGATTTAAATTCCAATGATAATCTAGGAAACTTGATAACTCAAGTGTGATTTCGAGAGGAGAACCATGAAGAATGGGCGCGTGCCATGAAAATATTGTTATGTGCTCGTAGGAAATGTGGCTTTATAGAAGGCACCATTGAAACACAAAAGGAAAATTCTGATCAAATTGAAGACTGGTGGACTGTTCAATCTACGTTGGTGTCATAGATTCTAAATACCATTGAAGTTGATCTTCGTTCTGTTAGACGCTGGCCTATAGATCTAGAGGGGGGGGTGAATAGATCTCACTAAGTTTTTACAGATTTTTCTACAGACTTGAGCGAAAGCGGTTCTGAATCGACTTGCGTCTATTCTGGACCGCTATTGCAAAGGTCGTATGTGTTTCAAAACCAAATAGTAAGTGGAATTGATGGTGAAGTAATATGATAGCTAACCAATACGTTTAACAACTGAAATCCAATTAACTTCTAGATTGACAACTTTGCTTTGCAATGCAGTAAGATTGGATTAAGCAAAAACACAAACACTTGGTGATAGGTTCAAATTGATAGTGATTCAAGTTGTGGTGAATTGTGATGTTTGTGCAGAACTTTAATTCACAATTTTAACACTCGAATCGTTGATCAATTTTACACTTATAACCAATTATGAACAGAAAGTAAAAGAGAAAGTAAAAGCGACAAGAACACGATATTTGTTTAGGCAGTTCGTCGATCGTCCTCGCTACGACTACGTCTGCCCCCAATTCCAAATTGAAATTGGGTAATCTTTCATTAATGTTGAAAGTAGTATATACAAAGAAGATAACAAAGCGATAAACGATAAACCAATTATGTCGATCCTTTGAATCTTCTTCCCCCTTAATCTTGAGCCAGATCAAGGTTATCCAAGAGCTTCACTTTGATTCCCTTCTGCAGTGTCTTGATTCCTTGAACTCCCCGTTCCTCAATCGTTACACTCAGCCGAATCCTCAATGAACGCCTCTTGATAAAAACCCCCAAGAACCACCCGTCGTGGAGGACAAAACCCGCAGATTTTATTCACCAACAAACCCCACAAACCTTCACCCACTAGGAATCTTCAATTCCGTTCCATGGACGTTATCGAACTCATCACTAACCCGCAACGCAAGAATGATTATGTGTAATTGTGTTGGAGATGATGAAGAACGAAGATGAGAAGCGTTTGTGTATCTTTCAGTCGTTGGTGTTGCCTTGAATAATTACCCTTGCACAATATATATGATGCATAGCAGTTGGAATCAAGAATAACTGAATTTTGGACTTTCTTGATCAGTTAGGTCGACCACTTGTAGTGCTTAGGTCGACCTAACAGAGCTTGCTGAATTTTGCTCCCAGTTAGGTCGACCTGTTGAAGGAGTAGGTCGACCAGAATCCTCTTCTGGTGCGTTCTGGGAACATTTTCTCAGATTAGGTCGACCTAGTTGCTATGTAGGTCGACCTAACAGACTGATATGAAGATTTCTTCATTTTGAGTCGACCTAAATGGACTGTGAGTCGACCTAGCAGAGGTATATGGATTTTCCTTCATTCTAGGTCGACCTAGGTTGACAGTAGGTCGACCTAACTGCTGATTTTCTGCATTTTCCATGTTCAGCTTGTGTTGAGTCGACTTGTATGCATAGTAGATCATCTTGTGCTTTCATGAGTGATCAAATGCTTTACTTTTCTGATTCTTCCTTGTTGTTTGGATGCTCATTTGAGTTTGCCATAAATCAAAAACATCTTTGAGTGTAATCTTGTATTCACAAACTCCCCCTTTTTGATGATGGCAAACCAATACTCAAAAGCTTTGGTAGTAAGTGACAAGGACTCAAAAGAGCTCCCCCGTACATCCAGCATCTATCTCTCAACAGGGCAATCTCTCAACAAAGCTCCCCCGTACGCTCAGCATCTATCTCCCCCTTTGTCAACATCAAAAAGAGAGAACAGGAGAATAGAAGAGTAACAAGAGAACCATAGATAATAATGCTAGCATGTATAGTATAGTAGGTAAAAGGTAGTTAATGGTAGAATGAGACACATATGTGAGCAGGAGCAGTTTTTATGCATGAGGTCACTATAAGCGTGTTAATTGATAGCATATTATAGTATCAATAATATTTTTGGAAGTGAACACCAATTGCGTTACCGCTTTTTCAATATGACGCCTGGCTTGATGATGAGCTACCTTTATGCTAAAAAAATTGTTAGCAAGACAAATAGATATATACATAAAGTAAAGAAATAATATTAAGAGAAAACAAACGTAATTAGCCCAAATTAGAGATATCGAGTATCCCTAATTCCCTACGAATGTTGAAATATTGCTCCGTTGCTAGCGGTTTGGTGAAGATGTCAGCTAGTTGCTTCTTGCTTTCTACATGTTCAAAAGTAACGTCTCCTTTCTCTACATGATCTCGTAGAAAGTGATGCCTTATTTCAATATGTTTGGTACGTGAGTGTAAGACAGGATTTTTACTCAAGTTTATGGCGCTTGTGTTGTCGCACATGATAGGTATGTGATCAAGCTTAATACCAAAGTCAAGAAGCTGTTGCTTGAGCCATAATATTTGTGCACAGCAGCTTCCAGCAGCTACATATTCTGCCTCAGCAGTGGATAATGCAACCGATACTTGTTTCTTACTATGCCAACTTATTAATGAGTTTGAGAATAGATGACACGTTCCACTAGTGCTTTTTCTATCGGATTTGCAGCCAGCAAAATCTGAATCGGAGAATCCTACCAAATGACACTCATTTCCTTTTGGATACCATAGGCCATATGTAGTAGTTCCACGTAAGTATCGCAGAATTCTTTTGACAGCTTTCAAGTGAGATTCTTTTGGACAAGATTGATATCTTGCACACATACACACACTAAACATAATGTCTGGTCTTGAAGCAGTAAGATACAATAGTGAACCTATCATACCTCGGTATAATTTCACGTCAACCTCTTTACCTTTCTCATCTTTGTCTAGATTTGTATTTGTTGCCATAGGTGTGTCAATTTCCTTTGCTTCACTCATTCCAAATCTTTTGAGCAGCTCCGTACAATATTTAGTTTGATTCACAAACGTTCCATGACTGAGTTGCTTGATTTGTAGGCCAAGGAAGAAATTCAGCTCACCCATGAGACTCATCTCAAATTCACTCTGCATAAGCTTAAAAAAGTCTTTGACAAGTTTTGCATTAGTGGACCCAAATATAATATCATCTACATAAATTTGGACTAAGAGAATATCCTTATCTTTTCTTTTAATAAAGAGAGTGGTATCAACTTTACCCCTCGAGTACCCTTGACTAAGGAGAAATTTGCTCAAACGTTCGTACCAAGCCCGAGGGGCTTGTTTAAGACCGTATAGAGCACGTTTCAGCTTATAAACATGAGTTGGATACATGTAATTCTCAAAGCCGGGTGGCTGAGCAACATAGACTTCTTCATTTATATAGCCATTTAGAAAGGCACTCTTAACATCCATTTGGAATAGTTTGAAGTCTTTAGAACAAGCATAAGCAAGTAAAAGGCGAATAGCTTCGAGACGTGCTACAGGAGCGTATGTCTCTTCATAATCAATACCTTCCTCTTGATTGTAACCTTGAGCAACTAATCTAGCTTTGTTTCTAGTAATAACACCGTTTTCATCAAGTTTGTTACGAAAAACCCATCTAGTGCCTATTACTTGATGATCTCCCGGATGAGGGACTAAGTCCCAAACATCATTCCGTTTAAATTGGTTTAATTCTTCTTGCATGGCCATTAGCCAATGCTCATCAAGTAATGCGTCCTTAGCGTTTTTCGGCTCAACTTGTGAAACAAAAGCAAAATGATGGCAGAAGTTACTTATCTTTGAGCGTGTTGTAACGCCCCTTGAGATGTCTCCTATTATATTGTCAATTGGATGGTCTTTCACGTTTGTCCAGGCCTTGGGAAGTTCTTCATTGTTTGAGATGCTTTCTTTTTCATTTTCATTGTGAGACTCATCTTTCTCTCTCTCAGCATCTTTCTTTACAATACTCTCATCCTCATCTTCCTTATCCTTGACAATGTCTTCAGTGGATGGGCCTGCACCATTAAATGAAAGACCTTTCTCGACATATTTTGCATAAGATTCATCAAAAGAAACGTGTACTGACTCTTCTACTATAAGTAATCTCTTATTATATATTCGATATGCTTTGCTAGATTGTGAGTAACCAAGGAATATGCCCTCATCAGCTTTAGCATCGAATTTGCCAAGATTATCCTTACCATTGTTCAAAACAAAACACTTGCAACCGAATACATGGAGATGAGATACATTTGGTTTTCTACCCTTTAGTAATTCATAGGGAGTTTTGTTCAGTATAGGACGTATTGTTATCCTATTCAAAACATAACATGCTGTACTAATTGCGTCAGCCCAGAAATACTTTGGTAGATTACCCTCATTCAGCATTGTTCTTGCCAGCTCCTCTAGAACACGATTTTTACGTTCAACTACTCCGTTTTGTTGAGGTGTTCTAGGAGCTGAAAAGTTATGCTCAATTCCATGTTTATCACAGTATTTTTCAAAAGAAATGTTTTCAAATTCTCCACCGTGATCACTTCGAATTGCAACTATTTTGTTGTTCATTTTGTTTTGACATAATCTTGCAAATTGTGTAAAGGCTGGAAAAGTTTGATCCTTACTAGGTAAAAAGATTGTCCAACAAAATCTCGAGTAATCATCGACAATGACAAAACCATAGGTGTTTCCACCTATGCTTTTAGTCCTTGAAGGGCCAAAGAGATCCATGTGAAGTAGTTCAAGAGGGCGTGATGTTGAAACCACGTTCTTTGATTTAAAAGAGATTTTTGTTTGCTTTCCCTTTTGACAAGCATCACATAGATGATCTTTTGAAAAATTCATTTTGGGTAAGCCGATTACTAAATCTTTTGAGACAACTTTATTTAGTAAGTCAAAATTTATGTGGGCGAGACGTCTATGCCAAAGCCATGAGTCATCGCCTAGAGCAACTAGACATTTGGTACTAGACTTAGATACCTCATCCAAGTTTAGCATGTAGATGTTGTTTACTCTTAAGCCCTTAAACATAATGTCTCTTTTCTTAGTATGTTCTATTGTGCATCCAGAATTTGTAAACATTACTTTAAAATCTTTGTCGCACAATTGACTTATACTTAAAAGATTATGTTTAAGACCTTCTACTAGCAGCACATCAGTTATAGTAGTGGTAGAAGGGTTACCAACACTTCCTTTACCAAGTATGGCTCCACGATTGTTATCTCCATAGGTGACATACCCCTTTTTCTTTGCTTGAAACTCAACGAAAAGAGATAGGTCTCCAGTCATGTGTCTTGAACATCCGCTATCAAGGAACCACAACCTTTCGGCAATGTCAAGACACTTTTCCTGCAAGATTAATTTAAAGAGGGAGGTCCCCAATTTTCATTGGGTCCTTGGTAGTGAGTACACAATTTGTTGCACTTAGGCAACCATTGAAATACTCCTTTAGGAACTAAAATTCTCCTAAATTTGCATTTTTCAATGGTATGTCCCTTTTTGCAACAATAATGACAGGTAATATGATGAGAATATGGAGTTTTGCTAGTTGATACTTTTGGTACAAAAGTGTATTTACTATATAAAGGAGTATACGATCTTTTGAACTTGTTTGGATCAACCGCAAAAGTCACTTTTGGTTGTAGAGCCTTGTCTAACTTGGCTTTTAGATCTCTTACTTCTTTTTGCCAAATGTGACATGTCTCACAACCAAACCATGATGTAGGATCTAATTCAACTTTGTCCTTTTGAATGTCTAGCATAGATTGTTTTAAAGCTTCCATATCCCTTTCGGTTTTCTCAACTTTTGATTCAAGGTATGAAAATATTTTCTTATTTGAGGCCAAAAGTTTGAAAGCTTTAATTGCATCTCTATGTAATTCTTCAAAAGCAAGTTTTAGTTGAGAATGAGATACCTTATCTACGAGTTCAGGTTTAAGATGACTTACAGCTTTCTTTTTCTTGTTTTGATGAGCCATGAGACATAGGTTTGCTGATTCTTCTTCATCGCTTGACGAGCTTTCACTAGATGAATCACTTTCCCATGCTATGTAAGCTCTTTTAGATTTGTTATGACCTTTGCTTTGGTTCTTCTCCTTTTCTTTCTTAAGGTATGGACAATCCGGTTTGTAGTGACCGGCTTTCCCACAATTGAAGCAAAGACCTTTGATCTTTCCTTTGTTGTCGTCATCTTGTTTGAACATGTTTGATTGCTTTCTATAGTTGATCAATCCTTTGTCGGAATGTTTTGCTCCATTTTTCTTTAGATATTTGTTGTATCTTCGCACAAACAGTCCCATTTCCTCATCATCGGAGTCTTCGTCATCACTTGTGTCACTATCCTTTGGCTCTCGTTTTGAGGTCTTGGAGCTCGAAGCTTTTAGAGCTATTGACTTCTTCTCTACCTCTTTCTCCATGTTCTTTTCTTTCTTTGTCCTCTTCTCATGCATGTCAAGGCATTTAAGATGCTGTTCATGTTCCTCTAGTTTACCAAAGAGAGTGGTAATGTCTAAAGTGTTGAGATCATTTGCTTCCTTAATTGCTGTAACTTTGGGCTGCCATTCCCTGTTCAAACACCTTAAGATTTTGTTAGTAGCAACTGCATTGGAAACAGGTCTATCAAGAGAATTTAATCGATTTTTCAGGTGAACGAATCTTTTCTGCATGCTTTCGATGGTTTCACCATCTTCCATGTGGAAAAGTTCGAACTCTTGAGTTAACGTATTGATCCTAGCTAGTTTGACATCATCCGTTCCCTCGTGGGCAACTTGCAATGTGTCCCACATAGCTTTAGCTGATCTACAATGGGAAACGCGATAGTATTCATCAACTCCTAGAGCTGAGATTAGAATGTTTCTCGCTTTCCAATCGTATGCATATTTCTTTTCATCTTCAGCATTCCAAGTATCTTCTGGTTTTGGAACAACTGCACCAGCTGCATTTGTCATAGTGATCTGAAATGGACCATTGACAATAGCTGTCCAGATGTTCCTATCAATTGCATTGATATGGACACACATACAATCCTTCCAATAGCCGTAGTTTTCTCCGTTGAAAACTGGAGCTCTATTATGAGCCCCTTTAGGTCCAGAAGCCATCTTTCCAATAAGTGTTTCACGTAGCACGGAATAAACCAGAGCTCTTGATGCCACTTGTTAGACGCTGGCCTATAGATCTAGAGGGGGGGGTGAATAGATCTCACTAAGTTTTTACAGATTTTTCTACAGACTTGAGCGAAAGCGGTTCTGAATCGACTTGCGTCTATTCTGGACCGCTATTGCAAAGGTCGTATGTGTTTCAAAACCAAATAGTAAGTGGAATTGATGGTGAAGTAATATGATAGCTAACCAATACGTTTAACAACTGAAATCCAATTAACTTCTAGATTGACAACTTTGCTTTGCAATGCAGTAAGATTGGATTAAGCAAAAACACAAACACTTGGTGATAGGTTCAAATTGATAGTGATTCAAGTTGTGGTGAATTGTGATGTTTGTGCAGAACTTTAATTCACAATTTTAACACTCGAATCGTTGATCAATTTTACACTTATAACCAATTATGAACAGAAAGTAAAAGAGAAAGTAAAAGCGACAAGAACACGATATTTGTTTAGGCAGTTCGTCGATCGTCCTCGCTACGACTACGTCTGCCCCCAATTCCAAATTGAAATTGGGTAATCTTTCATTAATGTTGAAAGTAGTATATACAAAGAAGATAACAAAGCGATAAACGATAAACCAATTATGTCGATCCTTTGAATCTTCTTCCCCCTTAATCTTGAGCCAGATCAAGGTTATCCAAGAGCTTCACTTTGATTCCCTTCTGCAGTGTCTTGATTCCTTGAACTCCCCGTTCCTCAATCGTTACACTCAGCCGAATCCTCAATGAACGCCTCTTGATAAAAACCCCCAAGAACCACCCGTCGTGGAGGACAAAACCCGCAGATTTTATTCACCAACAAACCCCACAAACCTTCACCCACTAGGAATCTTCAATTCCGTTCCATGGACGTTATCGAACTCATCACTAACCCGCAACGCAAGAATGATTATGTGTAATTGTGTTGGAGATGATGAAGAACGAAGATGAGAAGCGTTTGTGTATCTTTCAGTCGTTGGTGTTGCCTTGAATAATTACCCTTGCACAATATATATGATGCATAGCAGTTGGAATCAAGAATAACTGAATTTTGGACTTTCTTGATCAGTTAGGTCGACCACTTGTAGTGCTTAGGTCGACCTAACAGAGCTTGCTGAATTTTGCTCCCAGTTAGGTCGACCTGTTGAAGGAGTAGGTCGACCAGAATCCTCTTCTGGTGCGTTCTGGGAACATTTTCTCAGATTAGGTCGACCTAGTTGCTATGTAGGTCGACCTAACAGACTGATATGAAGATTTCTTCATTTTGAGTCGACCTAAATGGACTGTGAGTCGACCTAGCAGAGGTATATGGATTTTCCTTCATTCTAGGTCGACCTAGGTTGACAGTAGGTCGACCTAACTGCTGATTTTCTGCATTTTCCATGTTCAGCTTGTGTTGAGTCGACTTGTATGCATAGTAGATCATCTTGTGCTTTCATGAGTGATCAAATGCTTTACTTTTCTGATTCTTCCTTGTTGTTTGGATGCTCATTTGAGTTTGCCATAAATCAAAAACATCTTTGAGTGTAATCTTGTATTCACACGTTCCACTATGTCTTATGCTAAAAATGCGAGAGATTTGTGGAAGGATATCAAAGAAAGTTTCTCTACAGTGAGAAGTCCCAGAATACAATAGCTGAAATCATATCTAGCCAGGTGCAAACAAGATGGTATGTCAGTTGCAACATACTACGGAAATTTGAAACTATTGTGGGATGAGATGGCCAATTACGATCAAATCCCGACATGTGGTTGTGGTGGATACAAGTGTGATATATCATAAAAAATAGAAAAGCGAAGAGAGGAAGAAAAAGTTCATCAGTTCTTCATGGGATTAGATGATGCAATTTACGGGACTGTTCGATCCAACTTTCTTGCAACAGATCTGATGCCCAATCTCATTAGGGTATACTAAAAAATGATTCAAGAATAAAGGGTGGGAATGATGACTAGAAGCACAAAAGAAGGAAGAGAAGTGATGAGCTTAGTTGTTCAAACAAACGGACGTGCAAGTCATTGCAACAAATAGAAAATAGACAAGGTAGAGGAGGAGTTGTGTGTGCAACTGCAAATGTTGTACACACATGAGGATGTCACATAGAATCAGTGTAGAACAATTGCAATCGTTGGTAGGATTTCTCAATAATATCACACTCTTGAGAGTTATAACAACAACATGGCACTAATACACTTTCTTCCTCAGAAGCAGCATTTCACTCAAAGACACTAAGGCAATTTAAGTGAGAGAAAAATATTTTTAGAGAAAGATAAACTCCAAAGAAAATAGAAAACTTTGGAGAATTGGTGTAAAATGGATAGGATAAGACTCTTCCTTATATAGGAGATAAGAAAGTCAAAAAAGGAAACACGATCCATGGGCATTTTTAATGGCCTAATCAATTAGCCCCTTGTCCCAATTGTTTGGATAAGCAAAATAATTGATTATTCCGGCCCATTTTGGAAAGTTTAGATAGAGAGTCGTTATCAATCATCAAGACATTGTCACAATCAATTATGTAATCGATTAGGCTTCTTCCAATTGATTGACTTAATGTCCCAATCAACTTTATAGTTTAAAAAATGCTTCAAAAAGAAGATGATAGTTTCCTAATTAACTTGCTCGGTCTTGAAAACATTTTAAAGAGTTTTGATAGTTAAAAAATAGGTTTAAATGGATTTTAGTGTGTGTGTGTGTGTGTGTGTGTGTGTGTGTGTGTGAGTTGCCTTAGTATTTTAGGATTTACTCCCCTACTTTAACAAAACTCTAGTCACTCAAACAGATGTGATTTTGTGATCCTTCACACTTTTTCTCTTTCAAAACTTTGAGGCTTCCAAGATCCTTTTCCAGATACATCGATCATATAAGCATTTCAATGAAATTTTGAGTCTCCTTTTTGATGAGGCTAGAGATAAATTCAAGTTTAGTCATCATTATCAGAGAGTTAGAAATCTATTACCATTGGCTTTAACAATCATTGGTGTTTTCATCATCAAAACACTAGGAAGATTTTCAGCAGGATCATCTGCTTCATACCTGCAAGCATATAGATCCACAAAAATAACCTCTTTTCAACTCATTATTTAATATACACTTTAATATTATTTATTATTGAGAGAACAAACACTTAAGTATAACTATATTGTGTAAACTGTTGTTGATCTAGAATTGTAAGACAAGGGAAGGTTATTATCTTGAACTATGATATTTTGATATTAAGGTTGCAGGTTGAACCTGAGATAAAAGCATGGTATAAGAAGGTTGTGGGTTGATCTTGTTATGAAAACTCTATGATAATGGAAATCTAAAGGGTTTGCCCCTGGGGACTAGACGTAGGCCTTGTGGTTTTAGGTAGAACCACGATAAAATCTAACGCGTTCTTCTGTGATCTCTCATCTCTTCATTTTTTTGTTATTATTTACTTATTATTCTCTTCTTATTCTACACGTCTTCTTTGAATAAATAAAAAAAACATTTTAATTATCCAAGTTGTTAAAAACTTTTTATATCAGTATTCATTCATCTCTTGTATTTGAAATCCCCTAGGTAACACCATTAAGTCATAAGAGCCATAAGAAATTTCAAAAAGATTGTTATAAGTCTCAGTCCCTATTAACTAACCTATGATATGAATTGAAATGATACCTTTAAAAATTAACATAGCTTCACTTAAAGCTATAAAAAAACTCAATATTGATGAATATCAATGTAACTATGTTAATGGAATCATTATACAAGGTTAGGATTATGTCCTTAAACATAGTTAAGAATTAAAAAAGGACATAGACTACAATAAATGAGTCAAAGTTAAATGATTTATTGAATGCATAATTTTTTAAAAAGTATTTTACATATTGGGATGAAGGATCCTAAGTTTGGGGAATGGTTACCAAACTAGGAAGGATCCTTTATTGTAATAATGTTTTTAACGAAGGAGCCTA